>NC_092770.1:13859209-14162239 GCF_047496795.1 Chiloscyllium punctatum | reverse complement strand
GTATTTCCGTGAATATCCTCCCTCAGTACAGCTGTAATGCTATCCCTTATCAAAAACGCCACTCCCCCTCCTCTCTTGCCTCCCTTTCTATCCTTCCTCTGTAACATTTGTATCCTGGAACATTAAGTTGCCAGTACTGTCCATCCCTGAGCCATGTTTCTTTAATTGCTATGATATCCCAGTCCCATGTTCCGAACCATGCCCTGAGTTCATCTGCCTTCCCTGTTAGACTTCTTGCAATCAAATAAATGCAGTTTAATTTGTCAGTCCTACCTTGTTCTCTGCTTTGTCCCTGTCTATCCTGACTGTTTGACTTGCCTTTGTTCTCAACTGTACCAGTCTCAGACTGATCTCTTTCCTCACTGTCTCCCTGGGTCCCAGCTCCCCACCGAGCAAATCTCCCTGTCAGTATAATAGTCCCCTTCCAATTTAGGTGCAATCCGTCTTTCTTGTACAGGTCACTTCTACCCCAGAAGAGATTCCAATGAACCAAAAAATGTGAATCCTTCTCCCATACACCAGCTCCTCAGCCATGCATTCATCTGCTCTATCCTCCTATTCCTGCCCTCACTAGCTCGTAGCACAGGGAGTAATCCAGATATTACTACTCTCGAGGACCTCCTTTATGAATTCCTGCCTAACTTTCTGTAATCTCCCTTCAGAATCTCAACCTTTTTCCTTCCTATGTCATTGGTTCCATTAGCGGGTTGGTATGGTGAGGGAGAGCAGCTGAAGCAGCAGTGCTCAGACCTCATTAATGGGTTGGCATGGTGAGGGAGGGCAGCTGAAGCAGCAATGCTAGGACCTCCATTAGCAGGTTAGCATGGTGAGGGAGGGCGCCGAGCAGGGCAGTTGGGGCAGATGAACCGACCCTTTTCAGATGAAGTGTAATCTTTGCAGGAAGAAGAATCAGATAGACAATGTACTTCCTCAGCCACATGTAAACCACTGGCATGATTCCATGCACTTACAGTACCTTCCTTAATTTCCCTTCATGCTTGTAATGATCAGATGCCAATTGAATAAAGTATTCTTGCTTCATGACCTTTGAACAATCTGTGTGTTAAGATTTCATGTGACATTAATAATGATATCATGAAATCGTCAGAATTTTTTTGTACACTGTCACCTAATTCGCTAATATCCACTCAGGAAGGAAATCTGCTGTCTTTACCTTTTCTGACCTACATGTGACTCCAAATGCACAGCAACGTGGCTGACCTTTAACTGCCCACTGAAATGGACCAGCAAGTCACTCAATTCAAGAGCATTTAGTGATGAATGACACATAACCACACCCAATGAAAGAATAAAGAAAATTGAGGAAGTCAATTAGGAAAAGAAAATGGCCAGTGTAGACCATTTAAAACTATTGAATTGCTTAAAATATTGCATTGTTGAGCTAATTTGATGCTAATTAGTGTCAGCAGTACAATTGGCCTGGGCAATACTATTTAACAACTAGCAGATGGAGCTCTCTAATCTCTGATTTAGCGATGATGCAACAAATGTTAACATTTTTATAGTATGCTCAATTTAGCCCAGCTGCAGTAATAAATAGTGAAATCAGAGTTACTCACATGTTATAACTTAAAGTGAAAAATGAAGTGCAAATATCTTTCCCCAAATTGTTAATAGTCTAAATAATCATTGTGGCTTTTCTTGCATCAGAAATTTTAAAAACAACTTACTCTAGCTGTGTAATTGATGGCAAGAGAAAAGGAATTCCTATTTAAATGCTTGGCAAAAGCACACTGTGGTGTGCATTATGGCATGTTAACTGGGAATAATCTGTATGGCTCAGTGGCACACTACATACAACTTGCTGAGCTTTCAGGAATTTACAATCTTTCTTCTCATTCCACAGTTAATATGAAGGCAAGTGTTCACAGCCTCCATCCTAGAATCAAATTTGATGCCTTCATTATTTTTCTATTCCGGAGTGTTACTCGGATTTAGGTTATGGTCTATTCTTTACATCAGATACTGGAAGTAGTGACATCATTACTGGACTAGTAATCCAGAAAACCAGCAGAGACTCTGGGGATATGGGTTCAAATCCAACATTGACAGCTGGTGGAATTTGAATTCAGTTCATAAAAATATAAAATATAACAGTATTCTTTGCCTATTACTACCAATTGACATTTAAAATAACTGTTTGGTTCTCTGCTGTCTTTTAGGCAAGGAAATCTGCCACCTTTATATGGTCTGACCCACATGTGGCTCCACACCAACAGTAAAGTGCACTCAGTGATTGTCTCACAAACTTCCCAGTTCAATAGCCCACACCACCTCATGAAAGAGTTTTTAGAAGAAACCATCACTGAAACAGCATTCAGTTAATCCCTACATTAATATATTATATCCATCACCTAAAAACAGAAAATACTGGAATAACTCAGCAGGTCTGTCATATGTACAAAGAGGAACAGAGTGAATGAGTTGAGTTTGCATTTTTGCATCAGCTCACAACAGGAGACTTTTGGTATTCATTATCACGTGGGCACTTTCAGATATCACAAAAAGTTGCCAATTGGCAGCCAGCTGACATATTCTTATTCAGGTTGTGGAGTGCCCGTATTGGTCTGAGGTGGACACCAGGTTATAGTCCACTTCACTAGACCGTTCACCTGACAAAGGAGGAGCACCTCGAAAGCTTGTGATTTCAAATAAAACCCTCATGTCATGTGACTTCTGACTACATTCATGTTCAACTATAGTGGCAGGTGGGCACCTGATGCTTAAGCTGTCAATGTATGTTGGAGAAAAAGAGGGTACTTCAACATAGAGGTGTACCCTGAAGTGATTTCAGACATGATAAAAATAAAGAGGCTGGAGAATCAAGGCCATTGTGGTGAAGCTGTGCCCCTGTAGCTGTGGGGTTGGGGAGCCAGGTTTCGACAGGAAGCCTGTATGCCAACTCAGAAAAATCCAGTTTTTCTTTTATTCATTTGTTGAATGCGTCCATCATAGGCTGAGCCAGTATTTATTGCCCATCCCAATCATCCAGCAATTCCCCATTGCTGTGGCTCTGGAGTCACACGTG
Organism: Chiloscyllium punctatum; assembly: GCF_047496795.1. Lineage (NCBI taxonomy): Eukaryota > Metazoa > Chordata > Chondrichthyes > Orectolobiformes > Hemiscylliidae > Chiloscyllium > Chiloscyllium punctatum. Next base: position 14,159,190 of record NC_092770.1, on the reverse strand, counting down.
GGCCAGAACAGGTAAGGATAGCAGTTCCTTAAAAGGCATTTGTGAACAAAATGGGTTTCCCCCCAGCAATGATTCTCTCAATTTCCAGATTTTTATTGAATTCAGATTTCACCATCTGCCAGGGTGGGATTCGAACATGGGTCGAACAATGCTTGGGTATCTGAATTAACAGCCTGGCGAAAATACCATCAACCGTTCACCAACCAGGATATCAGCTATCAGTATAGTATTATTATTAGGCCCTTTAAGAAGCCTAACTGTTTACCCACCAATCATCACCACTAAACCTATCCCAAAATAGCCTGCAGGCAGGAATGTGCCAATAAACCAACAGATCAGTGTCGGAGTCCAAGTTGTCTGCACGCCCAGCTCTGATCTTTCCTCATCGGTCCAATAAAGATTTAGTTCACATTTTTAGATCACTTAGATTTCTAGATCAGTTTGAATAGAATTGTGCAGGGCATTTTTTTTTTAAGAGGCTATCCACTTTTAAATATTTTCCTTTATTTGGAAATAAGGAATTTCCCTTTCTAGACATGGCAATTTACTGTGGGAGGAAAGCTATTGAGATTCAATTTCAGTATTTCAAACTTGTAAGCCAAATACTTTAGTCCATTATGCTACATGCCAAAGTTTACAGCAGTCTGTTTCTAATTTTACATTTTAAAAAATAATAAAGTTGAAATCCTTCCATGATAAGAGTAGACACCCTTCAAATGCAGCGAGTTACTGGTCCTCGCTGTGAAACTTTGTATAGACTACACAGGGTTAGATATAGTGGTGGCTCCCTTCATGTGGCATCTCAGAAATGAAAACTCTTGGCTATTTAGCCTGGAATTTTGAAGTAAAATGAAATTACTGCAAATTGAGATTACACAGTGATTTATTTTAAAATTATTTTAAACTTAGAAATGTCAGTTACTGAGGGAAAGAATAACAGTCTTTTTAAATCAAAAGTATTTTTTATGATCTGATCTGGTCATCACGTGTTTCATTTATGGCTTTCGTGAATGGTCATTCGGTAGTGGTTGTTATCTGAAATCCTTCATAGTTTTGCAGTGGTAATTTCATATTCCGAAGGTTTGTTTTGATTTGCACACGTCCAACTTCTTCAGTCTGTAGCTTTCCTTTGAGAGCACAATGCATGCCCAAGGCATGATCTTACAGGAAATGTAAGCAAATGCAAGACTTGCACAGCACTACCCTCATTGTTTTCTCTGAGAAACTGGGTGAGTGCAACTGATGTGTTCGATGAAATGAGAAAATAAAAAGCTAAAGTTTACTTCCACAAAAGGATCATGGTGGTGTGGTGATCAATTATTCTGTCTTTCATAAAGAAAGTTTGGTAACTGATCTATGAGCACTGGGTTTGATTGGTTAAACCTGGATGTGAACTCAGAGTGAAGGAAACAGAAGTTGCGGGAAGCTAGACTGCGATTTGTGTGAATGCAGATATTTTGCATTTGCAAAGATACTCCAAAACTCTAGTAAAATAAAACCTGTTGCACTCTTACAAGCTAGTGTCAGTTCTGCTTTGATTTGAGTTATATAAAATATACAGCAAAATACAAAAGGTATACAATTGAGAAATACTGATTTAAAATCCGTTTTTCCTTTTTCCAACCTTACATCACAATTCGAACTGAAATCCAAATCTCCATGCTCTCTGCATGTGAAAGCGTTTGGGTCGAAGAGCAAAGGTACCATCAGGTTGTTCCACTCTCATGGACTGTCCTTTGATCAGACACAAGATCAACAGTACTGGTCAATACCCACTATAGCTAGCAAGAATGTTAAGGAGGACCTTATTTAAGGATTGATGCTTGAGGGAAAAAAAACTGTTTACAGAACCAGTCTTATTTAAAATTGTTCCATTTCCAATTAAATAGTCCAGAGGTTAAGGTAAAAAATACGCAAGGGTTCATTGTTGCTTTGTAAGACCCTGACAGAAATTGTGTTTCACCAAAAGTTTGCAATCCTATGAATATTTCTTCAAGCTGGAACAGTAATTACAATTTTAAAAAAAAGTTGTAAATATGTTCGATTAGTGAGCAGATAAAAATTAAATATTTGGAACCTTCTCCAGATTTATTGTCATCTGGATGAGGCATTCTACTGCACCTTGTAGGTGAAATATTAAAAGGGTTGTGCACAGAATATGTTTTTGCAATGTTTGTGAAGGTTTGTCGCTCAGGTTGAGGTTTAGGGTGTAGGTTTGCTCACTGAGCTGTAGGTTTGATATCCAGACGTTTCATTACCTGGCTAGGTAACATCATCAGTGGCGACCTCCAAGTGAAGCGAAGCTGTTGTCTCCTGCTTTCTATTTATATCTTTCTCCTGGATGGGGTTCCTGGGGTTTGTGGTGATGTCATTTCCTGTTTGTTTTCTGCGGGGTTGATAGATGGCATCTAGATCTATGTGTTTGTTTATGGCGTTGTGGTTGGAGTGCCAGGCCTCTCGGAATTCTCTGGCATGTCTTTGCTTAGCCTGTCCCAGGATAGATGTGTTGTCCCAGTCGAAATGGTTTTTTTTCATCCATGTGTAGGGCTACGAGGGAGAGAGGGCCGTGTCTTTTTGTGGCTAGCTGATGTTCATGTATCCTGGTGGCTAACTTTCTTCCTGTTTGTCCTATGTAGTGTTTGTGGCAGTCCTTGCATGGAATTTTGTAGATGACGTTGGTTTTGTTCATGGGTTATACTGGGTCTTTTAAGTTTGTTAGTTTTTGTTTGAGAGTGTTAGTGGGATTGTGTGCTACTAGGATTCTGAGGGGTCTTACTACTAACAAACTCCAAGTAGCACACAATCCCACCAATGCTCTCAAACAAAAACTAACAAACTTAAAAGACCACTACAACCCATGGACAAAACCAACATCATCTACAAAATTCCATGCAAGGACTGCCACAAACACTACATAGGACAAACAGGAAGAAAGTTAGCCACCAGGATACATGAACACCAGCTAGCCACAAAAAGACACGGCCCTCTCTCCCTCATAGCCTTACACACGGATGAAAAATAACCATTTCGACTGGGACAACACATCTATCCTGGGACAGGCTAAGCAAAGACATGCCAGAGAATTCCTAGAGGCCTGGCACTCCAACCACAACGCCATAAACAAACACATAGATCTAGATGCCATCTATCAACCCCGCAGAAAACAAACAGGAAATGACATCACCACAAACCCCAGGAATCGCATCCAGGAGAAAGATATAAATAGAAAGCAGGAGACAACAGCTTCACTTCACTTGGAGGTCGCCACTGATGATGTTACCTAGCCAGGTAATGAAATGTCTGGATATCAAACCTACAGCTCAGCGAGCACACCTACACCCTAAATACAGAATATGTTTCTAACCAGGTAGCACAGTTAAAACAATCCATTTCATTTGGTACAATAATCAAGACTTTTAAGATTTTCTAACAATAGCTATCCAATGGAAAACTGCTCAACTAAACTTTATTCACGTGCAGGGAACGCCTACCAAACAACAAAGATACATAGCTAACATACCCAAGTATATTAAATTGTTCCTTGTGTTTTCATTTTAACTTCATTGATGTGGGTTTATTTTATTTGAAGACAGATTTTCAAAATTTAATTTTAATGGCTTTGTGTGTGTGTTAACATAAACTGTGTCCTGAAACAATTTATCTACCAGGCCAAGACAACCCCACCTATTACTGTCAAGAATGAGTTATGCAGCTGGCATTCAACACAATTGTTTGTTGGCAGAAATGAAAGTGTTGGTACTAGTGAAAGCAAGAACATTATTTTCCATCTGCCTGATATAGCTTACCACCAATATGTTTCTTATTTTAGATCATCTTTGAGCGCCAACAGTAAGAAGTGTTTGCCAGAGCTCAGTGAAAAGGCGGGTAGTTGTTAAATGGGTGGGGTAGTGGTATCACTGATCAGTTAGTCAATTTTCCACTTGCTTTTTCCCTATTACTGAGCTTTTGTCAGCTGCAACTTGTGAACTTAAAGTTTTTGGAAATTATTTTCAGCCAGAGATCTTCAGGGGCATCTGATCATAGTATTGTACAGGAGATTTGGTGCACTTTGATTCTCCTTATGAGTTCCCTACTTGAAAATGTGCAGCAGTCGACATTGTCTAATGAGAGGATTGCTCTCATTTGTGATCCCTCTCACTTTGACAACTTGCTGACTCTCATCCTAGAACATCAGTTCAGTTCTATATGCAGACAGTTGTCAGTACTTATCAAAATCAGATTTGCTGGTTTTTTTTAAACTAAGAGGCAAACCTCTTTCATCCCCTTATTTCATCCATAGCCCTTCTCTTAAGTACTGAATATTTAGTGGTGAAAGACTACACAGTTCTGGTTTTACTAATGCAAAAAGGCTGCAGTGACATTGAAGAATTTTGCCATTTGCTAAAGCAGCCAATGCAACCAGAAAAGAGGCAAATACCTCTTATGTGGTTCTAACCAGGGGAGGATTTTTAGACTGCAGGCATAGTGTCATGTAAAGTGTTGGTATTCAGATGATTCTATGATCAGACAGGGTAAACATTGTAAAGCATTAGCTTATTTTCAATTTGGAAGAATGAGGAATTCATTTTTTAAACTTATCCTGGAGAAAAGCTCCATACTTGGAAAAGCTTTTATTTTCAGTTTGCAGGAATCCTAGTTGAAGTTGGTTATGTGAGACAATTCCTACTGAAGAAAGGACTTCATTCACAACCATAAAAAAAGTTTTCTTCAAGACAAGAGATTTTGTTTCAATACTCCTGACCAGAAGTGTTTGGTTAGAAGAGCCAGGAGGGGACATGAGAAGTCATTGGCATCTAGGAACAAAGAAAACCCTAAAGCTTTCTATAGGTGTGTCAGGAATAAATGAATGACTAGAGTAAAATTAGGGCCAATCAAGGACAGTAGTGGAAAGTTGTGCATGGAGTCAGAAGACATGGGACAAGTGCTAAATGAATATTTTACATCAGTATTCACACTGGAAAAAGACATTTTTGTCGAGGAGAATACTGAGATATAGGCTACTAGACTAGATGGGATCGAGGTTCACAAAGAGGACGTGTTAGCAATTCTGGAAATTGTGAAAATAGGTAATTGGGCGGCAATTGGGCGGCACGGTGAAAATTGGGCGGCACGGTGGCACAGTGGCTAGCACTGCTGTCTCACAGCGTCAGAGACCCGGGTTCAATTCCCGCCTCAGGTGACTGACTGTGTGGAGTTTGCACGTTCTCCCCGTGTCTGCGTGGGTTTCCTCCGGGTGCTCTGGTTTCCTCCCACAGTCCAAAGATGTGCAGGTCAGCTAAATTGCCCGTAGTGTTAGGTTAGGGGTATGGGTGGGTTGCGCTTCGGTTGGGCAGTGTGGACTTGTTGGGCCGAAGGGCCTGTTTCCACACTGTAAGTAATCTAATCTAGGTAAGTTCCCTGGCTGGGTGGGATTTATACTAGGATACTCTGGGAAGCCAGGGAGGAGATTGCATAGTCGTTGGTTTTGATCTCTATGGCATCATTGTCTACAGGAATAGTGCCAGGAGATTCGAGGATAGCAAATGTAGCCCCCTTGTTCAAGAAGGGGAGTAGAGATGATCCTGGTAATGACTGACTGGTGAGCCTTACTTCGGTTGTGGGTAAAGTGTTGGAAAAGGTTATAAGATATAGAATTTATAACCATCTAGAAATGAATAAGTTGATTACCGATAGTCAACATGGTGAAGGGGAGGTCATGCCTCACAAACCTTACTGAGTTCTTTGAGAAGGTGACCAAACAGGTGGATGAGAGCAAAGTGGTTGATGTGGTGTATATGGATTTCAGTAACGAGTTTGATAAGGTTCCACACAGTAGGCTGTTGTACAAAGTATGGAGGCATGGGATTGAGGGTAATTTGGCAGTTTGGATCAGAAGTTGGCTAGTTGAAAGAAGACGGGGTGGTGATTGATGGAAAATGTTCATCCTGGAGTTCAGTTACTCATGGTGTACTGCAAGGATCTGATTTGGGACCTCCGCTGTTTGTCATTTTTATAACTGACCTGAATGAGGGCATAGAAGAATGGGTTAGTAAATTTGCGGATGACACCAAGGTCAGTGGAGTTGTGGATAGTGCCGAAGGATATTGCAGGTTACAGAGGGATATAGATAAGCTGAAGAGCTGGACTGAGACATGGCAAACAGAGTTTAATGCGGAAAAGTGTGAGGTGATTCACTTTGGAAGGAGCAACAGGAATGCAGAGCACTGGGCTAATGGTAAGATTCTTGGTTGTGTAGATGAGCAGAGGGATCTTGGTGGCCATGTGCATAGATCCCTGAAAGTTGCCACCCAGGTTGATAGGATTGTTAAGAAGGCATATGCTGTATTGGCTTTTATTGGTAGAGGGATTGAGTTTTGGAGCCATGAGGTCATGTTGCAGCTGTACAAAACTCTGGTGTATTGCTTGCAGTTCTGATCACAACATTAAAGGAAGGATGTGGAAGCTTTGGAAAGGGTTCAGAGGAGATCTACTAGGCTGTTGCCTGGTATGGGGGGGAAGGTCTTATGCAGAAAGGCTGAGGAACTTGAGGCTGGTTTCTACATAGAGAAGAAGGTTGAGAGGTGATTTAATTGAAACATATAAGATAATCAGAGGGATGAAAAGGATGGACAGGGAGAGCCTTTTTCCTTGGATGGTGAGAGACAGCACAAAAGGACATAGCTTTAAATTGAGGGGTGATAGATATAGGACAGATGTTCAAGGTAGTTTCTTTACTCAGAGACTTAGGGGTGAGGGATGCCCTGCCTGCAACAGTAGTAGACTTGCCAACTTTAAGGGCATTTAAATGGTCATTGGATAAACATATGGATGAAAATGGTTGGGTGGGCTTCAGATTGGTTTAGCAGGTCGCCACAGCATCGAGGCCCGAAGTGCCTGTATTAATGTTCTATGTTCTAAAAGTTTGATAGACAAAGGGATTCTCTCTGGTGCTTGAGTACTGTGAAATGATGATGTTGGAATAGATGGGATTGTATTTTACCGTATGGTTTGGAATTTTTTGAATTTTGTTGTATGTAATTGGCTTTACTCTATTTTCATTTCTTTTGCATAATAAGCTTTTGCTTTTGTTATTAAAATCATATCTGCAGCAATGTGTGGGAGAATGTGAGCACTGCAGATGCTGGAGAGCAGAGTTGAAGAGTGTGGTGTTGGAAAAGCACAGCCGGTCAGGTAGCATCCAAGAAGCAGGAGAATCAATGTTTTGGGCATAAGCCCTTCAGCAGCAATGTGTGCTTGTCTTTCAGTGAAAGGTCATCTTGTTACATAAAAATGAGAGAAAATATGATGTAACAAGCCAAATTTCTATCTGGGATCTTGATTAAATTAACTTCCCCACAGTGTGGAAACAGGCCCTTCGGCCCAACCAGTCCACACCAACCCTCTGAAGAGCAACCCACCCAGACCCATTTCCCTCTGACTAATGCACCCAACACTATGGGCAATTTAGCATGGCCAATTCACCCAACCTGCACGTCTTTAGACTGTGGGAGGAAACCGGAGCACCCGGAGAAAACCCACGCAGACAATAGACAATAGGTGCAGGATTAGGCCATTCTGCCCTTCGAGCCTGCACCACCATTCAATATGATCATGGCTGATCATCCTCAATCAGTATCCTGTTCCTGCCTTATCTCCATAACCCTTGATTCCACAATCCTTGAGAGCTCTATCCAACTCTTTCTTAAATGAATCCAGAGACTGGGCCTCCACTGCCTTCTGGGGCAGAGCATTCCACACAGCCACCACTCTCTGGGTGAAGAAGTTTCTCCTCATCTCTGTCCTAAATGGTCTACCCCGTATTTTTAAGCTGTGTCCTCTGGTTCGGCACTCACCCATCAACGGAAACATGTTTCCTGCCTCCAGAGTGTCCAATCCGTTGTTAATCTTCTATGTCTCAATCAGATCCCCTCTCAGTCTGCTAAACCCAAGGGTATATAAGCCCAGTCGCTCCAGTCTTTCAGCATAAGGTAATCCCGCCATTCCAGGAATTGACCTTGTGAACCTACGCTGCACCCCCTCAATAGCCAGAATGTCTTTCCTCAAATTTGGAGACCAAAACTGCACACAATATTCCAGGTGTGGTCTCACCAGGGCCCTGTACAGCTGCAGAAGAACCTCTTTGCTTCTATACTCAATCCCTCTTGCTATGGAGGCCAGCATGCTATTAGCCTTCTTCACTACTTGCTGTACCTGCATGCTTACCTTCATTGACTGGTGTACAAGAACACCCAGATCTCTCTGTACTGCCCCTTTACCTAAATTGATTCCATTTAGGTAGTAATCTGCCTTCCTGTTCTTGCCATCAAAGTGGATAACCATACATTTATCCACATTAAACTGCATCTGCCATGCATCTGACCACTCACCTAACTTGTCCAGGTCACCCTGTAATCTCCTAACATCCTCATCACATTTCACCCTGCCACCCAGCTTAGTATCATCAGCAAATTTGCTAATGTTATTGCTAATACCATCTTCTATATCATTAACATATATTGTAAAAAGCTGCAGTCCCAGTACTGATCCCTGCGGTACGCCACTGGTCACTGGTCGGAAATGGAGCTGTTTATCACTACTCAGACACAGGGAGAATGTGCAAGCTCCTCATAGACAGTCGCCCGAGGCTGGAATCGAACCAGGGACCCTGGTGCTGAGAAGTAGCAGTGCTAACTGTGAGCCACCGTGCCACCCCAATAATAACAACAAAATGTGCAGCCACTAACTGGCATGACAGTACCTCCTTCCTATCCCACCCCAGGACCATTGTCCCAGATATAGGATGGGCTGTAAGTGAGGGTTTGCCATGGGGTGGTGGGGCTACCAAGTTTTATCTCTCCACCCTGGAGGCTTCCTACCTGTATTCCTGATGAAGGGCTTTTGCCCGAAATGTCGATTTTCCTGCTCCTTGGATGCTGCCTGACCTGCTGTGTTTTTCCAGCACCACACTGATCTAAACTCTGGTTTCCAGCATCTGCACTCCTCTCTTTTGCCTACCAATAGATAGTAGCCAGTTCAACTACTTTATTGTCTGTTAAAACCTTTGTCACAACCAAACTAGAATTTTTGATGTCCTGTGAACCATCAGGACAGGCAGAGGTTCAGTCTAATATTTTCTTTGAAAGATAACAACCCTAACACTATACAGCTATCTGACAGTACTGAAGCTTCAGTTCATATGTTCAAACTATATCACTGGCCTTGAATCTACATCCTTCTGATTCTAAGGCATAAATGCAAAATAATGAGGAAGCTGGAAATCTAAAACAAACGTTCAGAATGCTGGAGAAACTCAGCAGATCTGGCAACATCTCTGGAGAGAGAAACAGTTAACATTTCAGAAGTCAAGTTATTGCCAATGGAAAATTTTGCTTGTGTCAGATAAGGGGGGAGTATTAATTTCTCAATTAAAGTACAGAGTGGTATAATTCATCTCCAGCATAAAACAGATGGGAAATTGTATCAATAATCGCCATACTTAACTCACTATAAATTTATGTGGGGTGTATGTGTAAATTCATACAGATGGCAGCACCTTATCAATAACCTTCATGTATCTGTCCCCATGTAGTGACCTTGGTTGGAACAAAATTGAATTTATACATCAAGAATCATTTATTTCTTCACCATCTTTAATCAAACTGTAAGTCTCTGAGTTCTAAATATTTCATGAGCGATACATAATTTGGAGCAATTTTCCGATGTGTAATAAATATACTTTTGTCCTTCATTACAGTGTTAATTTAGTATTGCAAATGAGCTGGTTTTCAGCCAATAAGATTGTTACATTTTCATTAGCATAAGACCCTGTTTTTAAATTTATCACACCTAAATTCTAATCAAATTTTAACATCAGGTAGTTCTGAATTTCTTGTGAGCTATGCTTTCAATAAGAATCCCTTTTATAATAATCTCCTGAGCCTTTAAGACAACTTTAAAATAAAACTTTAAATTCCAAAGCCTTGACCCAGGATCTGACTCTCACCATCTTTTCTCTCAAGTCAGATTTTCCACAGATCCCCCGCAGGTTTACAAGGGAGAATTTTATGAGTCCTCAGTTCTGGTAGAAAGAAAGCGATACAAAAATTCATGTACTTCGCTGAATGATTTTTCAGCCATGGCTGGAAGTTCCTGGGCAGTTCACACCAGAATTTCCATTTTGCCTCCTATTGAGCAAAGATTTTTGTCTTTGGAAAATGCTTTACCTAAAGCCAAAGTCTGATTTTCTTAAAGAGAAAGTGTTCTGTGCCTTAGCCTTAATGCTTCCAGATCTCTCTGCTGGAAGTTATATTCTGGAACCCAGCACCCATCATTCTTCATTCTGCAGTGTAAAAATAGCCTATTCAGTCCATACTGACTCTCTGAAAGCCAATCCCTCGCTTCACTGTTATCCCTGTAACCCCTAGTTTCCCATGACTAATCCACATAGCATCCCTATATATTATGAGCAATTTAGCATGGCTAATCTACACATCTTTAAATTGTGGGAGGAAACCCATGCAGAAACTGGGAGAACATACAAGCCCCACACAGACAGTCACCCAAGGTTGGAATCAAACCCAGGTCCTTGATGCTGTGAGGCACCAGTGCAAACAACTCTGCTACCATGCTGACCTGCAATACAGTTAGGGACTGGAGAGTAGATTGTAGCATTAAGTTGGGGAAATAGAAGCCACACATACATTGCTCCTTCACAGTTTATGGAGGCACCTGCTCAGGGGAAAGTACATCTGCCTTCAAACAGAGACAGATTTCCTCAATAGGATTTCTGATTCATGGGCTCATAGATATTTGAGGAAAAGGTCTAAACCAGCAAGATCTTTGGAAAGAGAAGGTACTCTTCTGAAGAGATCAGGTACTCCTTTGTGATTGTTAACAGTTGACATGAATGTGTCAAGTCATTTAAATCCCAAGCCCTTTATATTTTGGGGAAAACATTCAGCCTGTAGTTTGGGGAAAAAAAAAGCATTGTTGGTGATTTCACTGCCTTGCTGCTTCTAAAACCTATCACAGTTTGATTGACAACTGCAAATGGTTCCGGTAACAGTTGCTATCTTTGATGTGAATATGTGCTTGTTTTTGAAAAGGGATTAAGTACTTTTAGAGATTCTAATATTATCTATTAGAATTATTTTAAGAAAAATGAAGTTTGCAGCAGATAATTGAAACTTAATTTCATCTGACCATGGCTCATGAGAGCTGCCCATCTTGGGTATTAGAGGTTTAAAGGCGTAAAGACAAAGACTGGTGGACAGGGACATGAGTTGGTAGTAAGTTGGGCATGGGGTGATAAAGGGCAATGAGGATGAGTGGGGTGTAATGGCTTGCTGGCCATGGAATGGAGTGGGAAGCAATGGGAGATGGTCTATCTTGGCATGGATGAGCACAGGAAATGATTGGAAGTCTGAAGATTGAAAGCTGGAGTTGTTTTTTTCTATTTATTGTTTTTATTGCAACTGGACAAACTCCCACCCACTGAGACTAACTTTTTAAACAAGTTGCCCTTGGCACCTAGCTACTCTTGTAGCTGCATCCAGACTGTTTCCAGACGATGCAGTGAGCTTAATGCCGCCTGCCTTATTCCCTCCCACCCTCAATCTGTAAATTGGCCGTTGGTCTCCAGAATTAATTGGATAAGTTTGGTAAATCAGCTTGGTTGGCAAGTTTCCAGAAACTGAAAGAAAAAGAACCAACTTAAAGGAAGTTCACATAGCCTTATGCAATGTTAAACTTCAGAAACATAACATCTGCACCCGCCCCCCCCATCCCTGCCAGCCTTTGTGAAGAATCTCTCACTCAGTAATACTAATTTTAGATTAAGTTGTTGACAGTTTCAGGCTACTTGACATTTCCTTTGCATTTATATTTCATCAACTATGTCATGCTAGGATTATATCAAAGTAAATGTTACTCCTAAAATTTAACAAAATAATTTGTAATTGATTCACATGCGAATAATCATTCCATGCAGTGACCTCACCTTCAATCTTCTGTCATCTCTTCCTGTATCTGGACTAAATGGATTAACACATCTGAAAATAACTGGCAATCAAGCTCTACAAGATTTGTTACCTATAGAAAGCCTCCGGAACTTGAGGTAAGGAGACAAATACACAATTTATTTCTGCTTTAATCATTACCAATGAGAAATTCATTAAGAAAGTAACTGAGGGGTTGTGAGTCATTTCAAGAATTGACCAGCTGGTAGGTTTTATTGGACTAGTAAATGAAATATAAAGAAAAACATGTGTAATAAGAGAAATTGCTGTTGAAACTCAACGGATCTGGTAACATCTCAGGAGACCAAAACAGAATTAACACTTTGAGTCCAATATGACTCTTCAGGGTTGAATCTTATATATTTTGGCTCAGTCTGAGTTGCATCAAGGTTATTGCAGATTGTTTTTATGCAAGACCAAATTAGTTATCTTGGTGTATCTTACCAAATAAGTCACATTAATTACTTAACCCGATCCTAGGGTGTCTCTCGTGTCTGATTCTGGCGTCATCTTGCCACATGTCATTCCCAGAACTCCTTGCTACTCAGTGGGCATCACCAGAACACTGCCATCCTTTGTGCCCTTGCCATCTTTCAACGGTCACTGTGCATCTGGGCAAGCATTGGCAGTCTGGTATTGCTCATTACCAGCAGCATAATGGCATATCAGCCACAAAACCACACTCCCCATGACACATACTTGGCACTCCATCACACATCCAAACCCATTCTCTCACCCGAGCTGTAATTTAAGCAACACACCCAAAACTAGCTGTCTGAACACTCCACATCAGCACTAGTCTGTCCCCAGTGCCCACCTGCTTACCCAAAACTTGTCATCATCCTGTAGGACAATGTCACACATAGGCAATTAGTTGGACAAATCCAAACAGAACCTTTCATTCACAGTCAGCTAAAGGAAACACAGACAAAACCAAAATAGGCTGAGGTTCACCAAAACAATGCAAAACAGATTTCAGGGAATCACATGCAATGAATATTTTACAGTCCGCAACTGTGTGCTCCTCCCTGTTCTCAACTGTCGGTACTGGGTGTTAATTGGGTTCTGTATAGCTTGTGGTGCCTAGTGCAGTTGAACTCTGTCATGACCAAACTTAGCTTCCACTTATCCAGTCCCCTCCTGTTCTTCCAGTTCCTCAGCATCCAACGTATCGTCCCATTGCCTGCTCCAATTAAGTGGAGCACGCCAGGATGATGTGGTACATTCTGTCCAAACTATAGTGGAGCTCCCCCCTCCAAGTCTGGTCTAAGCAGTGGAGCCACATGTTCAACAACCCTATTGTCTGTTCCCCCATGGACCTGATTGCAGAATGGGTGATGTTGAACTTGCACTGAGCATCTGTCAAAGGGTTCCTCAATGCTATGATGAGCTATGATCACTATGGGTATCCCTTGCCTCCCCCAATACGCAACCTTGTAAGGACCCTGGACCCTTAAACACACTAGGCACATGAAAGTATGCCAGAATGTAGGAGTCATGGTAGCTGCTGGGGTAGTGGGCACACTCCTCTGGGAATCAAACAAAACCACTGTCTGATGATGATTTCTGCAGCATTATGACAGAGTCTTGTCATTGCTGCATATGTACAGTCGATAGCACCCTGCAACTGGGGGCAAACACGCAATATTCCTGAATCTTACAGCCCAGGCTACAGCACTGACCTTAAGGAGACTAGTGTGACATTGTACTGATGGTATCGGTCACTGTCTAGATGGATTTGTGGGTGCACAACTGGGAGATCGCATACAGGAGCCAGTCTCTCTCTCTCTCTCTCTCTCTTTCACACACACACACTCACGCAAACACCCTACTGCAGTGATCTGAACAGCCACTGGGAGAGGTTGTCCTCCCTCTCCTGCAGTCTCAGCTCCCAATCCAGTTTCTGGCACTGTTCTGCCGCAGTGTCCCAGAACAGATGAATCCTCTGTCGGTGCTGCACCTCGCTCATGCCCAGGAAATGGAGTCGTGGTCGGGAACGTCAGAGCCTCCTGTGCATCCTTCGGCGGCCCTCCCCCCACCCCCCCCCCCCACCCCCGAGCAGCGTGCTCCGTATCCTCTGGGGTGACCTGCTGCTGCTCCCCCTTGGGTGTCTCATTTCCCTGGTCCTCTTGCATCCACTTCACCTTCCCAGGGAGTTAGCCGCAGCAACAAACCTCCCATCACACTGGCAGGCCCCACCACTCTCAGTGGAAAGGACCCAAAATGGGATTAAAGGAGCAAAAAGAGTTTCGAAGGTCTCAGAGCAGTTTATTCATGGCATGCCCTGCAGCACAATTCTCTGCATAATGAGATATGCCGCACTCAAACAGTGAGGGATGTGTGCCCTATATCCATCCACCGACAGCTTGGCATGTGCAGCAAGTTGGTCAAGGTGCCATACCATATGTGTGACCACCCCCCAGTGCCAGAGAGAAGGGTGTACCGGGTGTGCTCTGACATCCTTCCTACCCCAGACCTACATTAAACGTACACCGGATGTTCTATGGCTCAAACAGGACTCCGGCAAGTTTAGTGAATAGCAATGCCCCTTCAGTTTTGGCAATTTGTAATTGAATTGCTGCTCACTTCCACATTATTTTAATGACCAAGTTCAGTTTGTAAGCACCAACGGCATGATGCAAAACACCTTTAACCGGTATCTGACCACTCTGCAACATAGCAAGCGCGTGAAATAATTAGATGTTAAATGAGATTGTGCTTTAATACTGCTGTGTCATGTATTTGTTGCTACAATATACTAGTATACCACGCCCCTTCTCCCCCCCAGCCCCCCGAAACTGACTACCATTGAGTTGGTAGAGCCATTCCAGCATTTTCCAGTTAGTATCGCTTAACTTCCAGGGAACGGAAAGTAATGGCAGGAAATGAAGATTGTGCTGGATACCATCTGTACCAGGCCTTGCCTGATCACCAGGTTTCTTCCAAAGCCTCCATGCCCCTTTTAACCTCTCACTGCCCCCACAGCCCATCACCACCCATCCTCCCCATGTGGAAACCCGTCATATTGAAGTTTGCCTGTAACTGCTCCCAGAACCCTGGCATTATACTGTTATGAAGCCCACGCTCGTTCTCTGTGCTCTCCCTGGGTGCCTGTGAACACGAAATGTCCTTGCAGGAGCCTTTCAATGCTAATTGCTGGTGAACCCTGCAATGCTTGCCTGTGCTTCTAGATGGCGTTGCCAGTGCCTCAGAGATGCCATGATGGTTGTGATCAGTTGGTAGATGATCAATTTGGACGAGGTATGCCAGAGGCTAATGCCTGTGAAACATTCCCTGAGATAGAGTTTGTTCATATGGAACATGGAAGTCATTTAGAGCAAGTAATGATCTGAACTCACTAAGTACCTGCTCTAGTTTTCATGCATAGTTTTCTCGACATCAAATTGACTTGGCGAGTTTCATAAAGTGCGAAAGATGAATATTAATGAGGCAAGTTTTGCTGTCAAGGAAGCATTTAACAACCAATAATCCCTCTTACTTGGTGGTCATGATTTTGCGGTGCCGGTTTCAGACTGGGGTGGACAAAGTTAAAAATCACACAACACCAGGCTATAGTCCAACAGGTTTATTTGGAAGCACTAGCTTTCAGAGCACTGCTCCTTCACACAACCACATGATGAAGGAACAGCACACCAAAAGCTAGTGTTTCCAAATAAACTTGTTGAACTATAACCTGGTGTTGTGTAGATTTTTAACTTCTCAATTGGTAACCCATCACTGCCGTGTGAGGAACTCACATGCCACTGTGAAAAGGATAAAAGATGAAGCTGATTGCTCCTGCCATTTGCAATGGGTCAAACAGATGTCTCACCTTGTTCTAACCCATCCCTCTTTAGCTCATATTGCTCAGTCCCCTATAACAATCCAGCCTCTGTTTCTCTCTTTACAGTTTCTAACAAGCCTGCTGAGTATCTCCAACACTTTGTTTTTATGACAGATCTCCAACATATGCAGTACTTTACATTTATTTGAACATATAATAATACCCTACACTGTAATAATTTCATGTTAAATAAAACAAGATGTCTGCTATATTTTTTTCAGACAGTGTAATTCCTGTACTCGTTACTTTACATCTTTAAATTCACAGGGTGTTAGAAATGCCCTATGCTTACCAATGCTGTGCATATGGATCTTGTGAAAGTTCCTACAAACTCTCAAATCAGTGGGAGAAAGTTGAGAACAACAGCGAGGAGGAAGCTCACAAACAGGATGCTGGAATGCTGTCTGGTCAAGGTAATGGTAAATGACCAACCTGCTACTGAATGTGCTAAACTACTGAAATTAGATTAGATTAGATTCTCCACACTGTGGAAACAGGCCCTTCAGCCCAACAAGTCCACACCGCCCCTCCGAAGAGAAACCCATCCAAATCCATTCCATACCCTATATTTACCCCTGACTAAAGCACCTTACACTGTGGGCAATTTAGCATGGCCAATTCACCTGGCCTGCTCATCTTTGGATTGTGGGAGGAAACCGGAGCACCCGGAGGAAACCCACGCAGACACTGGGAGAATATGCAAACTCCACACAGACAGGTGGGAATCAAACCTGGGTCCCTGGTGCTGTGAGGCAGCAGTGCTAACCACTGGGCCACCGTGCTGCCCCTAAATTCAGCTCCAAAATCTATTATAACTATTAGAGATATACAGCTCGGAAATAGACTCTTTGGTCCAACCCACATCCCACGAATTAATAAGAAAGAAGTCTTAAGTATTGAGACTAGTAGTCTCACTGATGATCATTTTCTTAACAAAAAGAGTCCTCTGCCTGATGGCAGGTCCAACCCACCATGCCACAGCCTCCACCATGGGCAGGGGAAGGAGACAGGTCCCAAATCCACCCAGCTTGAATGGTGTTTGAGCCCTGTGCTGATGGCACCAATCCTATCCACACCAGTCACCCAGTCAACTGAGCCAACCATCCCCTCCAAGGGATCCAAGTTGCAGCAGTAAGTACCTGTTTACACACATGCTATAGCCAATAAGCAATGGACAATGAAGGTAGAAATTTGAATTTCTTTCCAACACATCACTGCCCAGGAATCTCTCCCACTCATATTGCCTGCCAATGGAGTATGCTGAAATTATGTTATGAATGCATCTTCCTTGGCACGAAGTCCTGCAGTGGAACTTGGGACAAAGAGCTTCTAGTTCAGAGGCAGTGCCACAAGACCTTCATCTTTTTGATGATGCACCCTCTAGAAAACATGATGGCAATTACAGTAGCAATGCCTATTTGTGGATATCAGTGGGCAATATCTAAGATAACGTAGGAAAGATGCATGAAGTTATTTATAGGGTTCAGAATGCATTGCCTGTTTGTGAAAGAAGGCTAGCAACAAAATGTTTGTGCATGCAGGACAAAATTTATTTAATGCATAATGACTACTAAATTATATGTAATGTGCAGATGATCAGGACACTGACGATTTGCTAACAGACTTTGAAGAAGATCCTAAGGTCCATCATTCTGTCCAATGTGCTCCAGTTCCAGGTAAATTGAAAGCATTAAATAGCAATTTTATATATATATTTTTAAAAACAAAAACCTTGGTGCTTGCCCTCCACAATGATTCCACAAGCAGCTGATCCCAAAGACGAGAAATAAGTAGGTTTGATCCCTGGTCTATGCTTGGCTAAGTGATCCCAGTCAAAACAATGGTATGAAACTCAGCAACAGAAATTGGAGACTGGAAGTCGAGCAAGGGTTCACTTTCAGAAATACATTTAATTAGCAAAATCTTCAAATTAAAAATTGCAGACTTAGAGCCAATGTTTAGCAGCCCAGGTATGTCCTGAAAATTAAACACCAGACAAATCCAATCTGGCTGATTACTGCCATTTTAGTCTATTCTCGATCCTCAGCAAAGTGATGGAATGACTGTGAGCAGTGCTACTAACTCAGCAATAACCTGCTCATAAACACTCAGCTTAGATTTCACTAGTTGAGAGTGTGTGGTGCTGGAAAAGCACAGAAAGTCATGTAGCATCCGAGAAGCAGGAGAATCAACATTTCGGGCAGGAGCCCTTCATCAGGAATGAAGGGTTTCTCTAGGGCCACTCAACTCTTGACCTCATTCTAACCTTGGACCAAATATGAACTAAAGAGCTGAATTCTGGAGGTGAGGTGAAGCTGATTGCAGTTGATGGAGCATTGCATCAAGGATCCCTCGCAGAACTGGAGTCAATGGCAATCAAGGGAAACCCCCCTCTAATAATTGGAGTTACTTCTAGCACAAAGAAAAATGGTTGTGGTTGTTGGAGGTCATTCGTCTTGTCATGGGACATCTCTGCAGGATTTTTTGAGTACAGGTCTTGGCCCAAATCCTCAGTTGCTTCATCAATTACCTTCTCTCCATTGAAAGGTCAGACATGGGATGTTCATTGATAATTGTAAGTTGGATGCTAGAAATCCTGTGGCAAAACTCTGTCATGCCTGGCCACCATCTACAAGGCACAAGTCAGGATAGTGATGGAATGCTCTCCACTTGCCTGGATGGGTGCAGCTGCACAAAATGCTCCTCACCATCCAGTCCAAAGCAGCCCACTTGGCTGGTATCCCAGCCACCATCTTTACTATTCACTCCCATCACCACTGATGGCAGCAGTGTACACCATCAACAGGATGCACTGGGACAACTCACCAAGCCTCTTTCCACCTGCAGTTTCCCTACCCTTAACCTCTATCATCTAGAAGGACAGAGCAAAAGACACAGGAAAACACTACCACCTGGAAGATCCACTCCCATCAGTTTACCACCCTGACTTGGAAATGTATCGCCATTCTGTTACTGAGTCAAAATCCTAGAACTCTCCTCTTAATAGCAGTCTGAGACTGAGCTGCAGCAGTTCAAGAATGCAGCTCATCACCACCTTCTCAAGGGCACTTCGAGGTGGACAATAACTGCTGGCCTAGCCAGCAATGCCATATCCCTTAAACAACTAAAAGATGGGAAGTTCTTCATATGGAGTGCGAGCCATCTGTGGAATGGACTACTAGATGATGTATTGGAGACAAATATCTTAGGAAGAGTTAAATGTTAGCAATAGTTGAGCGAAAATTGTCTGAATCATCTGTATCCATTTTATGATTTCCAAAATAATTTGTTCTTTGTCAAATACCATCCTTATCCAATACTTCTCCAATGCCATTCATTTGGGTGAGACAGCACTTACTTGGATCTATTCTTATCTTTCTAATCATAGCCAAAATGCCACTTGCAATGGCATCTCTTCCTGTCATTTCTGGTGTCCATCAAGGATGTATCCTTGACCCTCCTATTTCTCATTCACATACAGCCCTGGTGATATCACCCCAAATTACAGTGTTAGTTTTCACATGTACATAGATAACACCCAACTCTACTTCACCACCATCGTTTCACCATTTCGAAATAATTATGTTATTTATCTTCATCTACTACTGGATGAACAGAAACTTCCTCTGTTAAGTATTGGGAAGACTGAAGCTATTGTTTCCTGTCCCACTCCAAACATTGTTCCCTAACTACCAACTTCATATCTTACCCTGGCAGTTGTTTGAAATTCAACTCATCTGTTCACAGTAAAATGAAACTGTGGATGCTGGAAATCTGCCCAAAACTGAAATTGCTGGAGAAACCCCAACAGGTCTGGCAGCATCTATGGAGAGAAAGCAGAATCAATATTTCAGGTCCCGTGACCCTTCTTAAGAACACCCTGAAGAAAGGTTCCTGGACCTGAAATGTTATATCCGTTTTTCTCTCCACAGAGGCTGACAAATCTGTTGAGTTTCTCAAGCAATTTCTGTTTTTGTTTCAGTCTGTCCCCATTTTATATGGGCCCCGAGATGAGCTTGCAACCACATATTCATATCTGCATTAAGATTCCTTCTTTCCATCTTCATAACATTACCTTTCTTTGTCCCTTCCTCACCTTAATCCCTTGTTACCGTTAGACTTGGACTAACATGCTGCTACCTGACCTCCCACATTGTACCATCCGTGAACTCAGGGTTACAAACTATGCTGCCTATGTTTTTTTGAGAGGAAGTCCTTTCCATAATTGCTCTGTGCAGAATGTTTTAAGTCTCTATTCTTGCAACCTTTGCCAGCCCAATGAAATATCCACTCTCATCTAGCTCTCTGGTTTTAATTGCTCCATAATTGATGGCTATGGTTTTAGATGCCCAAGCTTTGACACCCTCTGACTCTCTCCCTCTTTCTTCCTTAACATTGCTCCTTACAACTCCCCTTTGAGCAGGCTTTTGGTTATATTCTCCTTTGGGTATCAATGTTTTATTTAATAACACAGTTCTGAAATGCCTTATGAGAGGTTATTCAGTTAAAAAAACTATTATAAATTCCAGCTGATGTTTTATTTAATGAATAAATAGAAGGAAAGGGAGATTTTTTCCAGCCGGGGTGTGGTGAGAGTCTGGAACTCATTGAGCCAGAAACTCTCATAACATTCAGTGTTTAGATACTCAATTATGTAGCCATAGCCTGCATGGATACAGCTCAAAGCTAGAAAATTGGATTAATGCAGTCAGATTTTTGTTGGCCAATATGGACATGATGAACTGAGTGTCCTGTCAGTTCTGTAAGCTTCGATTAATCTATAAATTCACTTTACATTCTAATCTGACTTGGTATACATCAGGTTGCAAAGAATTTGAATAAAGTAAAAAATGTATGGCTTTGAAAAAAATGTTTCATATTTTGTATTGATTTTATTCAAATATAAAATTGACTTAAGTTCTGATAATGAAAATGTTGAACACTTAAATTTTGCCTGTGGAAAGAATTTTCCTTTGGAGATAATTTGCAACTAAATTTCATTTCAAGTAGTTTTGGTTTAGTGCCTGAATGTAAAATGGGTTGTTTCCCAGTTATTATTTTTGTTGATTTCAAGTAAGTGAGTAGTTAAAACAGTCTGGTACTTCCAATATCCAAAGCCTGTCGCTATCGCACCAAGTCAAAATAACCCACGTCAAATGGATTTTCATATTAAGATGTGGAAATAATAACATGTTCAGATCAATTAAATTATGTTCTTCTTAATTGTAGGACCCTTCAAGCCATGTGATCACCTGCTTGGTAGTTGGATGATACGTCTTGGTGTATGGAGCATTGTTTTGCTCTCTCTTGTCTGCAATGGTTTAGTCGCCACAACAGTTTTTGGATCTCCGGCATTTATTGCCCCACCGAAACTTTTAATAGGCCTCATGTCACTCGTGAACGCTTTGATGGGGGGTTATAGTGGCATTTTGGCAGTTGTGGATCTGTGGACATTAGGCAGATTTGCAAAATATGGAGCATGGTGGGAGAATGGAGTTAGCTGTCAAGCTGCAGGTTTTCTGTCTGTATTTGCTTCAGAGATGTCCATTTTCCTACTTACAGTTGCAGCAGTTGAACGCAGTCTATGTGCAAAATGTGATATAAAACATGGAAAATCTCTCGCTAGCATCAAGATAGCAGCTACATTCTGTGCGATTCTGGCATCCATAATAGCAATGCTTCCACTGTTCCATATTGGAGATTATGGGATTTCTCCACTTTGTTTTCCTTTACCCTTCGGGGAACCTTCAACTTTAGGCTTTCTTGTGGCTTTAGTTTTGCTGAATTCTCTTTGCTTTCTTGTAATGACAATAACCTACACAAAGCTTTACTGCCATTTGGAAAAGGGAGACCTACACAGCCTTTCGGACTGCTCAATGGTTAAACATGTTGCCTGGCTACTCTTCACTAACTGTATTCTATACTGCCCCGTGGCTTTCCTGTCATTTTCCTCCTTGCTGAATCTCACAGTTATTAGTCCGGAAGTAATCAAGTCAATACTCCTAGTGATTCTTCCATTGCCAGGATGCCTCAATCCCTTGCTGTACATTTTTTTTAACCCACATTTCAAAGATGATCTTGTACTTCTGAGGAAGCATGGCCGATTATGGAAGAAATCAAAGCAGAGAAGTTTGGCCTCAATAAATTCAGAAGATGCAGAGAAACAGTCTTGTGATTCTACTCAAGAACTGGTGACACGCCCAGGAAGCAGAAATGTTGCGTGCTGTGACTCAGTGAACAATATTTCCCGACCACTGACTTACCAGATGATGGAAACTTGACAGCAGTCATTTTTGTTCGCCATCATTTAATTGTCAAGGTAAAGGATCATGGAAAGAAACTTCACGCCAGGTTGAACTGGTTGCTACAGATAGTTCTAAACACTTTTGTTTTAAATGGCACATTTTTATGCATGATGCCTCCCTTCCCACTGAAACATTTACCCTGTGGCAGAGAAATCAGATTATGTGAAAAATCTTTACACTCCAGAAGATCAGAATGCCACCTTCATTATTCCAGAAAGTTCTTCAGATGTCACATTGTCAACCAACCACTGCAATGATTCAACCAATAAGAACTTCACAATTACAAATTTTATTTGAAACTCAAGTTCATAGATGGGAAGTTTGAAAACTTTATCAGCATATGCACTATAGTTCAAAACCTAATGCACAGTTCTTGAAATAGTGAAGAGCTTCCTTCATGTAGTTCATCTCACAGACCACTTTGAGTGTCAGTGACATGATTACGAGATTACCTGTAATACACAGAGCTAGAGAGATTTTACAGCATGGAAAAGGCCATGTCCTAAAACTGCATTCAAATGTCATATGATTTCCTTTAGACTCTGACTACACTTGATTTCAAATGTAATGACTGCAATAGGTTTGCTGAATATATGCCTCTCACAGCAACACTTCCGATCCACATCGTCAATTTAAATTTGTTCTGAATGATGCATCTCATTAATTTTTACTGCTTTGTCCACATACTTAACATTTTATTGGTTGAGATAATTCTAATTATTCAGACTTTGTCCATTGATGAAAGAAGTGTAGCCATTCAACACCTCTCCCAAACTATTTGAACCAATAAAGGAGACGTGGTGGCTCAGTGGCTAGCACTGCTGCCTCCCAGCACCAGGGATCAGGGTTCAATTCCATTTTTGGGTGACTGAATCCGTGGAGTTTCTTCCAGGTGCTTTGGTTTCCTTCCATAGTCCAAAGATGTGCAGGTTAAGCGGATTGGCTGTACTAAATTGTCCTTGGGTCTAAGGTTGTGCAGGCTAAATGAGTTAGCCATGGGAAATGCAGGGTCATGGGGTAAGAACATAGAATGTTACAGCAGAGTACAGGCACTTCAGTCCTCGATGTGCCAACCTGTGGAACCAATCTGAAGCCCATCTGTCTGACACCATTCCATTTTATCCATATGTTTATCCAGTGAAAAGATTAATAAAGGACTGAGTTGAACAAACAAGGATATGAACTGTGAACATTTGCATCTTGTACATTCACCTCCAGTGAGAATCATACCATTAGACTAACAAGCCACCACCAGGATGTGGTGGGATCCTCTTCGGATGGTTGGTATGGATTTGGTGGGTTGAATGGCCTACTTCCATACTGTAGGGATTCTATAAAAGAGATAAGTTCACCTATGACTTGTAAGAGTATAGTGTGATGAGCAAATCAATTCTCCTTACTCCACTGGTTCAACCTTTAAGTTCTTATGTCACTATGTTCTGATGTCACTATGTAGAACAGTCAGTTAAAGGATGGTTCACATGGACATATGATTCAACAGATTCCTGAATACAAGTTACATTAAAAATATCTGATTACTGTTAAATAAACTTCTGTTAGTGATTTTAATGCGTTAATGTGCCAAACATCATTGTGTTCAATCATATCTTAGGATAGGGGATATAAACGTGGACCTTAACTCACTGCCGCTTTGTTATGACTTGACATTGTAAATTTGTCTCTGCTTAGTTATTGAAACTATTACTTCAATTTATTTTTACATTCCTGGGTCACAAAAGATTCCTGCTTAAGATTAATGACCCATACAAATCACAGAATAGACTACATATTCATTCCTGTATTTACATAAATTATGTACA
Source organism: Chiloscyllium punctatum (assembly GCF_047496795.1). Classification (NCBI taxonomy): domain Eukaryota; kingdom Metazoa; phylum Chordata; class Chondrichthyes; order Orectolobiformes; family Hemiscylliidae; genus Chiloscyllium; species Chiloscyllium punctatum. Next base: position 14,135,204 of record NC_092770.1, on the reverse strand, counting down.
ATATGATTAATTATGAGATTCATATCTTTAGTAAAGAGATCTGCACTTTTCAAAAACTTAATTTAAGTAGTTTAGTAATGGATATACACAAGATTATTACAATAAATATGTATTAGAAATTGTTTTAAAATAATAATTATGACATAACTAAAAAAACTTGCAGTACAATAATCCTACAAAATCTGACCATAAAAACAAGAAAAAAAGTGTCTTAGAGATTAAAGTATCAAAAACATTTGTCACTCCTGAATTTTCTTAAAATCCAGATGTCTATAAAATATATGTACATTTATGAAAATAAAAGTGTATTTATTTGTTTTAAGGGCAATACCGATTTTGTATCCACACTAGATATTGCGTAATGCTTTACCAGGAAGAACAGAATCATTAATTCAATCCCTTGTGTGGAGTGTAATTTTTTCTGTGTATTTTTGAAGTGCCATACTGAATAAAAATGCCTCACCATGAATTCACTTTTGGACTGTAAATAATGTATGTAAACATTTAGCTGTAAATAGTTTGGCTGCTGGAATTTCCACTTCAGAATGGAAATAAGAACATGTTAAAATAAATACTCACAATAAATTACAGCTGTTTTGTTATTGTTTTTCTTTTAGTGTGCTGTTGCCATATTCTTCTACTATTGCATTTGATCCTAAAGCAGGCTGAAGCTGGATGTAGCCACTGCTAGAGTTGCAAATGTAAGCCTGGTGTACAAAAAATCCTTTTGTAAATTATTCCAACATTGGTAGACAGAAGAGCAACTCTGATATTTCTTAAGAACTTATCTGTCAGCACACTTACCTCCAAGTCAGAACGTTGTTGGATTTGAACAGTCTGCAAGTCTGAGCATGAGATCTGGGCCAGCATTTCAGATCTGAAACCAAAACCCCTTTCAGATCGATGCAACACATCCAATGGCTCTGTTTGAAGAAGAAGAGGGGAGTTGTTGCAATCCACATTTTCCCTAGAATTCAACAATACAAAAAGTGGGTTATCTGGCAATCTGACTCATTGAGGTTTGCTAGACTTTTCTGTAATTTTTTGGTTTTCCCCAATTCTTTAAAGTTCAGTATAGAGCCATACAGAAGTCATGAAAGGTACTGTAAAAATTGAAGTTCTTTCAGACATACTCCAAAAAACTTTTGAGAAAGGGTCACGTGACCTGAAACATGAACTCTGATTCTCTCCACAGATGCTGCCAGACCTGCTGAACTTTTCCAGCAATTTCTATTTTTGTTGCCAAACATGTAAAGTTGAGCATTAATGATTATGTATTAATTTGCTCATATTAATATTTAGATGAATGCACATATTACATATTGACATCTAAATATCAACTTATGAAAACAGTGGACAGAGTCTCAGGTAATTGTATTGTTCAAGAAAAGAGATGGACTGGATAACTGACATACGATGCTTGTGTTCTTACCAAAAATATGCAGATTTGCTAAAGTACCAGCAACTCTTTGATGGTTCCTGTCATGGCTTTGTATGATAGTTTTTGCTTTACAGAGAAAGAGGGCAAGTCTTTTTTTCTGTGATAAAACGAGATGGGATGGGTTGGGCTCCAATGAAGTAGATCCTTTCGAGGTATTGGGTCTTGTTCATACGCTTGAGCACATTCTTGAGTGGCCTAGCCTGTGTTAATCGAGAACTCTGTTTAAGAAGAAGGTGGGCATATAAGAGTTTCAACATCAAAACATTTCTGATTGGTTTTGGAATAAAGAAAGAGCAAATAAAGCTTTTCAGGTTTAAAAGATAATCTAAACATAAATTAGAAATAAAAGTAACCTTCTAACAGATGTGTTAAATGCCTATCAATTAACAGTGAAATACATTTTACTTCAAATGCAGCTAGGCAGTTCTTTTCCTTTATATTTTATGTTTTGAAATGCAGGAGCCGCTCCCAAATAACTACACTTGCTACGCTTATATAAAGTTTGAAATCCTTTCCAGATATTGATTATATCAAAATAACTAGCACACAATTATGTTCAAACAAAACCTTTTAAAAGTTCACATTTCCAGCTGATGCTTTGTAGGGACAAATTAGTTGATATTATTACAGGAAGTACATTTGATTCTAAACATCCTGAAGTAATTTAAATCCAACAATGTGTGAATAGGGCCCTTCTCCCTTCCCTCTTAACACTAGACACCAAAACCACTAAAATAATTCCAATGATTAACCTGATGCAGCATCAGTAAACTTTTAAAAATCACACAGCACCAGGTTATAGTCCAACAGGTTTATTTGAAAGCACTAGCTTTTGGAGCGCTGATCCTTCATCAGATGGTTGTCACAACCACCTGATGAAGGAACAGTGCTCTGAAAGCTAGTGCTTCCAATTAAACCTGTTGGACTATAACCTGGTGTTATGCGATTTTAACTTTGTACATCCCAGTCCAACACCAGCATTCTCAAATCATCGGTAAACTTTGGCATCAAGAAGTTTTATAAATTTATAAAATTTATATTTATATGGAATTATAAGGTTTAAAAACATATACAGCTGCATTTGATATTTGTTGGTCATTTTTAAACTGATGCATTTGCATAATATCAGTTATATCATGAAATACAGTAAACTAACATTTCTGATTCGAAGTAATGATGGGAAGGACAACCACAACATTTAATAATATTACAGATTACAGATATCGGATGATGAAGTAACTGGTTTTCTGAATGTTATTTCCTGTAATGACTAAAGGTGTGGTTTATAATTTATATACATTAAAGTCTTCAATTAGTAACTGAATTAAAGTCAATAACAATGCTAAAGGTTTTGTGCAACTGAACTATGACCATTTAACATGATTTATACAAGTAATTGATGTGTTTTAATAAATAATAAAGAACAAAAAAACTTTCAGATGACTTAATATGCTTACTGAACAGCAATAAGATCAATAGCCCCCAAGTCACGAGCAATATTTCTGTTATTCTTTCTTCAGCCTATGATAGTATATAGCTGCTGCCTCACAGCACCAGGGTCCCAGGTTCGATTCCAGACTCGGGTGACTGCCTGTGTGGAGTTTGCACATTCTCCCTGTATCTGTGTGGGTTTCCTCCGGGTGCTCCGGTTTCCTCCCACAGTCCAAAGATGTGCAGGTCAGGTGAATAGGCCATGCTAAATTGCCCATAGTGTTGGGTGTAGTAGTCAGAGGGAAATGGGTCTGGGTGGGTTACTCTTCAGAGGGTCGGTGTGGACTGGTTGGGCCGAAGGGCCTGTTTCCACACTGTGGGGAATCTACTCATCATCAACTCATCAACTGTAATTCTGATTCTCACCTGGTTGATTAGAAGTCACAAAATTGCTAGAAAAAAAGACACTAAAGTTCAGCTTTATCAGTTGTCCTTTATGTCATGTTTTCTGTTGCAGGTCAAGAGTATCAATTACATGCCCTTTGTGGACCAGTGAATATGAAATTAGCTATTAGATTGGTTTTGAATGTGAGTGATTCCTTTAATCTGAAGGGATCATATTTACCACAAGAGTCCAAGAGTCACAATGACCCCATTCTCCCAGCCCATTTTGAAGGTATGCCAAATTCGTTTAGACTCCTGTGGCAAATTTATGTGGCATTACCCAACCACAATGGGGTTGGTGGAAATGGCACATGCTTCCGGAAGCTTCAGGTGGAAAGAATACCACACGCTGTAAGTTAACAGTAGAAATGTGCACAGATTTGCTTCATGACTACCACCACTAGCCAATTCTTGGAAAGAAACTACACACAGGTATGATTCCTGCACATTAATAAAATCATGAATGACAAGGTCTAAGCAAAGAAGCAAGTTTCGGTGATTTCACACAAAATAGGCAGACTTGACAGAAGTAGAGTCAGCATTTTAACAGAATTAGCTTGGCCACTTTCTCAGTTGTTACTAAATTTGTACTTACACAAAGACAACAACTGAGGAGAGAAAGAATATCTGATACTTCTATGAATTGAGGACAGGAAGAGAATCAGGTCCCCTTTTGTTGTGGTTAAAGCACATTAAATGAACACCATATTCATTGAAAAATCATCTAAAGTGTGCCTCTGGTTACCAAAACTTCAGTGATAATGTCATGACTCAATTCACAAAATGAAAGTCAGGTGAAGAGGAAGAAAGCAGCTATTCAATGTTTCATTCTGAAAAATGTACTTTCTGTTAACATATTTTGTAACCTGTCTGCATTACTGAGCTTTTTAATGAGTAATGGGCGTGAAATTTGTGGGGGAGGGGTAATGGGGTGAAATTAACCAGAATGGGGTAATGCAAATTTTAACAAATCTGCAGCATTTTCACACAGGCCTGATTTTGCACAATTGACACAAATTAATTTCACTTTTGATCTGTTAGCTAATAAGGATTGGAAACTGCTACTTGGGGATGTTAGGATAGGTCTTTTGGATGAAGTGTTTGATGAAATTCAATTTTCCACACTCAAAAGCCAAGTTAGTGGTTTTGTGACAAAGGAGGATTGATCAAACAGTGATCAGAATATCAATCTTCTGGAGCGTCCGGAGATTATTAATGTTTATCCAGAGAAATGGGGCACAAAGGTTAACACCTCCATCAAAGGTGTGAATTCCCTCAATACTAAATTGGAATGTTGAAAATTAGCACTAAAATTGTGAAATGGCATTTAAACCTTTGTAATTCAGGACTAAATGAACTTCATTCACTCCAGAGGAATGAATTGCTTACTGATAGTATACCTAGGTTCATATAATTGAATGGTGGGCCACAGCTGTAAGTAAACCATCTCAGAATGTTGGGATCTAACTTCCTCCATTTGATGAGTCCTAATCTAGCTATTACAGGAAGAGAATCAATAGACGACAAAATCTTCTCAAATGGAAAAGGGCAGGAAGTCATTGAGCAATTCACTTTATCATCTCTGCTGAGTTACACAGGGAGTTTACTAGTATATTTTTAGTTTTTCAGTAGTCTTGTTGGGAATTTAGAATAGTGGGAATGGAGGTTAGGGCAGTTGAATGTCCCTCCTACAGAATGTGGGAGGTAAGGTTCACCACTAGTGTCCCTGCTGACTGCATCTGTGGGAAGTGCACCCAACTCCAGCTCCTCAAAAACCACGTTAGGGAACTGGAGCTGGATGAACTTCGAATTATTCGGAAGGCAGAGGGGGTTATTGAGAGGGGTGACAGGGAGGTAGTCACACTTCAGGTACAAGAAGAAGGTAGATGGGTTACCATCAGGGGACAAAAAGGGAACCGGCAGGCAGTGCAGAGACCCCCTGTGGCCATTCCCCTCAATAACAAGTCTACCATTTGGATACTGTTATGAGGGTGGGGGGAAACGACTTAACAGGGGTAAACAATGGGGTACAGCTCTCTGGCACAGAGTCTGCCCCTGTTGCTCAGAAGGGAAGGGGAAAGAGGAGCAGAGCATTAGTCATTGGGGACTCCATAGTTAGGTATTCCTGATGAAGGGCTTTTGGCCAAAACGTCGATTTTACTGCTCCTCGGATGCTGCCTGAACTGCTGTGCTTTTCCAGTACCACTCTAATCTAGACTAGATAGTTAGGGGGACAGATAGGACGTTCTATGGGAATGCCAGAGACTCATGGTTAGTGTGTTGCTGCCCAGTTGCCAGGGTTTGCAATGCCTCTAATTGTGATTTGGAATCCTTGAGGGGGAGGAGGAGCAGCCTCAAGTCCACATAGACACCAATGACATATATAGGAAGAGAGATGGGGATTTAAAGCAGAAATTCAAGGAGTTAGGGTGGAAGCTTAGAGCTTGAACAGAGTTGTCATCTCTGGTTTGTTATCCGTGCCACATGCCAGCGAGGAGAGGAATAGAGAGAGAGAGGAGTTGAACTCGTGGCTACAAGGATGTTGCAGGAGTGAGGGTTTTGGATTCTTGGATAATTGAGGCTCTTTCTTGGGTCGGTGGAACCTCTACAAACAAGTCAGTCTTCACCTGAACCAGAGGGGTACCAATATCCTGGGGGGAATTTGCTCTTCGGGTAGGTTTAAACCAATTCAGCAGGGGGATGGGTACCTAAATTGTTATTCGAATATACAGGAGGTTGACAGTAGTGAAATCAAAACTAAGGTTTCAAGGTCGCATGAAATTGGTTTGAAGTGTGTCTACTTCAATACCAGAAGTATCTGGAATAAGGTGAGTGAACTTGCAGCATGGGTTGGTACCTGGAATTTCAGTGTTGTGGCTATTTTGAAGACATGGGTCGAGCATGGATAGGAATGGTTATTGCAGGTTCCAGGATTTAGATGTTTCAGTAAAAACAGAGAAAATGGTTTTAAAAAAAGGGTGGGGGTGGTGGGACTATTAGTCAAGGACAATATTATGGTTGCAGAAAGGACTTTTGAGGACTCGTCTAATGAGGTTGTATGAGCTGAGATCAGAAACAGGAAAGGACAGGTCACCCTGTTGGGAGTTTTCTATGGGCCTCTGAATAATTCCAGAGATGTAGAGAATAGGATAGCAAAGATGATCCTCGATAGGAGTGAGAGTGACAGGATAGTTGTTATGGGGAACTTTAACTTTCCAAATATTGACTAGGATTACTATAGTTCAAGTACTTTAGATGGGTCAGTTTTTGTCAAATGTGTGCAGGAGGGTTTCTTGACACAGTATGTAGACAGGCCAACAAGGGGTGAGGCCACATTAGATTTGGTTCTGGGTAATTAACCTGGCCAGGTGTTAGATTTGAAGGTAGGTGAGCACTTTGGTGGTCGTGACCACAATTCGGTTATGTTTACTTTAGTGATGGAAAATGGTAGTTATATATCACCGGCAAAGGGTTATAGCTGGGGAAAAGGTAATTAGGATGTGATTAGGCAAGATTTAGAAAACATAGGATGGGGAAGGAAACTGCAGGGGACGGGCACAATTGAAATGTGGAACTTATTCAAGGATCAGCTACCACGGGTCCTTGATAAGTATGTACCAGTCAGGCAGGGATGAAGTTGTTGAGCATGGGAGCCGTGGTTTACGAAGGAAGTTGAATCTCTTGTCAAGAGGAAGGAGAAGGCTTATGATAGGATGAGATGTGATGGCTCAGTTAGGGCGATTGAGAGTTACAAGTTAGCCAGGAATGACCTAAAGAGAGAGCTAAGAAGAATCAGGAAGAGAGATGAGTCATTGGTGGATAAGATCAAGGAAAATCCTAAGGCTCTCTGTAGGTATATCAGGAATAAAAGAATGACTAGAGTAAGATTAGGGCCAATCAAGGATAGTAGTGGGAAGTTGTACGTGGAGTCAGAGGAGATGAATACTTTTCGTCAGTATTCACACTAGAAGAAGACAATGTTGTCAGGGAGAATACTGAGATACAGGCTACTAGACTAGATGTGATTGTGGTTCACAAGGAGGAGGTTTGAGCAATTCTGGAAAGAGTGAAAATAGAGAAGCCTCCTGGGCCAGGTGGGATTTATCCTAGGATTCACTGGGAAACTAGGAAGGAGATTGCCGAGCCTTTGGCTTTGATCTTTATGTCATCATTGTCTACAGGAATAGTGCCAGAAGACTGAAGGATAGCAAATGTTGCCCCCTTGTTCAAGAAGGGGAGTAGAGACAACCTGATAATCATAGCTTTACTTCAGTTGTGGGTAAAATATTGGAAAGGGTTGTAAGAGGTAGGATTTATAGTCATCTAGAAAGGAATAAGTTGATTAGGGATAGTCAACGTGGTTTTGTGAAGGTGACCAAACAGGTGGATGAGAGCAAAGTGGTTGATGTGGTGTATATGGATTTCAGTAAGGAGTTTGATAAGGTTCCACACAGTAGGCTGTTGTACAAAATATGGAGGCATGGAATTGAGGGTACTGTAGCAGTTTGGATCAGAAGTTGGCTAGTTGAAAGAAGACAGGGGGTGGTGATTGATGGGAAATGTTCATCCTGAAGTTCAGTTACTTGTGGTGTACTGCAAGAATCTGTTTTGGGTCTACTGCTGTTTGTCATTTTTATAACTGACCTGGATGAGGGCATAGAAGAATGGGTTAGTAAATTTGCAGATGACACTAAGGTCGGTAGAGTTGTGGATAGTGCCGAAGGATGTTGGTTACAGAGAGACATAGATAAGCTGCAGAGCTGGGCTAAGAGGTGGCAAATGGAGTTTAATGCAGAAAAGTGTGAGGTGATTCACTTTGGAAGGAGTAACAGGAATACAGAGTGCTGGGCTAATGGTAAGATTCTTGGTAGTGTAGATGAGCAGAGAGACCTCGGTGTCCAGTTACATAAATCCTTGAAAGTTGCCACCCAGGTTGATAGGGGTATTAAGAAGGTATACGGTGTGTTAGCTTTTATTGGTAGAGGGATTGAATTTCGGAACCATGAGATCATGCTGCAGCTATACAAAACTCTGGTATGGCCACATTTGGAGTGTTGCATGCAGTTCTGGTCACCGCATTGTAGAAAGGATGTGGAAGATTCAGAAAAGGTTCAAAGGAGATTTACTAGGATGTTTCCTGGTATGGAGGGAACGTCTTACAAGGAAAGTCTGAGGGACTTGAAGCTGTTTTCATTAGAGAGAAGGTTGAGAGGTGACTTAATTGTGGCATTTAAAATAATCAGAGGGTGAGATAGTTTGGACAGTGAGAGTCTTTTTCCTCAGATGGTGATGACTAGCACGAGGGGATTTATCTTTAAATTTGGGGGTGATAGATATAGGACAGATGTCAGAGGTAGTTTCTTTACTCAGAATAGTAGGGGGAATGGAATGCATTGCCTGCAACAGTAGTCTTGCCAAATTTAAGGGCATTTAAATTAGCATTGGATAAGCACATGGATGAGAATGGAATAGTGTAGGTTAGATGGGCTTGAGATTAGTTTCACAGGGTGGTGCAACATCGAGGGCTGAAGGGCCAGTACTGCGCTGTAATGTTCTACGAAAGACCTAGGATCAGTGAGAACCCAGAGTCGGGGAATGTCATTACTAATGTAGCAAGTAAAACTCTATGTTAAGAGTTAAAAAATAACATGAAACAAAAAAAATGTTTTAAATCCATACGTGTTGGATGAACTGATGACCAGAGCTTGGTATACACAGGCTTCTGTATACTGTTGGTTGTTTATATGTTTCAGCCTCCTAGGCATACAGGATGTCAGTAAATAAAAGTCTTGTTTATCAGGAAAATGATCATTATTCAATTATTTAATGGCAACAGGAAGCAATCAATTGGACTGTGCAAGTATGAGAATAATCTGAAAAGTACAGACATCTGAAGATTGAGAGGAAGACAATTATCTTCATTACAATCACTCTCTATTTTCTGTTTAAACATTGCATTGTAAAAAGCACATAGAAAATCAGCTGGGAAACTGTTTTAATTAGTTGATTTCCTGTTCTCTGCAGCTGAATTACGTTTTTATATCGTCACATACTAGCAATCATGTTTTACAATTATACATAGGTGTCACTAATATCAGAAGAGCTAATAAGTTAACAAAGCATTTTACATCCAAACCATTAGGAGATGTGAACTTCACAAATGGGGAATGCAGTATGCAGCTAACATCTTTTAAATTCAGCAGTGTTAGCTTCTTAAGTGTTGTAACCTCTGTACTGACACATAATAAATATAGAGTAGGGAATGTTTGACAAAAATAGTCCCCTTTCCCCTCTCAAACCCTCCCCATTCACAAAACCGCCTAAGGAATTGTCACAGATTTGACTTCTGGTTGTTCATCTGCCACCATGTTTGGTTCTGCAGGCAATTAACTAGACTGAGAATCTAAGCTTCAACCATTTGAGTGTTTTCTTTTTCCTGTCACATATTTCTGACTACAAAAGTTTTAGTTCAAGTTTCAGATATATCCTTCCTCAAAACAAAGGGAAAACCCTGCAGCATTGCATGGAAGAAAGTCATTTTTCAAAGTCAAGCAAAGTGTATACAAGAACTTCTGTAGTTAGGAACGTTAGGTCATTATTCCACTAAGCAGGCCATTAGTTATGTTTACCAAACTTACAATTTATTTCCCCTATTGTGTTTAGATCCTTTCAGAAAGTGGTTGCACCAAGTCGAATCTAGTACACACACAGTTTTTAACCTATGAAGTACTGAAGGACCTTACCTTTGCTAAAACCCATTGATTATGTTCATATGGAAATGCTCCAAAAATGACGATGTGAAATCATTCATAGTTTGATATTTTTCCAATTTAAGAGATGCAAGTGCAATTAATGTGCATTGGGGTGTGTGGATGTGGGTGTGGGTGTGGGGGGGCATATTAGAATAAAATATGTTTTGCATTCTGTGCTAGATTTTCACATCCTTTCTCACAAAACATTTGCAGTGCAGGTAGCGATTTTGTCTCATCATGTCCACAATAGTTAGCTGGAAGGGTAATTTGGCTACTGCTACTCTCCTGCCTTTTCCTATAATTCAGGGTTTTTTTTTCTACTTAGATAGTTATGAATTTCTCTTTTGAAAGCTCCACTTGACTCTGCCCCTACCACACTCGCAGGCAATGCAGTCTGGATCCTAACCAAGCACAGCGTCAAAGATTTTCCTTCATGTCGTCTTTTTGCCACTCACCTTACATAGTTGTCCCCTGGTTCGCTCTGCCCTGACTCTTCATGATTTGTCCTCTCAACTTCTTTTCTAAGAGAACAGCCCAATCTATCCACAAACCGGGATGTCTCATCTCTGGAATCATTCTCGCAAATCCTTCCTGATTCTCTCTGAAGTTTTCACTTCCTTCCTGAAGTGTGGAGTCCAGAATTGGACATAACATTGGGGTCAGACTAGTTTTTTTTAAAGACAGGTTCACAGTATCTTTCTGGGTTTTTTTTTTGCACTTTATGGCTCTACGAAGCCCAATGGTTTAACTTTTAACCAATTTTTTGATTTTCACACCAATAACTAAAGTATGCATCTCTTCAAGGTCCTTTTATTTCTGCACTTCCTTTGGAATTTATCAGATGGGCCCTGGCCACATTCTTCCCCTATATATCTCACAATCTAATTAATACCAAATCGAAGGACAGAAAGTAAAGGATCCTTCATTGGCGACGTGATGGGTGAGGAGAGGGCATTGATAAAATTGGAAAAACGGGGTTGGGGTTGGGGGTGGGGCTGCTGATGAAATTGGAGAGTAGGGGAGGGAATGCTTGTAGGGAGGAGGGAAATGATATATTACTGGGAAGAATGGAGGTGCAGTGTATTCCACACCCCAACTGTGCGAAAAGGCTTTTCTAGCCTCATATTCACACAACGCTTTAAAACTGCGCTCTCCAATTCTCAATCCTTTTTTTTTATGAGTAGGAACTACTTCTCCCGATGAGATCCCTCATGATGTTGAAACTTCTATTAAATTTCCTTTTAAACTTCTGTTCTCTCAGGGAAACAATTCCAACTTCTCCAAACTTTCCTCATAAAGTGAAATGTCTCATCCCTGGAGCTGCTCTTGTAAGCCTTTCCTACACTTTCTCTAATGCATCCATGTCCTTCCTACAGTGTGGAGTCCAGAACTATACACAATACTCCAGCTTAGGTTTAACCAATGTCTTAAATAACCATTGCCTCCTTTCTCTTGTACTTTATGCCTTCATTTATGAAGTCTTTATATAACAGCTTTTTCTACCTGTCTTTATGAAGAGTCACTGGACTCAAATTGTAAACTCTGATTTATTCCCACACATGCTGCTTGACCCGCTGAGTTTCTTCTGCAATTTCTGCTTTTGTTTCTCTCTACTTGTCATGCCATCTTTAAAGATTTATGCACATGGGCCAGCCAGGTCTTTTTGCTTTTGTGTACTCTTTATAGTGGCACCCTTTATTTTGTATTGTCTCCCCATCCTTTGAATGCCCTAAAGATTCACAACACATCCACATCTTGTATGCACAACTTTTGAAATCACATGTAAGTCTAACTCATTAATGTAATCCAAGCAAGGTAGTGGTCGAAATATAGGTCCTCAGGGATCCTCACTACATACTGTCCTACAGGTCAAACAAAAACATCACCATCATTCTGCCTCCAGTCACTCACCGGGTGTTCTTTTATTCCATAGACTACATAGAACATAGAACATAGAACAATACAGCACAGAACAGGCCCTTCGGCCCACGATGTTGTGCCAAACTTCTATCCTAGATTAAGCACCCATCCATGTACCTATCCAAATGCCGCTTAAAGGTCGCCAATGAATCTGACTCTACCACTCCCACGGGCAGCGCATTCCATGCCCCCACCACTCTCTGGGTAAAGAACCTACCCCTGACATCTCCCCTATACCTTCCACCCTTCACCTTAAATTTATGTCCCCTTGTAACACTCTGTTGTACCCGGGGAAAAAGTTTCTGACTGTCTACTCTATCTATTCCTCTGATCATCTTATAAACCTCTATCAAGTCACCCCTCATCCTTCGCCGTTCCAACGAGAAAAGGCCGAGAACTCTCAACCTATCCTCGTACGACCTACTCTCCATTCCAGGCAACATCCTGGTAAATCTTCTCTGCACCCTCTCCAAAGCTTCCACATCTTTCCTGAAGTGAGGCGACCAGAACTGCACACAGTACTCCAAATGTGGCCTAACCAAAGTCCTGTACAGCTGCAACATCACTTCACGACTCTTGAATTCAATCCCTCTGCTAATGAACGATAATACTCCATAGGCCTTCTTACAAACTCTATCCACCTGAGTGGCAACCTTCAAAGATCTATGTACATAGACCCCAAGATCCCTCTGTTCCTCCACCTGACCAAGAACCCTACCATTAACCCTGTATTCCGCATTCTTATTTGTTCTTCCAAAATGGACAACCTCACACTTGGCAGGGTTGAACTCCATCTGCCACTCCTCAGCCCAGCTCTGCATCATATCTAAGTCCCTCTGCAGCCGACAACAGCCCTCCTCACTGTCCACAACTCCACCTATCTTTGTATCATCTGCAAATTTACTGACCCACCCTTCGACTCCCTCATCTAAGTCATTAATAAAAATTACAAACAGCAGAGGACCCAGAACTGATCCCTGCGGAACTCCACTTGTAACTGGACTCCATGCTGAATATTTACCATCTACCACCACTCTCTGACTTCGACCGGTTAGCCAGTTTTCTATCCAATTGGCCAAATTTCCCTCTATCCCATGCCTCCTGACTTTCCGCATAAGCCTACCATGGGGAACCTTATCAAATGCCTTACTAAAATCCATGTACACTACATCCACTGCTCTATCCTCATCCACATGCTTGGTCACCTCCTCGAAGAATTCAATAAGACTTGTAAGGCAAGACTTACCCTTCACAAATCCGTGCTGGCTGTCCCTAATCAAGCAGTGTCTTTCCAGATACTTGTAAATCCTATCCCTCAGTACCCTTTCCATTACTTTGCCTACCACAGAAGTAAGACTAACTGGCCTGTAATTCCCGGGGTTATCCCTATTCCCTTTTTTGAACAGGGGCACAACATTCGCTACTCTCCAGTCCCCTGGTACCACCCCCGTTGCCAGTGAAGACGAGAAGATCATTGCCAACGGTACTGCAATTTCCTCTCTTGCTTCCCACATAATCCTAGGATATATCCCGTCAGGCCCGGGGGACTTGTCTATCCTCAAGTTGTTCAAAATGTCCAACACATCTTCCTTCCTAACAGGTATCTCTTCTAGCTTATCAGTCTGTTTCACACTCTCCTCTTCAACAATACGGTCCCTCTCGTTCATAAATACTGAAGAGAAGTACTTGTTCAAGACCTCTCCTATCTCTTCCGACTCAATACACAGTCTCCCACCACTGTCCTTGATCGGACCTACCCTCGTTCTCGTCATTCTCAGGTTTCTCACATACGCATAGAATGCCTTGGGGTTATCCTTGATCCTATCCGCCAAGGATTTTTCATGCCCTCTCTTAGCTCTCCTAATCCCTTTCTTCAGGTCCCTTCTGGTTATCCTGTATCCCTCCACTGCTCTGTCTGAACCTTGTTTCCTCAACTTTATGTAAGCCTCCTTCTTCCTCTTTACTAGACATTCAACCTCCCTCGTCAACCAAGGCTCCCTCACATGACCATTTCTTTCCTGCCTGATCGGTACATACATATCAAGGACACGTCATATCTGCTCCTTGAAAAAGTTCCACATTTCCACCACATCCTTCCCTGACAGCCTATGCTCCCAACGTATGCTCCTCAAATCCTGTCTTACAGCATCGTAATTTCCCTTCCCCCAATTGTAAAAACTTCCTTGTTGTGTGCACCTATCTCTCTCCATAACCAAGGTGAAAGTCACAGAATTGTGGTCACCATCACCAAAATGTTCACCCACTAACAAGCCCACCACTTGTCCCGGTTCATTACCGAGTACCAAATCCAATATGGCCTCCCCTCTGGTTGGACAATCTACATACTGCGACTAACTCTTCTAACATGTCTGTTACGTGGCACTTTATTAAATGCCTTTTGGAAATCTACATCCACTCCATCATCAACTATATTACCCTAATTAACTCTTTGTTATCTCGTCAAAAAAGATGATTAAACATGAATTGACCTTTAAATCCATGCTAATTTTCCTTAATTTATCCACATCTGTTCAATTTCATCCTGAATTATCATTTCTTTTTTTTTCAAAATTAAATTGTTCAATCTATAGATATTGGGTTTAAACTTACAGCTTATGTTCATCAAGGTTGCAACACATGCAATTCTCCAGACTTTTGCTACCACCCCAATGTTTGAGAAAGATTGAAAGATTCTGGTCAGTGCGTCTGTGGTTTATACCTTTATATCTCATTATCTTCAATACAAATGATTTAGTCCTGGTGACTTTAAGTCCAGCCTGCCTAATACCTCTCTTCTTTAACAATTGTGCTGGGTCCATGAACATTCTCTCACTATCACTTGGGCAACATTTTCTTCCTTGCTAAAGCCAAATATAAAATACTCATCAAGTACCTCAGGCATGTCTTCTGTTGATCCATAATTTGCAATGCCATTTACTGTCCTTATACCATTTATATGGCTATATTAGACTTCTGGATTTCTTTTTACATTAGCTATCATTTTCTATGCATACCCTCTGTTTACTTCACCTTCAATTTCTTTCCCCTTTGAATTTTTAATATTCAGCCGGGTTCTCATTCGCATTAGCAACTTAAAATCTGCCATAAACACCATTTTTCTGCTTTTATCTCTCTTTTGTCATCCAGTCAGCTTTGGCTTCGTTTGTCTTTCTTTTCTGCCTTGTGGTAATATACCTCAAGTGTACACAGCTCATTTCCTCCTTCAAGGTAGTCCTAGACGTTAGAACTGTGCACTTTCATCAAATATGGTCCGGGGATGAGAGTTTAAGAATACGATTTCATCAGAGTGATGTTGTTAAATTGCATACATCTAATGTGGGAAAAGTAACCATCTGCACTAATGACCATTCATTATTGCCACAGCGTCCAGGTTGAAATTAGGATGGGAGAAGAATTGGACATGGCAGCAGCAGAATCCCTGGCAAAAAGTTTCCTGGTAAAAGGTCCTTGACCCAACCAGAGCCATGCCCACACCCCGGACTCACTAGCCAGCAGATAGCTTCCTGACGACAGAACTCACTTACCCGGCTCGCTGCCTCTCCAATCACAGGCCATTTCTATCCCACAATTATTGCTGAAATGCTCACCCACCAGCAAACACAGGGGAGAACCAACCTATTTGGAGGAACAGTTCCTCACTTTCTGATGAATGCACATTTTCTCACACTGGTTGCCCCTGCGAATAAATTCTCCTGGGCCGTTTTGGGTCAATTACCTGCTACCCTCACTGTATTTTGAGTTCTGTCCAACATATGTTGTCCAGGTCTCATTATTGTAGAAGAGTGCACTGAGGATAGTCTCTTACTCAGATTGGAAATAAAGGCTGCAGATTTTGCAATGTGAATGTTGATTTCAGCATCAAGTGGTAGATAGCAGATGATGGTGGAGTCTAGATAGGTAAATCTATCAACAAACTTCAGCATCGCATTGTCATTGTTGATAGATGGTGATAGCGCATTGTCCGGGACAATGTGTTTACCTTCCTGATACTGATGGTCAAGCTCACTAGAAGCATGAAGCAGCTTTTCTATCTGCTGCTGGAGGTGTCAGTGGCTAGTATTAGCATTCCATATGGCACTGTACTAGAAAACGATTGGTAAAGTTGCTGTATGGAATGTTTACCAGACCATATTGCTGTTCTCTCATTACAGAGACAACTGGGTGTGGTTTATCATGCTACAGTTGAGGGCAAAAGCTGACAAGGAGAACCCTTAAAACAAGCTCAGCTAGTGCAGGAATTGAACCCATGATATTAACATCACTCAGCATTTCAAACCAACTCCACAGCCAACTGAGCTAACCAACACCCTGAAAGAGATGGAGAAACAAATTTGCAAGGAAATTACAGAAAGGTGCAAACACTTTAGTTATTGCCAGGAGCACTGATTATTCATATAGTCCAGAATTGTAAGTATGTAAAGATTAGAGAGGGGAAGAGTTTCTGAATGAACAGGAGAATTTTCTAAATCACTAAGTTTCTGGTCCAGTGAGGAGGCATTGCTAGATCTGGTTCTGGGGAATGATGTGGATCAAGTTGGTCACCTTAGTAAGAAAACAATTAGGAGTGATCATAGAATCAGAGAAAGGTTACAGCACAAAAAGAGACCATTTGACGTGACATGTCTATACCAGTTCACTGTGAATTGAAAGCATAGTCCCACTCTCCCACCATTTCCCCTAGCATTGCAAAAATTCTCTTCAGATAATTATCTAATTCCTCTTTGAAAGCCACAATTGATTTTGTCTCCACCACACTCTCAGGCACCACATTCCAGACGCTGACCACTTTGTGAACACTTGCATTCCTGCAGACCTCTGGCAATGCTGTTGGAACTGAGGAGTAGGTCATCGTATAAAAGATTTGGTAACACAATCTTAATATTTAAATACTAGCAAAAACCCACAAAACATTTGCGGTTCTTTCATTGCAACTGTATTTCTTTAAGTACAGGACTTTTTCTTTCACTAAAGATGTAACAGAATCAAAATCTTTCTTTTTGGAAAAAGGCTATGTGTAAAAACAAGCCGAGGAATATAAATACAAAATTCTGTCACAAGTCTAGCGTTGGTGACATTCTTTAAACGTTCATAGAAAACAATTGGGAACTCAGTTCTCCCAAGTTGAAAATTCAGATTTACATTTTATGAGTTCATTAGCATTCAAGGAATTAAATACTCAAGTTTGCCAGAAGCTGCTTGTTATAATCATTGAAGAAATCAGCTTCATAATTACCATCCTTGTTCCATGACAAAGTTCTTGTTTAGGATTTGAGCTTTGAAGCA
Organism: Chiloscyllium punctatum; assembly: GCF_047496795.1. Taxonomy (NCBI): domain Eukaryota; kingdom Metazoa; phylum Chordata; class Chondrichthyes; order Orectolobiformes; family Hemiscylliidae; genus Chiloscyllium; species Chiloscyllium punctatum. The sequence continues at coordinate 14,117,912 of NC_092770.1, read as the reverse complement.
ACATTTTAACTGCTCCCTCCTTGCATCTAGAATCATATGGTGCAGCTCATTGTGTCTCCACTGACAAAACTACACTAAATTCACAGTGGTCCCACTTTCCATCGCTAGTTTTGTGCAGTGGCACATCTTTTGGAATTGATATTTATCATTTTCTTTATGCATGGTGTCAACTTTGATGAATTCGAATAGTTTTCCTGAAACCACTTTATTTCAAATAATAGGTTGCATCTGCCATTAACTGCCCCTGCCATTTCAACCCACTTAACCAATTCCATAATCTCCCATCCCTCTTGGCATCTCCATCCCATTTCTCCCACCAATCCCGTCCCATCCTTCACTGGAACAATCTCACCAGCTAGGGTGACACTGTTATTGAGCTCCTTGTTCCCTCCAACTGTTTCTTCCTCCTCCAAATGTCCTTTATCTCACTAGGGCCACAGATTTTCATATATTCCAGTCAGCCATGCACCCCATGTGTCTGCACACCCCAGGAACTGTCCATCAAAAGTACCAGCCAAAAAAAATCGCCATTAAGCAGACAGGTCAAAGCAAATGGGACAGATAAAAGCTTGAGTATTATATTGAGAAAATGGAGTATAAGCAGAATAGATTCTTAAGTACTATCATCTTCTCGGACTCTTGTATACTACATTCTGATCTGAGTATATTTTTTAATAAAAATGAAAATATCCAGATACGCTACCTTTCAATGTCTCCAAACTATTAATACTCCACACAAAAGAATGTTCAGCATAGGCTTTAGATGATGATCTAGGATTAAATAGTCTGCCAACATATGATTAATTGGGGTACTTTGGTGAATGGCTGCAGTATTGCTAGCAACTATAAAATTTTACCACAGCAACCTTCAGAAAAGAGAGCAATTGGAAAAGGTTCTGCCTGTATAGAGGAGTATTGGTTCTGACACAAGATGCAACCACAAATTAAGATTAAGCAAATCTTTTAGATAACCAAGGAAGTTGCTATGTAACCAGATTTGAAGAGAAACATGCTGGATGTAAACAAACTGCAAAAGGAAAACATAGTAAAGCAGTAAATACAAGATAAATATGCCTTTATTTTCAATTTGTTAAAACCTGAAATGATCTGACCTTGTACAATAAAAGGCATTGAAAATTGTTGAGTTATATTTGTAAATATTCAGCAATCCTTTTCTGCTTAGCTTGGTGTCTTTGGATGAGAGTGATACAGTCTGTAATGTCATCAATGCAGTTAAACATGTTTTCAGTGCTTTCGTGCTGCAGTATGAAATCTCAGAGCAGCTCCATGGCCTTTGCAGCTTCAACTGATCAAACATGAGCTTGGGCATTCATCAGAAACTTCAGGGTCAGTGGCATCCTCATGCTGAAGAATGCACCACATCCACAATGGCCTCTTCTGTCAGTTCCTTTGTGCAGCGAACAGTGTTGCTCACCTTGGCGTACATTTCCATGGTTGACTCTGCAGAGATTGCAAAAACAGCATTTTGGAAGTGTACAAAACAGCCTGGACATCGGGTTAGTTGGCTTTGCCCTGCTCCCACTTGTACACAGCATTTTATGCAAAAGTTACTGGTTTAAACCTTGTGTGAATGAAGTATTTGGTGATTGTGACCTCCATCAACATCTTTCATGCCTTCTTTATCATGACCATAGCCTCTAGAACGGTTGGGTGTACTTCTGCTTCCTGTTTCTTCTCAATGACTCCAATAACATGGGGGAATCTCCTTTATGTTTTTCAATTTCTTACTCATCTTCTTACATATTTTGTCCACACCACAAAACTTTAGAAGCTCATCCAGATGGTTTTACTCACCTCTTAGTACATGCTTCACAAAGGAATGTGGCTTCAACCACATTAGTAAACCTTTCACAAGGGATCAGCAACATACTTACTGGAGAGAATACCTGCACGCCAAACTGTTTCAAGATGTTTCACTTTGCATTTCAAGATGGCTGACAGACTCTATAGTGGAATCTCCCCTTCCTGTCACTAAGCATGGTAAAAACAATGACTGCAGATGCTGGAAACCAGATTCTGGATTAGTAGGGCTAGAAAAGCACAGCAGTTCAGGCAGCATCCGAGAGCAGTAAAATCGAGAGCAGTTTTGGGCAAAAGCCCTTCATCAGGGATACAGGCAGAGTGCCTGAAGGGTGGAGAGATAAATGAGAGGAGGGTGGGGGTGGGCATAGAGGGTGAGGGTGGGCATAGAGTACAATAGGTGAGTGGGGGTGGGGATGAAGGTGATAGGTCAGAGAGGAGGGTGGAGTGGATAGGTGGAAAAGAAGATAGGCAGGTAGGACAAGTCATGGGGACAGTGCCGAGCTGGAAGTTTGGAATTGGGGTGAGGTGGGGGAAGGGGAAATGAGAAAACTGTTGAAGTCCACATAGATGCCCTGGGATTGAAGTGTTCCGAGGCAGAAGATGAGGCTTTCTTTCTGCAGGTGTAGGGTGGTGAGGGAGCGGCAGTGAAGGAGGCCCAGGATCTCCATGTCCTCGGCAGAGTGGGAGGGGGAGTTGAAACGTTGGGCCACAGGGCGGTGTGGTAGATTGGTGTGGGTTTCCCAGAGATGTCCCCTAAAGCACTCTGCTAGGAGGTGTCCAGTCTCCCCAATGTAGAGGAGGCCGCATCGGGAGTAACGCATACAATAAATGGTACCGGTGGACGTGCAGGTAAAACCTTGATGGATGTGGAAGGCTCCTTTAGGGCCTTGGATGGTGGTGAAGGAGGAGGTGTGGGCACAGGTTTTGCAATTCCTGCGGTGGCAGGGGAAGGTGCCAGGTTGGGAGGGTGGGTTTTTGTGTCACCACTTTCCACTTCCACTCTCTGATTGACACTCAACTTTCTCACAGGTTCAGCCATACTTGTAGGGTTTGAAGGTACTTCTACAGGAAGATTTTGATGTTGAACAATCGCTTGCCCAGAGTTTCAGTGCAGCCTAGTTCTGTTCCAGTTGGAGATGGTCACATGCAAAGTGCAGCCATATGATAGGCTTCCACAAGTTTGACTAATCCAGAGTTAGCAGCCCAGAACTTCAGGTGATCACTGACACCGTTCTATTCAATATGTTATTGTGTTGGCATGAATATCTGACTTTAATACAATTTTAACTTTATCTATTTTTCCTTACAGATAATATCCATTGTATTTAAAATAATTATTTTTTTTTCCTTATAGAGTACAGATAATGTGCAGGTGTCTTCTTCCTAGGATAGGGGATTTCAAGATGGGGGGGGGGCATATTTTTTAAGGTGAGAGGAAAAAGGCATGTTGGGCATGTGGTTCATGCACAGAATGAACTTCCAGAGGAAGTTGTGGATGCAGGTACATTACAAGTTTAAAAGGCACTTAGATAAGTACATGAATATGAAATGGTTGGAGGGATATGGGCCAAGTGCAAGCAGGTGGAATTAGTTTGGTTCGGGATTATGGTCAGTGTAAATGGGTTGGACCAAAGGGTCTGTTTCCATGTAGTATGACTCCAAAACCAAAATTCTGGGTTATCTGAATTTCACTTATCGTGATTTCACTGTCTTCAGATATGTGCTTGTATTTGGTTCATTGAGCATAGAATCACTGCTTTTCTGACTGGAGATACACTTCAATATTCTTACTTGTGACTTTACCCAGATGTGAAACATTTCTGGAACGTGTTGACCACATTAACATCTGTGCTAGCTTGGCTTCCTGCTACGTCTACCATTGTGTAAAAAGACTGGAGATTATAATCACCATTGCTCCACCACCCTATGTGTGCTTCCCATTAAGTTTTATTTTATTGGCTAGACTGTAACTTAGCCATGAGAAATATTATTGATCATAATCTGAAATCTGCAAACTATAAATGCTATCACATCATAGATAATTAAATCTTTGTGACTTAGTACTATACACCAAAGATACATTTCCAGTTTTGAAATGCTGTTGAATTGAATACTCAGCTCAGAGAAATGCAAATATGATGTTAGGAAGTGTTCAGAGTTAATACAGAAAATTCTGGAAGCATTCAGCAGGAGTGGCAGGGGAAAACAAAAGTTAATCTTCAAAGTTTGTGAGAAGATTTGTAGTTCGGGTGCTTGTTGTTGTGGTTCTGTTCGCCGAGCTGGGAATTTGTGTTACAAACGTTTCGTCCTCTGTCTAGGTGACATCCTCAGTGCTTGGGAGCGTCCTGTGAAGCGCTTCTGTGATTTTTCCTCTGGCATTTGTAGTGGTTTGAATTTACCGCTTCCGGTTGTCAGTTACAGCTGTCTGTTGCAGTGGTCGGTATATTGGGTCCAGGGCGATGTGCTTATTGATTGAATCTGTGGATGAGTGCCATGCCTCTAGGAATTCCCTGGCTCTTCTCTGTTTGGCTTGTCCTATAATAGTAGTGTTGCCCCAGTCGAATTCATGTTGCTTGTCATTAGATTAAATTAGATTAGATTACAGTGTGGAAACAGGCCCTTCGGCCCAACAAGTCCACACCGACCCTCCGAAGCGCAACCCACCTATACCCCTACATTTACCCCTTACCTAACACTACGGGCAATTTAGCATGGCCAATTCACCTGACCTGCACATCTTTGGACTGCGTCATCTGCGTGTGTGGCTACTAAGGATAGCTGGTCATGTAATTTCGTGGCTAGTTGGTGTTGGATCATTAGCTGTCTTCCTGTTTGTCCTATGTAGTGTTTTGTACAGTCCTTGCATGGGATTTTGTACACTACATTGGTTTTGCTCATGCTGGTGAGTTGTTGTCAGAGAGTGGCTGTTGGTTTGACAGCCAGACTACTGCGACCATTAGGACTCATAACAGCACACAAACCAACAGGCCCTCTCAGACAACAACTCACCAGAACGAAGGACCCGATACCCAGCATAAGCAAAACCATATTCAAACAGTTCAGAGGAGGTTCACTATATTGATCCCAGAGAAGAAAGGTTTGTTGGATGAAGAAAGATTGAACAGTTTAGGCCTATACTCTTTAGAATTTAGAAGAATGAGGGAAGATCAAATCAAGGCATTCAAGATGATAAAAGAAGTGGATAAAATAAACAGGAGCAGATGCTTCCTCTTGTGGAGCATTTCAGGACGAGAGGTCATAGTCTTAGGACAAGTGGGGGGGGTGGCAAACTTAAAACAGAGTTGAGGAGAAACTATTTCTCCCAAAGGATTGTGGATCTGTGGAATTCACTACCTCAAATGGCAGTGGCTGGGATAGTGAGTAAATTTAATGAAGAGTTAGAAAACTTTTTAATTGGCGATCGATTGAAGGGATATAGAAAGAAGGCAGGAAAATGGGAGTGAGGAGCATATCAGCCATGATTGAATGGCGGAGCAGACTTAATGGGCCTAATGGCCTAATTCTGCTCCTTTACCTTATGAACTTTTTCGATTCTAAGAACCTGCAAATTTCTAACCAAAGTCTCCTGGTATTAAAGTTTTACCAAATAAACACTTCTGCTGAGGTCGGAGTGGAGCTGGAAAAGCACAGCAGGTCAGGCAGCATCTGAGAAGTAGGAGAATCAAATTCCTGATGAAGGGCTTCTGCATGAAACATCGATTTTCCTGGTCTTTGGATGCTGCCTGACCTGCTGTGCTTTTCAGCACCACTCTAATCTAGACTCTGGTCTCCAGCATCTGCAGTCCTCACTTTCGCCTACTTCTGCTGAGGTGACTCGTCCCTGAACTGCACTAAATTCCTTTGGAGAGGAGAAAACTCAACCTTGCTTCTAAATTCAAAATTGGTGTCTTCTGAACTTAAAAACTTGCACAAACAGATTCTGTTTATCTAAAAACACAGGTCAATGCTCCATGTTTACACTATGTGGCGAACACAAACATCTTTCCATTGGCACAGTGGTTCAGTGGTCAGCACTGTTGCCTCACAGTACAAGCGATCCAGGTTTGATTCCAGCCACAGGCAACTGTGGAGTTTGCACATTCTCCCCGTCTGTATGGGTTTTGTCCCACAGTCCAAAGATGTGCAGGTTAGGTGAATTGGCCAATTTAAATTGCCCATAGTGTTCAGGGATGTGTAGGTTACAGGAAATGGAGGGGAATGGGTTGGTGCGGACTTACTGAATCAAATGGCCTGCTTCTACACAGTCAGAATTGTATGAACACCACAAAGGTCCACAGTCACCTCATCTGACAAAATGTTGAATTTGAAGCACTATTATAGAAAGACTCAACACTTTTTAAAAGGAACTCTTCACATAATAACCAACATCTGCCTCTATTTTCAATTCCAAACATGACATATAAAAATACATCTCGTCACAGGAAATAACAAAAACAAAAAATCAGCAAATAGTATCCTGGGCTTCAGAAAGAGGTAGAGTACAAAAGCAGGATAAGTGTTATACATCTTGAAAAGTTCATTGTCTGCCATAACTGCAGTATGTTCTAGTCACCATGCTTCAGGAAGCACACGGGCTCATGAGAGGTTGCAGGAGAGATTACTAGATCAGGAAAGGTCTGAAGAATTTTCCTAGGATATTAAGATGAGGATTTTTAAATTGCTCTCTTTCAAGCAAGGCAGTTCAAGCAAGATTTGATAGTGACCCACAACATTGAAGTCTAATTTAGCTGAGGTAGACAAAATGTTGCTCCCATCATATAAAGATTAGAGGACAGCTAAATCTTCAGATGAAAGACATAGGGAGGTGGTATATGACTTGGGACAAGATTGGTGAAAATGGAGAAGATCAATTATTTAATGCAATTCCAAGGAAATTGGAAGGGTACAGGCATAGAGCAGGACACTGATTGGAATGCTTTATGGAAAGCCAGCAATCTAGTTGAGACAAGTGACTGCTTTCTATTTACATGCTTGGGCTTCCTTGGGTCGGTGATGTCATTTCCTGTGGTGACATCATTTCCTATGATGCAATTTCCGGTTCCTTTTCTCAGTAAGTCGACTGGGACAACACATCCATCCTAGGACAAGCCAAAGAGAGACATGCACAAGAATTCCTAGAAGCATGGCATTCCAACTGGAACTCTATCAACAAACATATTGACTTGGATCCCATTTATCACCCTCTGAGAAAAAGAACAGGTCATGACATCATCAACGCAAGGAAACCCAAACATATAAAGAGAAAGCAGGAAACACCAGCAATGCTTCATCTAGAGGTTCACTGAAGACGTTACCTACCATGGTGACAAAACATCTGAAGGTAAACCTTCCAGCTTAGTGAGCAAAGCTACACCCATGACTATCAAGTACAGCCTGCGTTGACATTTTGTAACTCATCCACATCAGAAAACAGGATATATATTGTTTCTCCTTGTGGGAGCATCTAGGACCAGTGGACATAATCTCTGTAAGGAGTCATCCTTTCCTGGGATGGCAAGACTACCGTGTGATGAGAGAGTGGATTGGTTACCAATTATAATCACTGATGTGGATGAATGAGGGAGGAGTTATATTCCAAATCTGAGGCAAACACGAGACTTTGAACCCTATTTGGCAAGCAAAACAGTAAAACATTGAAACTGTGTGATTTAATAGATATGGTTAACTCAAAGTTACTACTTTATTGTTATTATGAACTCTGCAATGCACCATAATTTAAAATCCTGGCTGTTGAATCAGGTTGAAGAATAATATATTAAACTGGTAAACCAATTGTGAGACATTGGGGGAGGGGTATCTTAGTTCAGTGGTAACATTCTTGACAGTCAGAAGATCGTAAGTCCAAAGCACTGAGCATACAATTCACGATGGCACGCCAATGTTGAGAGAGCTCATTACTTGTCCTTTTTGGAAAATGTTACTAATCTCTTTCACTATTTAAGGTGGTTGCACTTTCAGGTTGCATTCCAGAATAGGACAAAATTTAGCCTAATGCTCAAGAACTGTAGTAATACTGCACTGGCAGAGTTGTTTTCTTTGAGACAACCATTAAACCAAGATTAAAAAATCACAACACCAGGTTATAGTTCAACAGGTTTAATTGGAAGCACACTAGCTTTCGGAGCGACGCTCCTTCATCAGGTGATTGTGGAGGGCTTGATCGTAACAGAATTTATAGCAAAAGTTTGCAGTGTGATGTAACTGAAATTATACATTGAAAAATTGTCTGTTTAGCCTTTCATCTGTTAGAATACAGTCAAAGTTTCACTTCTTTCATGTGCAAATCACAAAACCCTTTTTTTTTAAAAAAAGGTTGCATTCTCAGGTTAGCTGTTAACAATGGTGATAGCTAGACAATATGTTGAAGGTGTTAGCCCCCTGTATTCTCTGTCTATGACCTGATGTTTAGATTGATTCTAATCTAAAAAGTGAGATAACAGAGTTTTACATAAATTCATGCTGTTTTTGAGCTCAGAATTCTACATGAATGTATGCAGTAAACCAAGAGACTGTCTTCATCTCAGGTGAACTTAAAAGATCTCTCAGCGCTATGGCAAAAACCAAGTGAGTTATCTTTGGTGATCTAGGCAATATTTAGCTAAAACTAATTCTGGTCTTTTACAAATTTTATTGGAGAGATTTGTAATTTTGCTGCTATGGCTTGTTCAGTGGTCATACTTCAAAGTTGCTGTTTGCTTTGATGACATGATATTGTGAAAGATGAAATGTAAATCCAAGTCTTTGCTTTCATTGGAAGAATACTGGTTCTGATGACCCGAGTGAAGTTTATACCTCAATCTTACAGTTCAACTGCGAGTAGGATAAAAATTGGTTTTGTCTATATTACATAATTTATTTGCTGTGGAAGTGCTTTTTCTGTGTGAAAACCAACATTTTAATCAGTTTGTAGTATCATCGATGCCCAGCTTTTCTAAGAATTAATTGATCAATGTATCATTTCTCCACTACTTATTGCTAAACTCAGAAATGTTTGCACAACCAACAGGTTACTTTGCCCACACTATATAATGAGGATACAAAAGAAAAGACAGACTCCTTTTCTTGATAAAGCATGTATTGAAAATAATCAAATATAAACACATTGTATAAGAATACTTACAAAGTATTTAGTACAAAAGTTTATTTGTCAAATACTTGTCACTCTTCAAGTTTTCCTCAAACCATAAAATAAATAAATTCTCACAAAACAAGATTGCACATAAATTTTGACCAGCCTCAAGAACTGATGCACTGGCATGCATAAATTTTAGTGTTCCAACTTTTCCACTGCAGTAGATTTTGTCTTCAAGTATGTTAATACATAAAACAAAGAGTCTCTGCAGCAGCAAGTCCACCACACTGAATATAAGAAAGGGTGTTATGCAACCCCTCCTGGAATCTTCACCTGGCAAAGCAGTCACTTTGGACTTTCTACCAAGGCAATAACACTTTTTTCTGTGAAACCTGCTGCTTTTGAACCTGTAATAAAAAATCTCAAACAGAAGTTTAACAAGGGAGGGGGAGAAAAGAAAACAAAAAAATTGAAACTGCCTTATTCATGTGCATAGAACTGCACTAAAATTAGCCAACTTTACATGCAGCAGTTCGTATAAAGACTAAAGACACACGACATTTAAAAAATAATTCATCATTCTGAGGTACCATACTTACGGACGTGATGTTACGACAATCTGACAGGGCCCAGAGGCCAAGTAGGAGTTCATTGATCTTGTTTTGGGTCACTGGTTCGTAAACTCCAAGATTTTTGACCACGTAGAGAAGAAAGCCGTTGGGGAGGACATGTGCATCTCCACTGATTATTATCTGCATTTGCAGATATCAGCTATAGACCAGCCAAGTCTTGATGAGCCACCTCTTATACGTAGGGGGGATCGGGAAACATTTTTACGCTCTGTAATCATTGCCCTCTGTTCTGGGAAGGGCTTAAATTTAAGAGCTCATCTAAGCTGACGCCAATCTCCTGACACCTGGTAACTAGTTTTCTGAGATTATCAGTTTTACCTCCTTCTGAAGCTTCAAACAAGAGTTGCTGAAAGAGATAGGGGAAGCACTTAAGTAAGACCTAGCCACCAATTAAAAATTACCTTGTCACTGGAAATGGTTGCGTTTATAACAATGTATTTTTTTTTAAAATTCATTCATGGAATGTCAGCACTGGCTAGGCCAGCATTTACTGCCCATTCCCAATTGTAAACTAGATCAGAGCTCAAATACCTAAAATCATATCTGTACAAAATCTAAATATAGAAAATAAAAATCAAAGAAAAATATAATGGGAAACTTTACATCTTTCCAGAGCGTTGCACAAAGGGGTAACTTCTTAAGTGCTCGCTGGTAAAGCTGCCGAACCTGAAAAATAGCAAATAGCAAGTGGGAGCACTTGTGTGGAGATACTCATGGGAAACAATCGTACAGAACTGCTACAAAAGCCATAATTATTACATGAAAAAAGATTCCCAAAGTAAATTTGTGAGCAAAGCTACCATTTAAAAGAAGGGAAAATACTCAATATATACACAGCATTGTGTATATACAGCAAATGAAGTAGAAAGTGGGTTGGAAAGTTGCGGTGAAGTCCATAAGGCTCGATTGTACTGAATGCTGGAATAGACTCAACTGGCATCATGATCTACATGTGTTCTTATGGCAAAGAGCTACAGTAAGCTGCAATACTATCAGTAAATCAAACCTTGCAAAATCAAATCAAAACTAATTTTTTGAAGTAGGAAGACAGGATTGCCTAGAATGTAGTCTGCTGCACAGAAGTCAAATTATTACAATTTGATGTCAAAGTTACATATAAGAAGTTTTTTTTAAAAATTGTGCATAAGAGCATTAAAATGTGAAACACATGCACTTACCTCATTTTGATGGTCCTTCAACATGCTTTCAACAGATATGGCTCTAATGCAAAGAAAAACAAAAACAAACATTTAATAATATTGAAACTTCTGGATGCTACTTTACAACACTAGAAAGCACCATGCATTGGTTTACAAAAGGATCTAGAGAACTTTCTTCAGAGGTTTAACTTAAAAGCTACAAATAAGGGAGACAGCCTAAGGAATATTAATTTTCATAAGGAGCAAAAATGAACAATTGTTCCATTGCTTAGTTACTAAGTCTGGCATTAAACAAAAGTTTACTAATTGTTCGATTGACAGTCCTACTTCAGACTTCTTGATTGCTTGACAACTGAGTTAAATCTTACCAAAAGTCTCAAGCAACTTGCTCAAAATCAGAAAAAAGGAAATATCAATAACAGATTAACTATTTAAAGTAAAATTTTAAATAAATTAGTAATAGAAAAATAAAAACATGTTATTACATTTTCCAAATTGGCAAACAGATTGGCAGAGAATGTGTAAACATAGTCAATTGCAGTTTGAGGTGCTGGATATTGCCCTCCTTCCATTCCTGTTCCAGTATTCTGCAGGGGAAAATGAAACAAATAAGTTGAAACAAAGACATACATTATGAATCACTTTGCAATTCTTAGAAAACTACAACAAAAGAATCAACATTTTATCTCAGGAATTAATATTTTTTGCACATTTACCTTAGTGCTAGTCCAACATTAGTTGGCATAATGGAAGGGAACCTTTCCAAAGCTTTGCAATGTTGGGATTGGGGAAGGCAACTTAGATAAAAGGAAATCACCTAAAAGAGAGTTACATTCAATTAATCTAAGTTAAATAATTCTTCAACAGGAATCATGTAAACCAGTTAAACAAGCACCACTAAATAAATGGTGATCAGTAGAGATCCTTCAGTATTAACACCAAATAAAAATGTTTCGAAATTTCACATTAAACTTTACAACAGGTAGAAGCTTCCCACCATTTTGTTTTTTTACCCTAAGGAACATGAGTGTGAGAGAGAATAAAGTACATAGGATATTCATGTCACAAGTATTATTGTCAGTAAAATGTTCAGGCTTTAATGGCCAGAATTTGTTAAAAATGAGGCTCCTGGTTATTACAGTAAATACAACAGAAACATGCAACCAGCCACAAGAAATTAAATAGGAAAAACAGACTTTCAGAGTTCCTCAGGTGCTCAATTATTTCCATTCTATTCGTGTACAACTCAAGAGTCTCAGCGTTCAAACACATGCAATGGCATTAAATTGTAGTTGCTCAATAGCAACTCAAACTTGAGAAAAGATTACGATTTGTTCAAACCAAAGTGCATTTTAAAAAATGATAAGTCTAATTGCCAGTAAATATTATCCTGGTGCAGGAGAGATTAAGCATGTGTGACACCATATCATTTCTATTGTTCAGTGTTTTCAAAAATTCATAATTTATAATGTTTCCTCTGAATTATCCTTTTCTTTTTGCCTCTATTTCGCTTAGTGTATTATTCGTCACAGCAGTGACTACTCTAACTTAAGACTTCCTAGATCAGATTCTGCATAGTTCAGGAAAGACGGTCAGAAGAGGAAAAACAGTAATTGGAAAGCAAACCTTAACTGAATCTATGCAACACAGATTATGCATTTGTATACTGAAAACAGGAAGGCAAATCATCTCAAATGGTGATAGACTGGCAAAGGGAGAGAATTAGAGATAAAGCTTACAACAGCTGCTGAAAGTAAGCATGCATGCAGGTGCAGCAGACATTGAAGACAGCAAATGGTACATTGGTCTTCATAGCAAGAGTATTACAGGATGAGCAGGAATGTCAAGCTGCAATTGTACAGGGCTCTGGTAAGATCACTCGAGTATTCTATGCAGTTTTGGTCTCATCTATATTCTGGCTATGGAGAGAGTGCAACAAAGGATTTTTTGGTGGATTCCTGATCCAGACTGACTCCTGGGATGACTGGACTGCTATATGAAGAGGGAAGAAATAGTCAGGATGACATTCACTAAAGTTTACAAGCGGGGGGGGGGGGGGGGGGGGTGGAGAGAGGATCTCAAGTTTATAAAATTCTAATCAGATCAGAATGGAGAAATGCAGGAAGGATGTTCCTGATGACTGGTGAGTCCAGTATGAGGTGTCACAGTCTAACGACATGGGGCAGTCCACTTAGTATTGAGATGAGAAAGTTATTCAACCAGTAAGTGGTGAGCCTGCGTAATTCTCTACCATAGAAAGCAGCTGAAAGCTACACATTGAATGTTTTAAGAAGGAGTTAGATATAGCTCATGGGGCTAAAGGGGTTGGGGTGTGTGCGCACACGCGCACATGGTGGGGTGGGTGTTGGAAGCAAGCAGGGGCAAGGTGCTGGGTTGGATGTTCAGCCACAATACTCAATGGCAGAATAGGCTTCAACAGCTGACTAGCCTATTGTTGTTCTTATTTTGTATTATTGATACTCGAAAGCTGTACATTTTGGAAATTAGGAGAATCTATCAACCCAAGGTTGGAAATTAAGTTGAGCACTGGACCTGCTAATTGCATCAATTAAAACTTAGATTCAACAAGCATTGAGAGGGGATCACAATAAGTGTTCCACTAGGAATGAAATGACACATGCCTGCGATTAGTCCAAGTTGTAAATATTGTTGAGTGAAAGCTACATGCCAAGTATTCAGAAAACCACAGTTTCTGCAAGAATCGTCTCTCATACTTAGCCAAAGGAGAAGCAGACGTCAGCAGTGATTATAGGCTAACATTCTTCCCAAGGCATCACAGGAGATTTCCCTCTCTTCCTCTAAAAGCATTTTTACTACATTGCTGCATTGCGAGTACCATACCAGTCAATTTCAAGCAAAACTCACATTTGGGCACAGTATGAAAAGCCCTCTATGCATGACCTATTCAGTCAGTAAGAGCAACAATATGGAGAATAAACGCTTGCAAGTGATTTCCATTAGCACAAGCATACGGACATCATTGCCAAAAGGGTTGCAATGAGTGGCAAACACCTCCCAAACACTGAGAAAAGAGAACAGGTAAATGCTTGTGGTTCACTAAAACTATAAACAGAACACAAGGTAAATGTGTAAATTTGTATATGCATCCCCTCAGCTCCACAGTTGGTTTTAGACTACCTCCCCTGGTTCCCACTCCAGATCACCTGACCTGTCAAAGGGGCAACAGCCCCAACCATATACATGACCGTGTATACTGCAAAGATGTGGATTCTTAACTAGCCCCCTCAATCTGAAAGAATCAGGATCAATTTTTCCCGGTTTCTTCTTTCTTTCCTATTTCTCACCTTTTAATGAAATAGAGGTTGTACTGACTTTCAGCAGTGTCAACCTTTACAGAATCACAGAAGAATAATAGAATCCCTACAGTGTGAAATCAGGCCCAACAAGTCCACACCAACTCTCCGAACAGTAACCAACCCAGACCCACTCCCCTATCCTAGAGGGCTCTATATTGCAGAAAGTAGTAATTTGGCCCACTAAGTCAGCACTGACCCTCCAAACTGCATTCCAAGCAGACCCAGCACCCTAACCCTATCACCATAATGCCACATTTACCATAGATAACCCACCTAACCTGTGACACTATGGAGCCATTTACCAATTTCCCTGATGTGCACAGCTTTGGACTACCACTATACTACAAGAGCCCCTCTTTCCTGATTCATGCGAATACCTTCACCACTTGTGGCATAGCCAAGTAATCATTTCTCAGGCATATCCAGACCATGAATACTGAGACCACACAAGCAATTCCAGAAATCTCATGAGTTTGAACCTGCCTCAAAAGACAATCAAGCATTGAGCAGGGTTAGATGGACATGAAGTAACAAATGCAGATGCTCTCCAAATCTAAACGAGGGATGCCAAGCCCATTTGAAGCTCCTCTACCAGCACTCTGGCTAAAATCAGCTACATTTAAACAAATACAGGATCAAATCATGACTCTGCCAACTGACTCAATAGGAAAAAACATTACTCAAAATAAAAGTCTTCCCTTGACTGAAAGGAGCACATGTTTATGTATTATAGTTACTGAAAACTGGAAATAAAGAAATATATTACCTGATTATGAAACTCGAAGTTGCTCCAAAAATTGGCAGAACTGAATGGTATAAGCATTCTTGTGGGGACTGTGACCAAACACCTATGCACCAACTCTGTAAACAGTTTAAAGTCTCTGTTCTTGTTCTTAGAACCAACAAGCTGGCTACTGGTAAAAACAAGATAACTGCAGAAAAAACATCCATCATTGTTACTATGTTGGAAACAACAGTTGTTAGAGACATTATTTCCAGAGATAGTCTAATTAGATTAGGATTATTTTTGTTTCCTTTTGCATGTTGTACTTACTCCATCCAGATTTGTTGCACAATATCATTTTGCATAACTGTACCAAGAGCTGCTTCAAAGGTGTCCACAGCTTCTCTTGTGCTTGCATTGATGGATTGCCATAAACTGCATATGTTTGAAAGTAGAACATGAAAAGAAAAAGGAAAATTAAGGCTGGCTATGACAAATAGGACTGGTCATTTCATACTCACGCAGTTATTTTCTTTCCCTGAAGTTCAAAACCACATACATTTATCAGCATTAATAAATGAAACTTTTTCAAAGCCTTATTCTCTAGCAGATAAAGACTTAATTGAAGTTGAGTATTTTGCTCAGGATTAAACTCATCTGCAGGATTTCTTACCAGAAAATCAACCACAGATAGGGGATCTGGGCGTTCAGCAGTTCCCCATTCAACAGTTCTTTGCATGAAGGTGCTCTGAAGTCATAAGGCATGGGATAGTTCAGGAACTGACTGATAAAAAGAACAAACATATTTTAAAACCACCTCTTTCAAAAACACAGAAGTGCAACCAACTAGAATCCAAGAATAGCAGAAATGCTTAACCAAATAATTTACTAGACTGTTGCATGATCCCAGAAAGTCTTCCCATCAACAATTTTTATTATTTTTGGTTTTAAAAATGACCAGCGGCAGAATCTCAAACATTAAAGTCCTAAACCAAGACTCAAGATATATTTTTTTAGGGAAAAAAAATTCTGTTTCTGAATGTCATAAAAGGTGAATCCAATAAAATCCATCATTACTTAAATGGCATACGTTCAGAATGTCAAGAAAATGCAACTTTCAGGAAGCATTTTCAGGCTCTAACATGTTCAATTTCAGATATTCACATTTTCTAACTACGCATCTAATTTCTTCAAAATTGTGCAACATAAAAATAATTTTTAACTTATATCAAATATTCCACATCTTCACAGATTTATTCCAAATAAAACCAAGAAAGGCATGGACACAGTTTGGATGAAGAATCTAAGTCACAAATGTTGACCCATTTTCGAATATGAATTTGTCCTGATTTCTGACATTTCCAGTGACAAAGGAAAACAAAAACAAATCTGAAGAGAAAGACATTCACGCAATATATGCAAGAAAAGAGACAACCCTTTAGGATCCACAGTTTGAAACCTTCATCTTAAAAAGTGCACACAGCAATTAGATACAAAAGCAGAACTTGAAACTACAAAACAAAAAACAGGAAAACAATGGAGCTGAAGCTACATTTCAAGAACAAAGACCATTCAAAGAGGGATGTAGCAAATCTGGATAAAATAAATGTACATTAGCAAGGATAACTGACAGCATATTTCCTCGGATCTGTAGGTAATATTCTGACACCAAGAAAACAATTTCACTTACTGGAATATTTTCTAGAATACAAAAAAGGCATACATGACCAAATTTTACACAAAAATGGCTCAAGTAGGACACCAGTATAAACGTTCCTGTTTTAGTACGGAGATCAAAATTGATCAAGACCGCCAAATTCCAAAGGTCCAAAAATCAAGCAAAATATATAGTTCAGTAATTGAAACAGCACTGAAGAAAGCCAATATAAACAGCCCCAACTAGATTACTGAAAGATTTTAGTTCACATTTTGCAGAACTGAAGAAATAATACAGGATCTTAGCAATTTGAAAAATGCTTTGCTCAACTGTCATTTGATAACAAAGATTTTATGGGGTAGAAAATTCAATTTTCCGAAACAGTAAACGTGAAAAATCCTTGCCATGGCAAATAACTTCTATTGTACCAGCCAGAAGAATATGCCACCAAGAGATAAAAGAGCAATGCGTGCATTTATACTGAGGCATCATACAGGAAGATCATATCACATGAAAACCTCAAAGCAGTGTTTGCATAGTTCTATCACTTTGAATAACATGACAAATTTTTTATGTAAATAAATGAATGAATTCATTTTACAGATTATGCTTTACTTCAATGTCTGTACAATGCAGGTCTGATATCCTGTTTTCATGATTTATAGAGGAAACATTAGAGGGAATCAATAAACGTGGGTGGTATCAACAACATGCTAGCTTCCTACAGCAAATTACAGAAGGAACCTCAATTATCCAGAGGGCACAGGTAGGGAATATTGCATTCGGTTAATTGAATGCTCGGTAATCGAGTGCTGGGTAACAGTTAGCCAAGCATCAGGACGTTGTGATCTTGTTCAGATAATTCTAAATTCAGTTAATCGAATGCTGGATAATTGAGGTTCCTTTAAATTGAATTTGCGTAATAATTCCGATTTTCAAACTGCAAATGAAACATTTCACTTTATTCTTTTATGGCAAACCCAGCATTATTACTGATCTCTAATCTTCCTTGAATGGAATAGCTTGCCAGACCATTTCAGACTGCAGATAAAAGTCAACTTTGAGTCTGAAATTGCAGAGGCCAGACTAGGTAAAGATAACAAGTCCTATCCTACAGGACATGAATTAGATCAACTTACAACAATTTATGATACTTTCATGGTCACCACCACTAAGACTAGCTTTCACTTCCAGAGTTCCAAACTGAGTTTAAATTGCACTAGCTGCCATGGTAGGAGCCAACTTATGTCACTAGATAATTAGCCTGGACCATTGGATTGAGTTCAATTACATTATTATTACACTAGATTCTCTCCATGTGTGATGTGAAAGGAAATAGATTTCTGCAAGCAAGGCTCACACTTAGAGATAAACAGTTCCACAATTGCCAAAAATCTGGGATACAATTTAAGTACCTTAAGTACAATTAAGGATTTAAATTCAAGAGAAGGACTTAATTAAATAGCAACTTAGCAAGTCTGTTTTTAAAATAGAGACCTTTATGGGCACAGGGATCAGGCCTTACCGTAAAGTATTTGCAGGGTGGCACTTGGGGGCTTCCCCCTCAAAGAAGGAGTCAATAAATTCTTGAAACAGAGCAGGAATCATGTCTCTCTTTTTCTATAAAAAAAAGGAATGATGAAATGACAATTTGCTTTTTATGTAAGTCTTTCATACTTCATTTACAACAACTTATAATTCAACAGAAAATACATCCAAGGACACAATTTAAGTATTTATCTTAAATTTCTCTTTACCATAGAAGGCCATTTAACACACTTTAAATAATGTCACCAGCCTAATGAAACTAGTTCCAGATTAACAAGATTACAATCCCATCAGATCAACCACGATTATACAAAATGGTGCAGCAGTCTAATGGGTTTACTGGCCTAGTCCAGTTTGTATTTCTTATAATCCTGAACACAATTTGTTCAGCAAATCACGGAGGGGAAATAAGTGGGGAATGGGAAAAAGATTTTGCTTCTACTTTCAAGGTGACCAGCAAATATATACGGAAAATATTTCAGCTCCCAACAAACAAAACTCTGAACTGTCTGGTGCAATATATGGAATCTGTCAATCTTGGAATAGATTCAGTTTGAGGAAGGGAATATTGCAAAACAAATACATACCACTGAAATAAAGAACTTGAATGCATAATACAATAATTGAGCATTATGGGGGTTCCTTCTAAATGCAGAGAGCCATGCATTTGCAGCATCTTCAATTTGTTTATTCTCTAAATAGAGGTCAGCTAGAGCTTCAGTAAGTTGGAAGGCAGCTGGGCAGGACTGCAGCAATGTCTTGCAAAGTTTTACAGCAGTTTCCCATCTGAAAAATATTACAAAGGCACTGAAATTAACACGCATCAAGTAACTGTTTAACAATCTGCAATCAAATAGAATACCTTCAAAGATGTTGACGTTAAACACTAACGTCACTGACGAGTACAAATAAAATGCTCCATCTATACTTCAATGTTGCTTGAGAGTTTAAGTAACCATACCTTCCCATTAGCTTCAGTACTAAAATCATATTTCTGTAAATTGAGAGACAGGCTGCAATTCTCTCCTCTGTTGAAGCACAGTCCTCAGAACATGCATGGACAGCATCTAAGCAAATTGGTTAGAAAGAAATCATTAATTAATTGAAATTTTGACTTGTAAATTAACAAGCTCAAAAGATTCAAAGCTTATTAACTTCACCTTCAAACAATGCAAGTAATGTGTCAGGATGTGTTTTTATATCGGTTGATGTTTGCCAAGGGATGAGAAATGGCTCCTTCATTACAAGCTTAGAAGGAATGGCTACAGCTGGATCGAAGAACCGGCAAGGGAGAGTGTTGAATTCAATGAGGTGAATATAGGCTAACCAAGCCAAGCAGCAGTCATTTGTGTTTAAATATCCTGCCACACTTTTGTTACCATCTGAACTCTTCAGGGCATTCTGTAAAACATATGATCAAAAATATGAAGACAATGCGCTAATTCATACTTCAAGTTGCATCCTTACCTGGTCTGGCCTAGAGGTAATTCCAGACCCACAGCAATTTGGTTAATTCAACTGCTTTCTGGGGTATTAGGGATACATAATAAATGCCGATCGAGCCAGTGACGCCCACATCCCATGAAATTTTAAGTATTAGAAAACTCAAAATTAACAAGGTGGAGCAGATGTCCTCTCAGCACAACTCTCAAAGTCCAGAAAATTTGCAAACATGGAAGTTTTATTTTTACCACAAAAATGCAAAGTGGTAAATTGGAATGCCCTTACTCAGACTGAATATTAAGCTTTATTAATAGTTGCAGTTTATGTTGGAAATTTACAAAGCTGAAGCCAACCTAAATGACCTTATTTATTTTATAAAACATGTGAAAGATTGCATCTTCAAATGTCACTTAAAAAAAAAATCATTTGGGGATGAACGGGGAATAAGTTTGAACCATTTGGATATCAAGCTAGACAATGGATTTCAAAGTTACAGAAATAACTGTGCATAAGATGACACTGCAAGGGATAACTGAACACAGTGGAATGGGGAAAAGTTTTAGAAATTCAGTGTCAGGAACTAAATTTTGGTTAAAAATGTACTTCACATAGAAAGATAGGTTATACAAAATGGGTGGGAGCAGTTTACACCCAGAATGTATTTCAAGCAATAGCTCAATTGTATAGGAACATTAGAAACAGCTAATGAAATGCTGAGCTTTACAGTAAGTAGGCTATACAAGAAACGAGTTAAAATGTAATGATAAATTTGTTTGTCATGCTGTTTGAGTAACTTGCAGAGTTTTGGGCTCCACATTAATGTATTGTGGCAAGAGAGGGTAAAACAGATTCAAAGTATGTGTCCATTAGGAAATATAATTATGAAGACGGCTTGTCTTCAAAACCTGAGTACATGATGATTTGATAGAGATGCTTAAAATTAGGCAAGGTAAATAATCAAAGCAAACTACTTGGAGCAATCAACTGATCTCTAATGAAGGGCTCATAATGTAGCCACCAGTGTATGCATGACCAATCCTAACGCCATGCTGGTCAGCAGCAGGAACAGTGTAACAGAAAATCCCAATTCCTATACAGCCCAGGTAGTTCAATTAACAATTAAAGATTCAATCCTAAAGTTAATGTTTCTAGCCTTGCGTTGGGAAATGTACTTGTAATATTTTTATTAGGTACAATAATTATTACAAGTTTAGTTTTCTGGGAGAGCCTAGCTACTGAAGAGTACATATATTTGAAGAAAATAAGGCAAGGAGATGAAACATTTTAACACAGCTTATGTAGAAGTCTAATTTTAAAAGTACTTCAAATGTATCCAACATGAGAATTTTAATAATAATGACTGGCAAATGAACATAATTTTTGGAGAAACAGTCAATACTAATAGGATTCTGTTTCACTTTATTTGTTAGTACCTGAATTTGGTTCACATCAAAATTTAAATTTAGATGCCAGTTGAGTTGAAAATGAAGTGCAGAAATGAGCTTGATCAAAAGTCTCATTACCACAGCTGACACTGCCTCTGCGGTATGTGCAGGAAATGCTCCCCCTGGTGTTGCAGCATTCGTAAATGCAACCTTTAATGCTGTAATGTCTATGCCAGCACTTTCCAAACATTGTGGCCCTATTTTGAAGCTCAATGATTATAACTGATCACAGAGGCCTGTCAGAGTGAAAAGACAGCTGTACATCTCTTACTATTTAGTCAGAGCATGACGACAGCAATTTCTGTAGAGTTCATAAGTCCAAAATTTCAGCTTGTGATCCCACTTAGGGCACCCCTGGTATATGCAATTCCAGAACCTCCTGCCCTATCCTGGTCCAGTCAGCACACAATGGACAATTCATCAGCTGAACACCAATTTACAAAAAAGGACCTGTGGGCCATACCTTCAATTTTATTAACTATCAATACCAGGGTCAATTATAAAGCCAAAAATGTGTTGTTGGAAAAGCACAGCAGGTCAGGCAGCATCCAAGGAACAGGAGAATCAACGTTTCGGGCATCAGCTTTTATGCCCGAAATGTCGATTCTCCTGTTCCTTGGATGCTGCCTGACCTGCGGCGCTTTTCCAGCAACACATTTTCAGCTCTGATCTCCAGCATCTGCAGTCCTCACTTTCTCCTCAATTATAAAGCCATCAAGAGCAATCTGCTAAAAGACTGATACAGGGGGTACATGTAGAAGTGAGAGGAACAAATGAAGAGTTATCATGGACTTCAAAAGGAAATCTTGAATCATCTAACAACATTTAATAGAATATACAGCAGTAACACAGATGTTATTTAACTGGATTTTCTAAATGCTTTTGATTAGGTACCCCATAATATGCTAATTATGTTACAGAATGTAAGATGGGAACAAACAGCAGAATAGACTGCTCGCTGATCTCAAGACAGAAATCAGAAAGTGGGAGTTAAAGATTGACAAAGTGGAAAATAGTGTTCCACGCGGATCAGTGCTAGATCCAAGCTGTTCTGGTGACCACAATACAGGGAAGGTACAGAAGCAGTTGCAAGGGTGCACAGAATTTTAGAATGATAATTGGGTATACACATCAGAAAAAAAAAGGTGGGTCTCTTCTTTCTTGTCAAAGGCAAAGTGTAATTGAAAGGTCCTTAAAATCAATAAAGTACTCAAGAATGAATTCAGACAGCATGGCTCCTTTTGTGACCAATGTAAATAAGATTGTCACCAAGAAATTCAAATAAGTTAAAAAAAAATTCAGAACTTCCCAAGGTGACTAGGAATGTGGAAATCAATACCACAGGGAGTGGCTGAAGCAAATAATATAGATACTTTAAGAGGAAACCAAAGATTTGAGGGAGATGGGAATAGATGGCTACGATGATAGAATCAGTTGAGAAAAATTGGGAGGCGGCTGAAATGGCGTAAATATAGTGTGGACTGGTTAGGCCAAAGGATTTATTACTGTACCAAATATTTCACATAACCCTTTGTAAGCTGGGCAACTTTAAATGAAGTTGTCATCTAAAAATTTCTCATACTAACCTATCAACAAAAAAGGTAGAGTGCCTGACAATCCAGATGGACATGCAATTATAAACCCAAAAGTTAAAACTAAAACCAATAGCGAATCATTTACAGAGCTACATGGCATTTGTTTTTTTAAAAAAAGGTTGCAACATTCCATAAAAAGAATTGAAATGGCTAATAAGCCTATTTTGGTAGATTAGGCCAGCTCCCAACTCTTTACATAGTGCCAAAGGCTCTAACATCCACCTGAACCATTTGGACCAAGACAGGCAGTTTTGGCCAATTTTCCACAAAGGATTTGCAAATGAATCACAGATTTAAGTTCTCTTTACAGCTATCCAGTGCAGCTTGAGAAAAAGAAGAATTTATTTGTTAATGAGCCAGACAGATGGCTAGACAGACAAGTTTGGGGAATATTGCTGCTCATAGAACATTTCTAACTGAAACAAATGAGTCAATTGATTCATCCCAGAAAGCCAGCATCAGTCCCATTCATTTTGAAAACAGCAAGAGATTCTAGAGCTCACACTTTAAGGTAGCTTTACTGCAGGATTGAAATCCTGAAGGGCAAAGTGATCAGAACAGCAGCCTCCTTCCACCCAATGGAGAATAAGGGACAATTTCAATACATCAGTCTAAATAGTATGAAAGTGGAATTCGGCACATAAACAAAACCAGATGTGAGAAGGTAAAGACTGCACCTGAATTCAATGGGGACGAATATACTGAAAGTGAAATTTGCTACAGCTCCTGGGAGGATTTAAACTCGTAAGGTGGGGGTGGTGGACCCAGGGAGATAGTGAGCAAAGAGACCAGTCTGAGACTGGTACAGTAGGGAAAAGGAGCAAATCAAACAGTCAGGACAGGCAGGAACAAAGAGAACAAAGTAGAACTGATAAATTAAACTGCATTTATTTCAATGAAGTGAAGTTATTTGGGTGGAACTGACAAAGAAATGATCAACTTATTGGCATTGTACCACAGACCACCTAATAGTCAGCAGGAAATTGAGAAACCAATTTGTAAGGAGATATCAGTTATAAGAATATAAATTGGTTATGACAGGAGATTTTAACTTTACAAACCTAGATCAGGACTGCCATTGAATTAAGGGTTTGGATGGAGAAGTACTGGTTAAGTATATACAAGAAAATGCTTTGATTCTGTATATGGATGTACCTACTAGAAATGATGCAAAACTTGACCTACTCTTGGGAAATAAAGCAGGGCAAGTGACTGAGAAGGGCTTATGCCCGAAACGTCGATTCTCCTGCTCCTTTGATGCTGCCTGACCTGCTGTGCTTTTCCAGCAACACATTTTTAAGCAAGTGACTGAGGTGTCAGTGGGAGAGCACTGTGGGGCCAGTGACCATAACAGTTTTAAAATATGGAAAAGGACAGATCAGATCTAAAGGCTAAAGTTCTAAATTGGAGGAAGGCTAATTTTGACGGTATTAGCCAAGACCTTTCAAAAGTTGACTGGGGGCAGATGTTTGCAGGTAAATGGAGAGCTGGAAAATGGGAACCTTCAAAATAAAAAAAAAGCTAGACTCCAGTGACAGGCAAGGCTGGTAGGTGTGGGGAATGTTGAATGACTAGAGGAATTGAGGTTTTGGTCAAGCAAAAGAAGGAGGAAGCACATCTCAGGTACAGACAGCAGAGACCAAGTAAATTTATCGGAGAGTATAAAGGCAGAAGGAGCATTCTCAAGGGACATGAGGAAGGCAAAGAAAAAAGGACATGAGACAGCTTTGGCAAATAGGATTAAAAGGAGAATCCCAAGGGATTTTATAAATACACAAAGGACAATTGGGCCCCTTAAAAGATCAAAAAGGCTACCCATGTGTGGAGCCGCAGAGGTTCTAAACAAGTATTTTCATCAGTGCTGAAGTGTGGAGAAGGATATGGAAGATAAACATCAGGAAATAATTAGCGACATTTTGATAACATCCACATTATAGAGGTGATGGATGTCTTAAAATGCATAAAGGTGAATAAATGTTTGATCAGATCTACGCTCAAACTCTGTGGGAAGCTATAAAACAATTGCTAGGCCCCTTGTTGAGATATCTGTATCATAGATAGCCACAGGTGAGGTGCTAGAAGACTGGAGGTTGGCTAACATGGTGCCACTATTTAAGAAATGTGTTAAAGAAAAGCCAGTGAACTATAGACCAGTAAGCATGACATTGGTAGTGGATAAGTTGTTGGAGGGAATCCTGAGGGACAGAATTTACATGTATTTGGAAAGGCAAGGACTGATTAAGAATAGACAACATGGCTTTGTGCATGGGAAATCATGTCGTGCCTCACAAACTTGATTGAGTTTTTTGTAGTAGTAATGAAGAGGGCAGAGCGGTGGCCATATTCTATATAGACTTCAAGATTCCTCACAGTAGATTGGTTAGCAAGATTAGATCACATGGAATAAAGGAAGAGTTAGTTATTTGGATACAGAACTGGCTCAAAGGTAGAAGATAGAGGGTAGTGGTGCAGCATTGTGTTTCAAACTGGCGGCCTGTGACCAGTGGTGTGCTACAAGGATTGGTTCTGGGTCTGCTGCTTTTTGTCAAATAGAAGATATGATTAATAAGTTTGCTAAAATTGGAGGTGAAGTGGACAGCGAAGGTTACCCCAGAGTACAACAGGATCTTGATCAGATGGGTCAATGGGCCTAAGACTGGCAGATGGAATTTAATTTAGATAAAACATGAGGTGAGGCATTGTGGAAAAGCACATCTGAGCAGGATTCATACACAATGTTAAGGTCCTGGGCAGTATTGCTGAACAAAGAGACCTTGGAGTGCAGCTTCATAGGTCCTTTAAAGTGGAGTCTCAGGTGGACAGGATAGTGGAGGAGCAGTTTGGTGTGCTTGCCTTTATTGGTTAGTTCATTGTGTATAGGAGTTGGGAGGTCACGTTGCAGCTGGACAGGACATTGGTGCGTCCACTATTGGATTACTGCATGCAATTTTAGTCTCTGCCATAGGAAGGATGTTGTGAAACTTGAAAGGGTTCAGCAAGGATTTATGAGGAAGTTGTCAGGGTTGGAGGGTTTGAGCTATAGAGAGAAATTGAATAGACTAGGACTATTTTCACTAAGGGGTGACTTTATAAGGTTTAAAATCATGAGGGGCATGGAGAGGCTATTTAGACAAGGTTTATTTCCCCAGGGTGGGAGAGTCCAAAACTAGAGGGGAAAGATTTAAAAGGAACGTATGGGGCAACTTTTACCACATAGAGGCTGGTGCATGTATGGATGAGCTGCCAGATGTGGAGGAGCCTGGTACAATTACAACATTTAAGAGGTATCTAGATGCGTATATGAATAGGAGGGGTTAAGAGGGATATGGGCAAAAAGTAGGCAAATGGGACAAGAATTATTTCTGATATTTGGTCAGCATGGACAAGTTGGATTGAAGGGTCTGTTTCCATGCTGTATATATCTATAACTCTAAGTCACCAAATCTCTTAGCATGGTTTCCACCACTATCAAACTCCAGAGAACACAATACAAGCTTGAAATATGCCACACTATGAATCAAGCCTGCAAGAATGGATGATTACATCTCACAGTAACTGTAGTCATGAAGGCCAGTATTTATGAGAACTGTTCCAATACTTTAAATTCCTAATACAAAGGATCTTGGATTCGCAATTCAGAATTTTATCACCAATAAAGCAATACTCCAAAGATAATGTTTTTCAAACCTACAGGCTCATTTAATTCCAAGAGACACCAAATGAGAACAGAAAAAAATAACTGGAAATTCAAACCAGGTTGCCCACCCATATGGCTTGTACCCACAAAAGGGAAATTGCTGCTCAAGAGCACCTAGGAATCAAGTACCCCTTAACTGGTGATGGTACAATGAAGACAGAGCAAGTGCACTCACAGTATGTATGAAATCAATAAACCATCAAGGCAGCTTGAAATTTGGAACTCAATCATAATTAATATACTGATGAACCAATTTCCAACGCTTTCATTTATTCTTGACTGTGGGTGCCGCTGGCTTGGCTAGCATTTGCCCATCCCTAGTTCCCTTGAGGTAGTGGTCTTGAGTTGCCTTCTTGAATTGCTGCAATCCACTTGCTGTAGGACAATGCCAACATGGAGGG
Organism: Chiloscyllium punctatum; assembly: GCF_047496795.1. NCBI lineage: Eukaryota > Metazoa > Chordata > Chondrichthyes > Orectolobiformes > Hemiscylliidae > Chiloscyllium > Chiloscyllium punctatum. The sequence goes on along the minus strand of NC_092770.1, from coordinate 14,091,355 downwards.
GTTTCCAGTATTTTGACCCAGTGAGTGAAGGAGTGGCAATATATTTCAGAGTCATGGAGGAGTGTGGCTGGGAGGGGAGCTTGGTTGTCATGTTCCCATGTATCTGCTGCCCCTTCCCTTCCAGATGTTAGCATCCATGACCTTGGTATATGTTATCCAAGTAGTCCTGGTCATGTTCTGCAGTGCATTGGGTACATGGAACACATTGCTGCTACGGAGCATTGATGGTAGCAGGAACGGATGTTTGTGATTATAGTGTCAATCAAGTGGGCTGCTTTGTCCTGGGTGGTGTCAATGCTTGAGCATTGTTGTACCTGCTTTCATCCAGGAAAGTGGGGAGTATTCTGTCACAGTTATGCCTTTTAGATGATGGACAGCTTCTGGGGGAGTCAGGTGGTGAGAGTTACTTGCTTCAGGATTCCAAGTTTCTGATCTCTTGTCGCCACTTTATTTATATGGCTCATCCAGTTCAGTTTATGGTCAATGGAACTCCCAGAATGTTCATAGTGGGGTATTCAATGATGACAAATTCACTGAATATCACATTGGAGATGTTGCCTTGATTCATGTGGCACAAATGTTTCATGCCATTTTTCAGCCCAAGTCTTGATAATATTCAGGTCTTGCAGCAGTTAGACACAGATTGCTTCAGTATCTGAGGAGTGCACAATGGTGCTCAACATTGTGCAGTCATTGGCAAACATTTCTACTCCTAAACCATATATGAGGGAAAGTAATTGATGAAGCTGAAAATGGCAGGGCCGATGACACTAACCTGAGAAACTCCTGCAGAGATATTCTGGACCTGAGATGACTTCCCTCCAACCATCACCACCCTCCTTTGTGTCAGGTATGATTACATCGAGTGGAGAGTATTCACCTTCCACCCTTGATTTTCATTCTGTTAGGAATGCCTTACACCATAGCAAAACTGTGCAAAGCTACACAAATATTTCATTTAATATTTATAGATATTACTGCACTATAAAAAGAGTGCCCACAGGAAATCATATTGAAACTATCCCCACAGTTAGCCAACTATCAAGGATAGAAGCTTAAGAGCAAAACTTTGTCAATTTAAAAGGTCTCAACATCTTTCCTAAAGCGGGGTTTCAGAATTGACCACCACCTACTGGGGCCAAATCATGGTTTAAAAGGCATGCACTCTTGCTTCCATATTCCAAAATCAAAGCTGAGGACACCATACAATTTCAAACTCAATGATGTCCAAAATACAAACCTGAAAGATGGCCAGTGCATTCTGATGTCTTCCAGTAAACAGACTTAATTGCACCCAAAAGAGAAGGGATTGAAGTAGTTGAAAAGATAGAATTTCAGATTTTTCAGATTTTTCAATTGTTTCCATCAGGAACTGCACAATTCGACTACACACGTAGTCTTTTCCATCAAAAGAATTCTCGAGCGTCAAATACTGCAATCAGAAAATAACATTATGGATCTAAAGGAAGATCAATCTCAAATCTTCCAAAGTGCACATTCTCGGGCACTTTGGAACAATGTTAGATGGGGAAACCACTGAAGGTAAATTACAAACAAACCATAATAAAGTAATTGATAAGTTAACAATTCTTTGATGATTAAGTGTTACGTTTTGGCTAGAACATGGAGAGAATCTCTACTCGTTCCGTTCTAATAATATTTGCTACAGTAACATAGTCCAATATCAAAACATGAGAACTGGATTTAGATTAGATTAGATTAGATTAGATTACTTACAGTGTGGAAACAGGCCCTTCGGCCCAACAAGTCCACACCGCCCCGCCGAAGCGTAACCCACCCATACCCCTACATCTACATCTACCCCTTACCTAACACTACGGGCAATTTAGCATGGCCAATTCACCTGACCTGCACATCTTTGGACTGTGGGAGGAAACCGGAGCATCCGGAGGAAACCCACGCAGACACGGGGAGAACGTGCAAACTCCACACAGTCAGTCGCCTGAGGCGGGATTTAATATCTCAACTGAAAAATGGTACCTCCAATAAGCAGGACTTTCACATCACTGTACAACATGGAAACTCTGGATTCAGAGCAAGTTTGTTTTTTTAAATTCAAAGACTTTGTGGCTGATCCAGCATTCATTGCCCATCCTTAATTGCCCTGGAGAACATCATGGTGAGCTGTCTTTAACCATTGCAGTCCATTTGGTGTACAGAGATCGACAATGTTATCAGGGAGGAAGCTCCAGAAATGTGAACCAGCAATAGTGAAGGAAATGCAATGTATTTCCAACTCAGGATGACGGGTAGCTCAGAGAAGAACTTGCAGGCCCTGGCATTCCCATATTTTTGCTGCTACGAGCGTATATCTGCTTGTCATAAACAAGTTCATCTACAGTCTACAGGTTCTCAAGGATAAGGTCAAGTATATTTCTCCCTCTTGTTGGGTCCCTCATCACCTGCCACAATCACAATCTAGGATGTCCTTTAGGACTCAACCAGCTTAACCATTCGTAGTACTTCTGAATCACTCAACAAACGGCATTAGAGTCCACCGCCCAGAATACATTCTGCAGCCTTTGCCACCATCTGTCTTTCCCAAGTGACCTTGCAACCCTCAGTGCTTCTTCCAAGTAGCTGCAAACATGAAACAAGGTGGGGGCTGCAGGGACTTACAGTAATCAGGTTTCTTTGGCTTGATGACATGGTATAAGTAACTCCATCCCTTGCAGTATTGTGGGTCCACCTAAACTAAACGAACCACAATGGTTCAAAAAGGCAGCTCACCACTACTTTTCAATGGCAACTCGACAATAAGTGCTGGTCCAGGCAACACCACCCACATTTCACAAATGAATTTTTCAAACTTTCAAGGAACACAGGGTCAATGTGGAGTACTCACGGGTCAATTCACAGCCATCCAGATGTAACTGTACCACTTCTCCTGTGGCTGTCCTACCAATGGGACAGGACATACACAGGGCTAGTGCTGGTGTAATACTCAAAGGTAGACTTTTTGACTTGTCTGAGACACAGCTCTCCAGCTCCCACAATTCTTTACCATACTATGAACAGATCTAGTTCTTAGGATTGAAATATTCAAAGGGTACAGGAAAAAAGCAGGCACACGTTCGTGAGTTGGATGATCAGCCAGCTCCTGCTTTCTATATTTCCATGTTACCTAACATGAACAAGTTCCAGAAAATTCCAAAGTACTTACAGTCCACCAAACAGCATTTGTAGAGGCATACTGTACAGCTGTCTCGCACATTTCTTGAACCTCTTCCTTTGTACCTCTTTTTGAAAACAAGTTGAGATAATGGCACCAAATTTCAGGATCTGTTCTGTTAATTTCAAGTGCTCGAGCTAAAGCATTCAATGCTGCATCTAAACATTCTGTTGGAGTCCTAGTAGAAAGGAATTAAAACCAATGTGAACTTCACAATGAGACTGTTTCCTAGACAAATTCTACCATTTAACATTACAATGTAGCACCATTCCCATAATTCCCACATGCTAATTTTTTCATCATTTAGGAAGGAAAATAACAATACCAAGCAGCTTAGAGTACTTTGAGGGGAAATGTGACCTCTCTAGAATATCGATGATGTTAAACTTTTTAAAACTAAATATATTAGTGAAAAATACTGACAAGGAGCAACTGTCTCAAACGAAGTATTTACATAAATAAATAAATGACCACAGAAAGTACAACTCAGATTTTAATGTTGTGGCATGTTTCAGTTCAAATTTAGGGCATTTGAAGTATCAGCTTTCTTATTTGACCGTCATTATTCTTCTGAATCTGGCTATAACTTTAAGATTTAGCACAAATGGGAAGTCATGGAAATCCGGAGGTTCTGATCAATAAATGTTTGCTTCGCCACAGGCTATATTGGGTTCTCCATCCTACCTACCCACAAGTCAATCATCAAAAGCTGATTTCAAAAGAATTTAGTAATTACCACTCATTCCTGACAGATACCTCACAAAAACTCAAGTCTGTTTAATGAAATGTAACTGGGTATTTAACATCAACCAGAGTAACCAAATAAGCTCAAAGAATCAACTCATGGGTAACTGAGTCATTCCATATTAATGACTGACTTAAAACTACATGTTTCTAAAAAAGGTTTCTTCACAAGACTCTCAATCCAACATCTATGCCCTAATCCATGGAGTTATTCCAAATTCTAAAATTTGAGTTTTTAATAGTCCAAATGTAGTGGAGAAAGTACATTCAAACATATGACAAGGAAAAAGTTGTTGACAAGTTGTTGTCATCAGCAAACACTCATGAAGAGTGATTGCCTACTTAGTATTGGGAAAGCCCAGACTTTCCTAAGAGGAGCATCTTGCTAAGTTAAAAGTGATTTTCTAAAATCTTGAAAACTTGTGATGCAGTAGATTCATAGCTAATAAGTGGGCACCATATTACATTCCTGATTACATCAGGAATGCATTAGGCCCTTTAGAAACCTGTCTCAAAGCCTGAAGTAGCCACAGCTATAACTACAGCTAAACTGAAATTCATAAATGAATGGGAAAAGCTGAAAGTAAGTAAGGCAAAAAAAAAAGAAAGGAACCAAAGTATTGCTGTGTAGGATTATGAATGCTAATTTATGTATTTAAATACGTTTTGCAGCAGTATTGTTCAGCCACTCGCCTGATGAAACACTGTTCGACAAGTATGACTAATCTGTTATTTAATTAAGACAACAAAATATTTCTGCTTTGTAGCCAAATGGTGGATGAACACATTTAACATTTTATAGTCAGAACTCTGGATGCATTTTCCTTAATATAGAACAATCTGATCCAAATAAAAGAGAACACACTGCTCTCTCCCCATTGGCATGTCATGAACCAAATTCCTGAAACACAGAATCACACCTCAATTTCAAAAAGCTCCAGAAGCCGCTGTAACTGGGAAACTCTGCCCAATGCCACTTACTTCTCCCCGATATTTCCAGGTGGCAGTTATTCCTATCTCTACTCACTTGGTCATCAGATTCTCATTTTTAACAAGCATAGAAACCTCAATCAATACTTGTATTTCTCAAAAATCAAATGCACTGCAATTCAAACGAACTCATTTAGAAAGTATACAGGAATACATCAGAAGCAGAAGTTCCTGTGCTGCTGTGCCTTTAAGCACTACGCAGGGCTACATAAAGAGAGAAATAAATGTGGGCTTCAGATGAAGAGATGAGACACTGTACACAAAACAGTGATGGAAACTTTGTGAAAATTATTAATTATTTAAACAGGAAAGAGGGATAACTTTCGATAGTAGGAAGTCTTCAAATCAATAGAGAACATGAATCACATTTGGCTTTCATTTATTTGTATACAAAACAGGCAGTGTAGAGAAAAATGTGGGAGGAATGAAGAGAAAGAAAACTGCAGGAAGAAACAAGGATTAGACTTGGTTGCTATACCCTTCATCCAGTTGCCATCAAACATAGGAACACAAACAAACATTTGAAGAACAGGCTACTAAATCCTTTAGGCTGTTCGAGCATTCTATATCTACCTCAACATTTCTTGTAACATTCACATATTCCTTGATATTAATGTGCACTGATCTGTCTGGAACATAGTTAATAACTGAGTTGTCAAAGTCCTTTGGAAAATTCCACAGGGTCACTGTTCCCCAAACAAACATATGCCTCCAAGTCCAGGCACCCATAGCCAAGGGAAACAATCTTCGTGCAACTACCTTGTTGAGCCCTTGAAGTTTTGTTTTAAGTTTCATTGACATCACTTGCTTTCAAACACTAAATAATACTGGCTCAGTCTCCTCCTTCTCTCCTTATAGGACCATCGTGCCATACCAGGAGGCAAGTCTGGTTTACCTTGCACAACAGCAAGTATATCCTTACTTAGGTAAGCAGAAAAAGTGCACACAGCAATCCAGGTGCCTTCTTACTAAGATTTTATACAATTGAAGCAACACAGCTCTAATCCTGTACTCAAATCCTCTTCTGATGAAGTCAACATATAGTAAAACTGGCCATCCTAATGTATTGCAACACCTATATTTACCTTTCAATGATTTATGAACAAGGAAACCCAGGTGCCTTTGGATATTAACACTTACAAATCATTGAAGAAATAATCCTCATCTCAATTCCTTCTAAAGCAGATAACCTTATACTTACCTCAATCCAGTGCAGTATTTTACCCCCTTCCATTCATGTTGATATTGATCAGTAATTTTTAAAAAGCCTTCTGAAAGTCCAAATAAGCCATATCCACTGGTTCCTCTATATCCACTATGTTAGTAAAATCCTTAAAATAGTTATTACTCAAGTTCTTTTAATCATCAAGATGTACAGCATGGAAACAGACCCTTCTGTCTGACTTATCCATGCTGATCAGATATCTCAACCTAATCTAGTCCCACTAGCCAGCGCTTAGCCCATATCCCTCCAAACCCTTCCTATTCACATACTTATCCAAATACCTTTTAAATGCTGCAATTGTACTTGTGTCCATCACTCCCTCTGACAGCTCATTCCATACATGCACCCCCATCTGCATGCAAAATTTGCCCCTTAGGTCTCTTGGTTGAAACACAATGACTACCAGCTCTTGCAGAACTTTGGTCAAACCTAAGACTTATAGCATCCTACTTGAACTTCCTTAAAAATGAATTGGCATGGAAGTAATTTGGGTGCAGAGACAGCAAGAGAAATATCAATGTCAGTTGTCTGACATTTTAAAACTGGCACAAAATCAAATCAGTAGCAAACTGATTTCTAAAGCTACAGATCAGATTCTGCCCTTTTAAACAAATGGATAAAGGAAAAAAAATAAGTGGGAGGAAGAAAAACTGTACACAGAAGGATCAGAGCAGGATCACAAGAGAACAGATCCCTGCAATTGGGATGGCGATCACAAGGAGGGAGGCTTAAAAAAGGTACAGCTGAATGTTACACAGATGGTTCTACTTTTAACTCGCCTAAGATTTGACTTTAAACAAAAATAGCTGACTGCAATAGTATATTAATAGGTCAGTCTCAAAAACCAAAACATATCTGCAAAATATTAATTTGCATTGTAATTAATTTTCCAAACTTCCAAAATCAAAACATACATTGTATTTTTATATATGTTATGTTTAAGAATGGTTTCTATAGTTCATAGCTTCCCATGTTCGGCCTTCCTGACTTAATGAAATCCAAGATTCAAGTGGCTTATTTTCAATAACAAAAAAAATTAGATTCAAAACCTTTCTGCATTTAAATTGCAGCTGATAAGTACCAAGTATCACTGATCTTAGTGCTCATGCACACAAGCAACTGACCCAACGCAATTTAAGTAAACCCAGGCTATAAAAGAACAAGCCTAGTCAAAACTTCATCAAGTCCCATATTTTGTGGTGTTGAAACAATTAGTACGTTGCTCAAAATATTAAAGGATATTCATGGCCTTCATTTTATATTGCCTGCAAAACCTGGTGAAATAATAACTCTGGTAAAATTTGAGTTTTGCTTTTTATGTTATGGCCAACCTGTACCTTACAGAACAAAAACTGGAAAAAATTTAACACTACTTGAAATATCTAACAAATGCAGATATTTTGAAAATATGTTAATACACAATTTAGCACATCTCAAAGCTATCTAAAGGGTACTATAATGCACTACATATGTAAAGCAAAAAAACTACATATGCAAACAACAAGTCAAATTTTCTTTGAACGAGTTGTTAGGGACTAGTTTCTTTGACAATATTTTAACCCTCTCCAAGGGAATGTCTTACCAAATGAATTTTAATGAAACAAATTAAATATTAACTTATCTGCAGTTACTTCATTTACTTTCATTAGTTGAGGAAATTACTAAAGAACATACCCTTCCTTCTGATTCATATATTTATATGCAAGTTTAAGCCAAAGCTGCACATCTTGGGGATTTTCCATCACACTTGTTTCGAGATTGGCAATGTCATCAGTCTCTGCTGTAAAATACCGAACATCATCTGGGGTAATAACTGCATCCAAAGCTTGGGTTCCAGGCCACGGATGTTCCAGAGACTTGGCTGAAACATAGAGGATATTGTTTTGTGTTCCACAGAAAAGAGATCCAAACTTGAGGAACTGAGCATTGAAGAAAATATCCCCGTGAAAATAGCTGATTTGTGATAAATGTTAAAACAATTACATGGTGTACAGTTTTCAAAATTTCACTGCACTGCTCAAAAAGACACCACAAGCTCCCTGTGACAAACTAATTCCCCCCACCCCCCTACAAAGACATTCAAGTATTGAAGTGTTGCCTTTAATTGGAGGGACAAGATTTATTGCAGCATGGAACAGTAGAGATATTGTTGGGGCAGTGATGGCCCCCAACATTTCCAGCTTTACAATATGTAAAGTAGTTCCCTTGTTAAAGCTGGTTCTAAAAAAAAATCAAAGATACCAGGTATAAGTAATGCCCAAACACTTAAAAACAATACAATGTTTAGTGGTCTTTTCTTTGAAGTGTTAACTAAACAATTACAGCTGGGAATAAGATTAAACAAAACCTCTCTGCAAATCCTATATCTAGCTACATAATTCCAGTTTAAGAACTTCATGAGTTAATACCAGGTGTTAAATATTGTTTATTTGAATTGTTGCTAGGAAAATACTTCTGGCCTTTGAAGGATAGATTTTTGATGCATTTTTATCTAAGGTGAAAGGAAAAGTTTGTTTATGCAATAAACCCTATCATCATCTTATCAAGACCATCTATATCAAAGGAGACATGAAGGAGGACTGTGCTATTAAAATCACACCATGAATGAAAAACTGAATAGGTGAACCATGTCAACTGTATACTGCTTTATCAATGATCCACCTTCATTCAAAGAACAGTTGCCCATATATTCAGAATGGATAAAGATCGCTTTGTCCAAACATTGCAAAATCAAAATCAAATGGTTTTTCAAACTTGGCTTAAGCCTATCTACAGAAATCTGATTGCATACCATATCTTATTGGTCCAGAATTGTGTTCATCATCACTGCCATTAATGGTGCTACTTTCAGAAACTTGTTTTCTTGAAAGTTGGGGCTTCCATTTCCTTCTGTCTTTGAAAGTTGTGTAAGGAGGTGCTGAAACAAAATGAATGTTACATGCTACATTTTAAACTTGCACATATATTATTTGTGTCACAATTTCCAGAATCATTCCTGAAATAATGTGGAGCAATTCAATAGGTCTGGCATCTGCAGAGACAGAAAAGATTTCATGCTCCAAGTCCAGTCAGTCATCTTCAAATGTGAAGGGGACAGAGAAATGAATACCTTTATACTGTTGACAAAGTAAGACCAAATGAAACCGACAAGGAGTGTGCCCAAAGCAAAAAGAAACGAACAAGGCGGGGTGCAATGATAGTAGAGGAGTTTTATAGGTGCTAAACAGGCATTAATACTAAGTGAGATTTGGATTAAAATAGGTCATTTTTACTGAAAGAAAACTTATGCAAACAAGACACAAGGAAATCAAAACATTCATGTGCTGAAGCTGCTGAATCCAATTATCCTTGCTGCGGGTTGGAGGTGGTGGTGGGGAAGGGGAGAGAGAGAGAGAGGGAGAACAAGAGGAAATGAGGGAGAGGGAGAGGAAATGAGGGAGAAGTGTGAGAAATGCATCAGAGACAGCAGAGGCCCCAATCATGGGAGCAAATCCTTCGTTGAAAAGACAAAAAGGGCATGTGAAAGGTGGCATCATCGCCACAGAGGCAGAGATCGAAAAGCTGAGAGAATAGAATGAGGCACCTACAGGATACTGGGTATGAGAAGGTCCAGTTAAAATACCTATGGAAGTCACCATGTTTGTAATGAATATTGGTGACTGAAATGCCCAGTATTTGAAGATGTCAAGGACGTGAAGCAGAGATGGCTAGAGATGTATGAAAAACAAAACTAAAATTAAACCTTTTTTTTCTCTAGAGAAAGGGAGCACTGATTATATAGTGCAAGGTGGAGGCCAGCACATCAGGTGACAACAGCAACATCCCTCTAAGCAGATTGGGTTAAATCTGAAAAAAAAGTCCAAGTTCAGAAGGAAACAAGTTAGGGTGGTGAGGGAGATCAGAGAAATTAAGCGGCCCATGCCACATTGACAGTTTCAATGAAGAGATCAGTACAAGCTCAAAGCCAAAAAGGAGAATCAAAGTGGAACGAGAATTATGGAGATGGGTGAAAGGATGGGTTGAGCATTGAAAGTGGGGAGACAACTATGGTCTTAAAAAAATGTGGATCCAGGAGTTAAGGTGACAGCAGAGCTCAGTGTCATATGTAATGCAATAATGTAGTCGTTATTAAACTTCACAAAAGTCATGTTAGACAAAGCTGCACTAGATGAATTCCCATGCATTCATTTAATGTGCTTCAAACCGTTTGCAAGTTAAATGCCCCACTCTATTCTGCCATATAATCTTCCAACTAAAAACTTTAATGCACATTTCAATTTAGATTATCTCCACATAATCAATATCCATATTAGAACTTGAACATTTTCTTCCTCACTCAGCTTCCTTTTTCTCTCAAGCAGGGACTAATCTGAATTAGTATGACGCTTCAACCAAATGCCCATTCTTCATTAGGGACATTTAAGCAACTGCTGGACATGCACATGGATAGCAGTGAGTTGAGGGGTGCGTAGGTTAAGTTGTTATATTTTACTTTAGGATGAAACCTCAGCACATTGTGGGCCAAAGGGCCTGTTCTGTGCTGTACTTTATGTTATGTTCTATGATAGAGTCTAGAAGTCTTTCTTACACTGTTCTTAAAACTATATGCATCACTGTGTAAGTATTTAATGCTTAACTCAGCTATGGAGGAGTCTTTAAGAGGTAGTACATGCTGGACTAAATGCAGGCTAACTGCTCAAATTTTACCACCAGTAAGTTGCAAACTTGAAAATAAATAACAATTTGTATGTTCAAAAGTAAATATCTGAAGGACTTAAGTGTGAGAAAACAAACTTTTACTTACTATGACCAGTACTCTCATTCACTTGGCTAACAAGCAGAACAGCCATCTCATCTGTGGTCATTCGATCTTTGTTTTTGCCGAACTGTTTATCCACGTAATTTTCTTCATATAAATAAGAAATCTGTTAGTTTTATGCTTCCAATTCCCACTTCAGAATGAAGTACCTTCAACTAGAAATATTACGTGTAACATTAAGAAAAGAAATGAATACTGAGATCGCACATACAGTCATACAGCCACAAAACCAGTACTTTAAATGTTAAGTTAAAGCACTCCACAAACATCTAGCCCGTACAGCAACTACATTACCTGCTGCAACCCTGATTTCTTCATCTGTACTAAAATCTGAACATTTTATCAGAGATAAATTGTAGGAGAGAAGATCCTGAAACAGCTGGCATTGATTTAAAATACAATCTCTCATGTGCTGCCTAAAGGGAGAAAAAGATTCAAAAGTTTAATAGGTTTGTAAAGCTTTACCCCGATGCTTTACCAAGCCTAATATTGCAATAGGTGTAAATCAACTTGTACAAAAGACAACGTTCAACTTTAGGTTCCATTTGCACTAAAAACCAGAATGCAAAATTGTTGCTATTCAGAAAATAAACCTTAACTAAACCACAGAGCTGACTTTCCAATCCTTAAGTATTGCAAACTTCACAGAAACTCTAGTGAACAAGTAATTCATTCAAACTAAATATTTTTAAATAGCATTTTGAAGGGAGCTTCCAATTCTCCTATCTTAAGGATAGAGCATTTACAATTCTTACTGCAAATAAACAGAGTAGGACATGCTAATGTTTGTGCTAGATCTGATGACCAGTTTTTAGTTACTTATTACTGCACTACTAATTTAAAAAAAATTAATATTCTTTCATGATCAAACAATATACGCACCATTGACAATCATCATCATTGCATGTACCAGTTAAATCGAAACGACAGAAACTCTGTTTGGGGTCAATCAAGTTGCTATAGGAGACTGAACTAATCAGAAGCCTTTCCTTGTTACGAAAGTAAGGACTGAACCTGCAGAAAAGAGGTTTAAGCATATGAAAACAATACACATTGAACTTTGACAGCCTTTGAAAACTTAGGAAGAAATGCACACAGTTTTACATCACCTTATCTATAAAGCACTTCAGTTAGCCTTTTGACAATTTCAAACATGCAGATTTATCAATGTTAACTTTTCATCTCATTCTGCTTTAAGCATAAACTCTACAGATTTTTTAATCTGACAGCAAATCATCACTGCAGCACTCAATTTTGTAAGAGTGAACTAACATATTCAGTTATCGCTCTGATTAGGCGAGCATTTATTGCCCATCCCTAACTGCTTCGGAGAGGTGAGGTGCTTTCTTTGACAACTGCAGTACTTGCAAGTAGGGATATTTAGAGTGGTTTACAAAGGAACCTCGATTATCCAAATCTCTGATTATCTGAAGGAGATCTCAAGGTCCCGATAGAAACATTACATCAAAGACGTGTTTCCAACATTGGCAGTGTCTTTTGTTTACAGTGATTAAAAGTGAACTTATCTTACTGAAACGTTGCTGAGAACAGTCCTTGATTGATAGGAGTCCAGGTACTATCTCCAAATGACTTACCACCCACCCTCTTGCTCCCCCAACACCTTCCCTAGAGTTGTACATAGGATTGTACCCTAAACCCCCTTCACCAGATAATCTCGACAACATTGTCCTGTACAGGACAAAGGTGGAACCTGTTAAAAAGGAGTGAGTGCACGGGCTCTATTTGGAGACTCACCCCCCCCATGTATAATGGAGAATACGTGACATTGACTATATGGTGCCCATTTTTGGATGAAGCCGCCAAACTGATGGGCACATATTGCCCTTAATAAACAATTAGTAGTCTTGATTGAAATCAGCATACATCTACTTCTATTACACTCTTAATTACATAACGAGGTCAAAAGAAAGCTAATTTGACACTGAACAAAACTTCTGAAAAATATTAAATGCACCACACAAGGCAAATATGGAATGTAATTCTGGTAAGAGCAAGGTGGCGCATTTTTTGAGGGGGGGGGGGGGGGAGAAACCTTGGTGTACAAATTCATAGAATTTGTCAGCAAAGGTAGACATGATGGTGAAGACAACATATGGACTGCTTCTCTTCATTAGCCAGAGCTAATGATCGGAACAAAAGTCTTATTACAAAAGACCTTTTTACACCACAGATGGAACACTGTTCAGCTCTAGTCACCATATTATCAGAAGGACATAACTGCACTGGAGAGGGTGCAGAGGAGATTCACCAGAGTGAGGTGCAGACTTAAAAACTCTAAATTTGAGGAGAGGGTGGATAGGCTGAGGGAGGGGATCTGATTGAGATATTCAAAATTGACACATGGACAGTAGAGTCAGAGATGTACAGCATGGAAACAGACCCTTCGGTCCAACCTGTCCATGCCAACCAGATATCCCAACCCAATCTAGTCCCACTTGCCAGCACCCGGCCCATATCCCTCCAAACCCTTCCTATTCATATACCCATCCAAATGCCTTTTGAAATGTTGTAACTGTACCAGCCTCCACCACATCCTCTGGCAGCTCATTCCATACACGTACTACCCTTTGTGTGAAAATGTTGCTCCTTAGGTCTCTTTTATATCTTTTCCCCCCCTCACCCTAAACCTATGCCCTCTAGTTCTGGACTCCCCAAACCAAGGGAAAAGACTTTGTCTATTTATCCTATCCACTATAATTTTATAAACCTCTACAAGGTCACCCCTCAGCCTCCAACGCTCCAGGGAAAACAGCCCCAGCCTGTTCAGCCTCTCTCTGTAGCTCAGATCCCCCAACCCTGGTAACATTCTTGTAAATCTTTTCTAAACCCTTTCAAGTTTCACAACATCTTTCCAATAGGAAGGAGGAGACCAGAGTTGCATGCAATATTCTAACAGTGGCCTAACCAATGTCCTTCCTGATGAAGGGCTTTTGCCCGAAATGTCGATTTCGAAGCTACTTGGATGCTGCCTGAACTGCTGTGCTCTTCCAGCACCACTAATCCAGAATCTGTTTTCCAGCATCTGCAGTCATTGTTTTTACCAATGTCCTGTACAGCCGCAACATGACCTCCCAACTCCTGTACTCAATACTCTGACCAATAAAGGAAAGCATACCAAACGCCTTCTTCACTATCCTATCTATGTGCGTCTCCACTTTCAAGGAGCTATGAACCTGCACTCTAAGATCTCTTTGCTCAGCAACATTCCCTAGGATCTTACCATTTCATGTATAAGTCCTGCTAAGATTTGCATTCCCAAAACGCAGTACCTCGCATTTATCTGAACTAAACTTCATCTGCCACTTCTCAGCCCATTGGCCCATCTGGTCCATATCCTGTTGTAATCTGAGGTAAGCCTCTTCGCTATCCACTACACCTCCAATTTTGGTGTCACCTGCAAGCTTACTAACTGTACCGCTTATGCTCACATCCAAATCATTTACGTAAATGACAAAAAGTAGAGGGCCCAGCACTGATCCTTGTGGCACTCCACTGGTCACAGGCTTCCAGACTGAAAAACAACCCTCCACAACCATCCTCTGTCTTCTACCTTTGAGCCAGTTCTGTATCCAAACGGCTAGTTCTTCCTTTATCCCATGAGATCTAACCTTGCTAATCAGTCTCCCATGGGGAACCTTGTCGAAAGCCTTACTGAAGTCCAGATAGATCACATCTACTGCTCTGTCCTCATCAATCTTCTTTGATCATGAGAACTTCTTCCCCATGGTAAATGTGTCTAAGAGCAGAGGACATGATGTTTAAAAGGTAAAGAGCAAGTAGCTTATGGGAGATCTGAAAGCATTTTTCAGAGGCTGGCAAAAATCTGGAATGTGCTGCTTGAGACAGTGGCTGGCAGCAGATAAATTTGCAAATTTAAGAAACAACTGGACAAGTACTTAAAATACCAGGTTCAATAAGATAATGGATGATCTGTGTTTGGAATTCTATATTCCCATCTACTCTCTATAATCTCCAAATTACTTAGCCAACACGATTATCTAAATCTACCTTAAGATATTAAATGACCCACCTCCACCATATCGTGAGATAACGGCCAAAGTTGCAAAACCCTCAAGATCTCTCCTCATCTCTGCTCGAGTTCTTGGGGGGCTTGGTGAATGCAAGGGATTTCGTGCAAGTCAAATGCAACTTTCCGCTTTTACCAATCTGGTTTATCTCAAAGTAAAATGCACATTTTTCACCTTCGTATTTTAAATTCCAACTCAACAGTTTTATCAGGATTGTCTCTGCTTACCAGTACAACGAGTACTAATGAGTACTAAACAAGCCAATTTTTAAAATAAAAATTAATACCTGTAAGATTTGAAGACCAAAAGTGGGCTATTATATGGTCCAAAGGCAGTTGGTTTCAAATCAGTTTGCCTTGACTGTGCCAATACTACATCCAAGTCCACTGGAATCTCCTGAAGACACATCTTGTCAAAAAGTACAAAAATATTTTGTAAACAGAAAGAAAAAATGTTGTTATTTGCAACTTAAGTACGATAGGGTTAACACATCTAATAGATAATTTTGAGCCAACAACCTTCCAAAGAAATTGCAGTTACACTGATAAGTGTCAATACAAGATTTCCTCCTCGTGAATTCTTGGTCAAGTGAGAAATACCGCGAGTGATGGAAATTTCCAGTTTACCTAGATTTCCATGTTTAGTTTCTTAAAGATTTATATCCGAAAACACCAAATTTGAGGGCAAACCTTTTATTAATTGGCACCTGTGGGACCATGAGTGCAGCAGGTAGTCAAATATTTTGGTTAATCAAGATGTATAAACAATCAAGGTAAAAACACACTAATATAATAGTAATGCTTGGGGTATAACTATCACTGTTGTAATTTTAAAAAAGAGTTTAGATTCCCGACAGTGCGGAAACAGGCCATTTGGCCCAACAAGTCCACATCAACTCTCAAGAGTAACCCACCCAATCCCATTCCCTTACCCTATATTTACCCCAGACCAATACACCTAACACGATGGGCAATTTAGCATTACCAATTCACCTGACTTGCGCATCGTTGGACCACGGGAAGAAACCTGAGCACCCGGAGGAAACCCACACAGACACAGGGAGAACATGCAAACTCCACACAGACAGTGACCCAAGGCAGGAATCAAACCTGGGTCCCTGGTGCTGGTAGGCAGCAGTGTTAACCATGTAGTGACTATGTCACCTATTTACAACATAAAGCACAAATAACAATATAACTTTGCTTGAATAAAACTTACTCACACCTGCAACAGACTACTTGGACATGGCAGATATTATGATAGTACAGTAAACATCGGAGATGTTTGCTGGTTTATCAAGAGTGCCAGTTAAAACAAAGTCATAAACAAAACATTTTCTAAAATACTAGCATTAATATGTTGTAAACCATGATGCCTTTTTGTATTCTTAACATATCCAATATAAAACCTGGCAAGAATTTAGCATTTGCAGTTAGCAAGTCACAAAGCTGTCCAGCATTGAAACAGACTCTGTGATCTAACTCGTCCATGCCAACCAGATATCCTAAATTAATTAGTCCCTTTTGCCAACATTTGGCCCATATCCTTCTCAACCCTTCCTATTCATTTACTCATCCAAACGCCTTTTAAATAGTATAATTGTAACACTTCCTCCGCCACTTCCTCTGGAAACTCATTCCATGTGCAATAATTAAGAAGTTGAACTTAACAACTGCCCCATATTTATACCTGAACAAACCTACCATCTTGGAGAAACTGGCTCCAAAACCTAAAAACTCTCATTTAAAAGTCTAATCAAATATGCAAGCAATGCTCAGACCTTAATTTAATATTTCATCAGAAGGAAACAAGTCTACTTCTTGAATGCCATCACTAGACTTCTCTACAGGAAAAACTAAAAACATTTGTTTAGCATCTTACCCATTTCCTGCGATTCCACACAGACAACCTCACTGATCTTTAAGAGGCCTTATCCTTCTCAAGTTACACTTTTACTCTATGTATTTGTCGACTTTGGATTCTCCTTCACACTTTGTCAAAACGCTCCCATGTTTGTCCTCTGATTTCCCTCTTCAGAATAGTCCAATGCCTTTATACTCGAAGGACTCACTCGATCACAGCTATCTATACCCGACTATGTATCCTTCAGATTCTTAACAACGGCCTCAATTTTTCTAGTCATCCAGCACTCCCTACACCTACCAGCCTTGCCTTTCACACTAACATACTCTGAACACACTCATTTTTGCAAACCTTCCACTTTCCAACCACTGCCTTACTTGCTAACAAATAACCTCCCTCAGCCAACTTTTGAAAATTCCTTGATCAAAATTGGTCTCACTCCAATTCAGAATTTAACTTTTGAATCAGGTCTATCCTTTTCTACATCTATTTTAAAACTAACGGAATTATAATCACTGCCCCCAAAGTGCTCCCCCACTGACACGTCAGTCATTTGCTCTGCCTCATTTCCCAAGACAAGGTCAAGTTTTGGTCTTTTTCTAGTGGAATCCAACCACTCATGTATTCAACGCATTGAATACAGAGCTGGAACGTCATGTCCCAGCTGCATAGGACATTGCTTAGGCCACTTTTGGAATACTATGTTTAATTTTGGTCTCTGCTCTAGGAAAGATGTTGTGAAACTTCAAAGGTTTCAAAAAAGATATACAAGCATGTTACCAGGGTTGGAGGGTTTGAACTACAAGGACTGGGACCTATTTTTTCTCCACAGCATGAGGCGCTGAGGTGTGATCTTAAAGAGGTTAATGAAATCACGAGGTTCATGAAAGGAACAAGATAAAATGTAAGCCATTCTTCAGATAGTGTCTTTTTCCCAGGGGAGTCCAAACTAGAGGGCATAGGTTTAACCTGAGTAAAGATTTAAAAGGGACCTGAGGGGCAACATTTTCACAGAGGGTTATGCATACATGGAACGAGCAGTCAGAGATGGTGGTTGACGTGGGTACAATTAAACATTTAAAAGACATCTGGATGGTACATGAATAGGAAGGGCTTGGAGGGATATAGGCCAAATGCTGGCAAATGAGACTAGATTAAGTTACGATATCTGGTCGGCGCACGTGAGTTGGACCAAAGGGTCCGTTTCCATGCTGTATAACCGATTCCAACTAGCTAGCATTTCTCAAGTTCAGTGCAATCATTCCAGCCGTGACATGCCGGTGTTACAACTTGAATTAATTACAGAATGACAGAGAAAAAGATCAAACTTACAATTACTAACATATATTAGCCTTGGATTAGTGGGTAGCATTTCACCTCCAAAGTCAAAGTTGAGAGTTCAATTTCCACACCAGAGATGCTAGGACAAAGGCTAACTAAGTTCACATCAACCATGCAGTACTTAGGAAATATTGCATCGCTGAAAGGTGTTGACTTCCAGATGAGACATTAAATCAAAACCTCTGTTAGGCAGACATTAAAGATCACAAGGTACTTTTTTTTTTAAAAAGAGCAGTTACAGGGCTCTGCTGTTATTTAACTGTCAAAGACAACAAACTATCTGGTCATGATAAAATTCAAGGGAGCTTGCTGTGTAACGATTGGCTGCCAGACTCCTCATATCACAACAGTGACTACCTGGGTAGTCTTGAATTTATGAAAGGAGCTACATAAAATGCAAGACTCAAGTTGCACTTAATGTCACTATTATTATTTTGCAAAGAAAAATAAAATTTACTGATAACAGCTTCATACATTTACAGTTTTTTGCATTATTTTGAGTTACAGGCACCAATTTCATTCTACTAACCTGACCATACAAAGGTTTCTCTCTGGAAGTCAATGAAAGTGAAGTTTTCTGAAGCAATGTTTTCAAGTCGTCTGCCTCCCCATGAAGCTTTTTGAGGTCATCAATATTGAGCCCAAGAAACAGCTCAGGTTCATCAAAGCTTTTCTTCATAGGCTTACTTAAAGTTTCTTTCCCCTGAGTTAGATCTTTGTGCTTGAGATTTGGCTTGGTAAAAGAGTTCGAATCCCGGAACGACCTCCTTCGTTCCCTTAGAGATGGAGACTGCACTTCATCTTCTGCATCATTTTCTTCAGTGTCAAGAGCAAGTTTATCTTGTGTTAGGTCATGCAGAGAAGGCTGTGAAACCACAAATGCACGCTCTTCCTCTATCCCCTGCAAACTATCAGGTTGCCCTGCATTCCTTAAAGCTTGCGCCTCCTTCAGTTTTTGAATCTTCAGCCGATACTCATATTCAAGTTGCTGCAAACGTTTTTTCTCCATAGCTATATATTCAGCAGACTGTTTCTTTAAGACTGCCACATGCTTAGATGAGCCATCCAATCGGATACTCTTGTTAGCCTGAAAGAAAGTTATTTCAGAATCAAACATTATGTTAAAAAGGCATTTAAAAAGTTATTTAAATGCAAAAGATTCAACATAGAATAATTTGGCCCTCATGTCACAAACATTACAAAAAATGGTCCCATTCAAAATAATAAATACCAAAGAAAAATCTTAAGGAAATAGTTACTTGTTCGAAACCATATGCTAATTTTTATTTGATGGCCCAAAATAAAAAAGTAGGCAAAATATTTCAGGACGTATCATAGCCAGCTGGAAGAATGAATTAGATCTTTAGACTCAGGCCACACAATAAGCAACTGGAGTAGAGTATTAGATCTTTAGACTAAACACTGCACAATTTGAATACAGCAGATTGTCAAGCAAATATTGATAAGCAGCTAAATTTTTCTTCTTTAAGGTTCAAACCATAAGCAAACATTAAATACAGAAGGCTTGAATGCCACAACATGCACAAAACAACCAAGTACCGGTGCATTATTTAGGGTTTCTTAAAGTTTATGACTTTACTCAAAAAAAATGACAGATTTAATAACAAACTTTCCAACATATAACAGTGGCATTATGCATTCTATCCATGTATTATTCAGTTGTATCCTCATAATTCATTGAAGAAAATTCTAAAAGAGGATGCATCAGTCATGGCTAATTAAAAATGGTATCAAAGGAGAGATGTCTAATGCTGCCAGATGTAAGGATTGTTAGAAGATAAGCAACATTTTAGAAACTAGCAAAGGAGGATCAACATTTGATTGAAAAAAATGGGAGCACAAGAAAACTAATGAGAAATACAGGAACAGCCAGCAAAATTTTCTGTACAAATAAACATAAAAGAGCAGCCAAAGTAAGCACTGTTCTGCTAAAGTGTGGGAAATTACTGTTAGGAAACAAGTAACTTGCAGCCCTTCTGAATAAGTATTTTCTATCTAACTTCAGCAGTCAAAGGACAAAAAGCATCCCAAGAAGAGTAAAGAAAAGCAAATGGAGGAACTTAAAACAATTGAGAGAAAAAACATACCAGAAAACGCGATGGGACTAAACTGACAAGACCCCTGGATCTGAAACTGCATCCTAGGGTGTTAAAAGAAGCGAGTGCAAGAGGTTACACTGGCTGTAATCTTCTAAAATTCCCTGATTCAGTAAAGGTGCCAGTGAACTGGAAAACTGCAAGTATAATACCACTTATGGAAGGTCAGAAAAAGCATGAAGTTGATCTAACATCTGGTAGGAAAAACACCAAAAAATTATTAAGAATGGAGAAGCAAGATACTTACAAAATTCCAATAGAATTGGGCACAATTCTTTTTGGACAAATGAGTGTTTGAGGATGGACAAACAGCGAATAAGCGGAATCAAACTAGATGCGCACCACATATTTTTTGAATATACAAGATAAGCTTCCACAACATTTGGGGTGAAAGAGAGAACTGGCTTACTGACAAAACAGTTGGGGAAAAGAAGTGGGCTGTTTTCAGGTTGGCAAACGCAACTAGCTGACTGTCACAATTAGTACCGAGGGATAAACTATTTACTATATTTTTAAAGAGCTGAATGAAGGCACCACTATTGCGTACTGGGCTTGGTTTAAACTAGTTTTATGAAGAGATGAGACAGAATCTGGCTGAGCTGAATTGGGAAAATCCATGAGAAAGAGCATGCCCATACATATAAGAACAGGATAGTCTTTGGAGAATCCATGGCTGAACATCCACTATGTTTCTTCAAAGTGCACAAACTTAAAGGTCAGTCAAGCTAAGGACGGTGGAAGATTAAAATAAGAAAAGGCTTTATGAAGTCAGTCTCAGATCGACAGCACAGAGCAAAGGAGTTTCAGCCCATCAATTCTGCACCATACAAAAACAAGCACCTATTATTGTTCCATTCCCCAGCATTTGGCTCATAGCCTTGATGCCTTGGAATCACGTGCACATTTAAGTATGTTAAATTGTATTATTTGTCTCTATCACCCTTACAGGCAGCAGGTTCCAAACGTCCACCACCCTCAATGAAAAATACTTCTCTCGTATCTCCTCTAAATCTTCTTTCCCCTCAACTGAAATCTACGCCCCCAGATAATCGATCCCTCCATCAAGGGGAATAGTTCCTTCCTGTTTGTGCTATACCTCACATAATTGTATACATTTAATGTCACTGCTCAGTCTTCTCTTCTCCAAGAAAAATAGTATCGAATCATCCTTCAAAATCAAAACTGTCCTGATCTAGTCATTATTAAGAGGACTGGGAAGCTTTCACAACAAAGGAGGACCAAGAAACTGATAAAGGAACGGAAAAATAAGAGTGCAAAGCCACACAAAAAAAACAGATCGGAAAAAGCTTTAATAAATGATTAACAAAAAGTATTTGACAAAGATGAATGCGTGTGTATTCAAAGCAATGTCACAAGGATTTGTAATGGGGAATAGGGAAACAGGGAAAAAGCCAAACGACAACAGTGTGTCTGCTTTCACCGAGTAACAAACAAGAAATCTCCCAGAATTAGAGAACCAAGTGACTAGAAAGAATGAGAAGTTGAAGCAAGTTAACATTTCTAAGTCAGACTGCAGCAATTATTGGGATTGAAAGTTGATAAATCTCCAAGACCTCAGTCTACCTTCCAAAACATTGAAAGTGATGGCGATCGAGGTAATTGTTGCATGGGAACCACATCCTAAAGTTCTGTAGATTCTGGAATGACTGCAGATTAGAAACTTACAAATGCCACCCCACTATTCAATATTGGAGCAAAGGATAAAATACAGATCTGCCAGTTTGACAAAGTTGTTCGTTTTTTTTTTGAGTATGTTGGTAATAAAATTAGAAGAGACCTGATGGATATAGTATATTTAAATTTGCTGATAAGGATCCCCCACAGGAGGTGGTTAACTACTCCTGCTCTGGCTTTGATCAGACTTCAGATTCCCAGCAATGGTGTGTTATAAAACTGTTCTCTGAAATGGCTGAGCAAACCATGCAGTTGTATTCAAGCTGGCTCAATATCATTTTACATTCTCAAGGGAAATTAGGGTTTGGAAATTTGCAGACTGAAAATGTGTTGCTGGAAAAGCGCAGCAGGTCAGGCAGCATCCAAGGAGCCTGACCTGCTGTGCTTTTCCAGTAACACATTTTCAGCTCTGATCTCCAGCATCTGTAGACCTCACTTTCTCCTCGAAAATTTGCAGACTGGTCAACAAAGTCCACATTCTGAGAGCTAATTCTTTCAAAAAGTCAACTTACAACAAACGAATCTTGTTCACGTTTACGTTTGCCCACTTCTTGACTAGCAACAGCTTTTGCTCTTGCGAATTCTTCATATCTAATGGATAAATTCTTCTTAACTTGTATTCGATGTTGTACTTTATGGATCTAAGAGGCAATAAACAAAAACAGTTTTCCAAACAACTCATACTACTTAAACATGACAGAGCTGGTCCACTGCAAAACTGTAATGCACAAAAGCATGAAATTCATTTAAGACTTGTTACACAAATCTTTTTCAAACCTCCACATGGTCCTAGGGATTTACTGCTTCAGTAAAGATTAAATCAGCTGAGATGTTAAAACCAAACTTTTATCGGTTTATTTCACAATTCAGATAAATGGTATGACTGTTGCTAATGCCTCTAACTGTTAGAAGAAACCTGGTTTTTAAATAATATTCCTCCAATAAGATAAGCCAAGAAGAGTAGACACTCAAAACTATTGTTTCACCATTCGATTAGATCTATGTCTGATTAGATTATGTCACTAACTCTAGTTTCTTGCCTGTGTTCAAACCTTCAATTCCCTGCAAAACTCTGCCCAACTCAGCTTAAATTTGTTCAATTTCCCCAGCCTCTACTGCTGCCTGAACAGCATTCCAAAAATCATCAATTCTCAAAAATAATTCTGCCTAATCTCAATCTTAAATGGGAGAATATTCTTATGTTGTGACCCTAGCTTCTAGATTTCCCATGAGGAGAAACATCCTCGATTGCTAAAAGTGCTGACCACTTCAGTCAGTTTCACCCTTGTTGTACAAAACACCCTCCTACATTTACTTGCATCAACAAAGACTGTAATCACAAATTATTTTGTTTTTTGAAAAGTACATTAAGGCATTTCAAAGCGACATGCCATTCACATTTTTGCAATGGAAGGTGTCTTGCGCATATTCTATATGCTGAAAAACCAACGGGAGAGGACTAACTAGCTTTTCTTTTTCAGTTTGTCCTTCCTCAAAATACAATTCTTTCTGGAGTTCACTTCCATGGAACCCCTCTGCCAAAGTCTTCAATTGCCTCTGTAAGCTACAACACTGAAACACTAACAGGCAGTGTGAAAGGAATGTATAACAGCAAAACAATTTTGACTACACCTATATTCCAGCCCAGCAACCATGAGCATGTTTGACCGATCCGCCATCCTCTTGTAAAGACCCAGGTCCAAAACCAACTGCACTATTATCTGATCAAGAAACAACAGCTTCTTAAAAACAGACCAACTTAGCTTACAGAATACAACTATCCTCAACTCGGAGCTGTTTGGGGAATGGAAATTTGTAACTAAATTTGTGTTGCCTACCTGTTCTTGAAGCTTTTTAAGCAGCATTCTGTTGGCATTCACAATCTTTTCAGCTGCCTGTAATTGTTCTTTATGCTTCATGTATTTGGCTTCAGCTTGACGGAGTGCTTCTTTCTTTTTTGCTTCTTGTTGTAATAGGTTTGATAAAAGAGACTCATCTTTTGTCAAGAGCAGACTAAAATAAAAGCAAATCAAAATCTTACACCTCAAGCTTATTTTTCACAAATTTAAACACTTAATCAGTAGAATGCATAGAGCATGCTTTTGATCTTTGAGAAAACAGTAACCATTAGCACAAATTCAAGCTATTACCATAGGTATGACTTAGCTGATTACTAAATTGAATAAACCTTAATTTATATGGATTTTAGTTTTGCGTCAAGCAGTTGACACCTTGCTAAAAAGGTGCAATAGCGACACAAACAAGTAAAAATGAATAGGTGGAGACATGTTGTCCGATTGCAAACAATTGTGTTCTGAAGACTGAGGCACATTTAACCTTGCCTAATTTTCCTTTCCTGACAAATTTAAAAGTGAAGCCCAAACATTTTCATCCTCTGAAATTATTGAGCACGTGAAATGTAAATGGTGCTAGCTATATAATACAGCAGCATAAGATATTTGGGAACTATACCAAACAAAAAAGAAACATGTTACATCAGATATCAAATTAGGAAGGCGACATTCATTTTGGTTCAAATTGCGAACTGATGGCTGCCAGAGAACCTTAACAGATTGGAAATGGTAAATGATTATACTGACAGCTTGCCGATTCAAGTCACTGCATAAGAACTACAGCAGAAAATCTTTTCAGGCAGTTAGAAAAATACCAAGCAACTACTTGAGGTAAAATAAAGGGGCTCTTTCAGGCTCTGAAGATAATTACTACCCAATTAGCAAAATAGCTAGTCTGGCCATTTATTTCACTGTAGTCTACCAGACATTCTGAAAAAGTTTCTATTAAGGTAAATTTGTCCAACACTCCTTATTGATGCTTAGAGAAAAGAAAGCACAATGAAAACTTACTTGTGTTTTCTGAGTCTATCTTCAACATCTGACAGTTGTTTACTGACCACTGTTCTTTTTCCAATACTATTTACTTCAGCACCAGAGCGAACCAGGGATGGACTAGCCCTTGACAAATCAGACTTCAGCTGTCGCTGTTTCTCACGGCTAAATAAAAATCAAGCCAAACTAATGAGTACAAAAGCATTGTACTAAGCATTGAAATTAATAAACATTAGTCTGACAGACAGCAGCCCGCTCACATTCAATTCATAATCGGCAGCAAACAAACAGAACAAACTTTAGTGCTCGTAACAAGTTTGTAATCACAAGATTCAAACTATATAACTCAGAACAAGCTGGACTCCTCTATTCAATCAACAGGAGGTTAGGTCAATACCATCACTCAAGTGCAGAAACATTTAGCTTGTAGCAATTATCTGGTTCATTTTTCAGAATTTGCTGAGGAAACAGTTCACAACACCAAATGACTATTAAAGTGAATAGAAGCAAATAAAAAACATGTCAAAAAAGTGAATATTTACCTGATATTTTCTTCCTTTAAAAGTCTATTTTCCTTTTTGCCTCCCTCAGAAAATCCATCTTTGGTTCCAGCAGGATCATTTTCTTTTTCTGCTTTTAGTTTTGGCTTTGGTTTTGTGGCCTTTAGACAAAGAAAGTTTTCAGCCTTGATATAGCATAAAGAGCGATGAACATCAGTACTCAAAAATTAAACTGATGAATTTTTTAAAATGAGCATCAATACTCAACCATATACTATGCCAAACATAAGCTTTTCCAGTCTCCAATGACTCTCAAAAACCGGTCTACTGCCATGGCATTAATTACCATAGAGAGTTAATGACAAAATCAGAAAAGACACTTCCCCCATCCGGTTGGCCACAAAAACCAAGGGCCTTCAGGAGCCCCTTTGCAGGTATCTACCCAGTCATTTCTTTAGGAATTTCCAATCTTTCTGGGCAACTTTTGAGTACCCTCTGCATAAAAATAAGGGCTTACACTTCCATACTATTTTCAGAGATTTTCAATTTCAAAACATAGTCAAGTTCAAAGTCTGTATGGATGTTAGACACACGTGGAGCCTCCTCTGCCAATGTTGCCATATGCATCATAACAAATTCCTTTTTTTTTTAAATGAGAACCAATGCCTGCATAATTATTTTGATAATGACCAAAGTGGTACATAAGCATATAGATCTGGACAAACCTGTGTGAAATACATGCTTCATCACTTCATGGGATTTCTGTTCTAACCCCCTTTGTTGTATTTCCTTATAGATTCCCAATATTCATTTTTCTTGTTCCCACTATTCCTGCACGTCATGCTGTTGGACTTAGTGAGCTAACCACTAACATTGTCAGGCTCTTTTTAGTGCTCTGTAGCCGTTTAGCTTATTTTGCCCATGTTACAGATCATTTGTCACTTACCCAACTATGGTACTGATATATCCAGATTTGTATTTATCTTCTCCAATATTTTAAATTGTCCTTCATCAATCTGAAAACTCACTACTAGCTACAGAATGAGACAGTTAATGTTCCAGTAATCAAATAACTTACGTCCACTATAAAAAGCAATAGCTCTATCACAAATTGCGATGGAAGCTGGTGATACCCATGCATGCCTACAACTTATTCATAACCCATTCTTTCATTCAAATAATTTTCAATTGACCTTAGAAGCTTGTCTCTGTTCGTATGACTTTCTTCCTTGTTGGTTGATAGATTGAGACATGATAAACGTTTCAAGACAACACTTTCATAGATTAAAGTTTTCAATCTTCATGAGCCATACAAGTACAATGTAGAACTCCAAAAGTTACTTTTCACGTTTAAATCTGGGTTGCCATTAATATATTTTTTTGTGTTCTCCAATATGGATAGGATTTAGTGGCAAATAAACTTGAAATTATAAGTGTTTAAAAAACAAGAACGTAACTCCCTTCCCACAAGTCCACAGATGCAAACAACACAAGGACTGCTATTACTACTTTTGAGAGTCAAATATACTAGTTTTCAGCTGGTGGGCCTGGGGATGGTAACTCAGCTTGGTTATTCTCATCCTTCTGTTTCTGCTCACATTTTTCAGTCTAGATGTCAGTGCCAAATTACGAATTGATTCAAAGTATCTAGATATACAATACATAATAAGGAGACAGAATTGAAACAATTACTGGGCAATTGATTCATCTGATTAATCCAGGTCATAACTAAAGGTCTTGGGTACAGCTCTGTTTTTAAAAAAACTGATAGTGCAAAAAGAAATGTAGGTCAGGCAGGGACTATGGAGAAAAAGAATGAATTCAAGTCAACATTTTTCCATTCATCTCAAAATATTATGTTTTTTTCCCAAGTACATCCAACAATGTTTATTTTTGATTTTCAGCATTTGCAATGGATTGATTGTGTAGATTCAGTTCTATCTGCATGCTTTTAGATTGAGAACATTCAGTCAATTTTTTCTGATTACATTTTCCATCCACCTTTCTACCTTAAATTTGCCATGTTATTGTTATAATTATACCATTTCTGCTAGCTGTGATACTACAGTGCATCCGTCAAAATGGCATATGCAGTTTTCTTTCATGGTCAGTTTTATGAAGGGCAGGTGAATTGCATCCACAAGACAAATTCCTGCAATGCCACTGCCAGAAGACTTTAAGTGTAACATTATGGGAAACTGCTTCAGTAATTTAATGAAAAATCCACTTTCTTTAAAACTAAATATCATCTATGACTTTTACTATTCTAATTAAGAATTCAAAGAACCCAAGCACATTAGCGATGAATCTATTACATCTCTCCCACATGGGAATAACAGATCATTCAGCATGGTTTTGATATGCAGAGGATTCTAGTGAAATTCCATCCCTCCATTTACAATACAAATTTTGTGACAATAGCACTTTTTTGTAGAATCTTGCTGTGTGGATTGGATACTGCTCTTCCAACACAAGTGACTGCACACTGAATAGGCTATGAAACACACTTGTTGGAGAAAGTGAGGACTGCAGATGCTGGAGATCCGAGCTGAAAATGTGTTGCTGGAAAAACGCAGCAGGCCAGACAGCATCCAAGGAGCAGGAGAATCGATGTTTCGGGCATGTGCCCTTCTTCAGGAATGAGGAAAGTGTGCCAAGCAGGCCAAGATAAAAGGTAGGGAGGAGGGACTTGGGGGAGGGGCGTTGGAAATGCGATAGGTGGAAGGAGGTTAAGGTGAGGGTGATAGGCTGGAGTGGGGGTGGAGAGGTCAGGAAGGTGGTGCTGAGTTTGAAGGTTGGGACTGAGACAAGGTAGGGGGAGGGGAAATGAGGAAACTGGAGAAATCTGACTATGAGGTTGGAGATGGTGGATGGGAGATCCCCTGAGGTGATAAGGTTATGGATGGTCTGGGAGATGGTTTAGTGGTGAGAGGTGGGGTCATGGTCAAGGGGGCAGTAGGAGGTGGTAGTAGTTTGGCGCACCGACCTTTACACCGCTGATGCGAAACGCCAGGTCGCGGACACCTCCTCCTACTGCCCCCTTGACCATGACCCCACCTCCCACCACCAGACCATCATCTCCCAGACCGTCCATAACCTTATCACCTCAGGGGATCTCCCATCCACCGCCTCCAACCTCATAGTCCCACAACCTCGCACCGCCCATTTCTACTTTCTGCCCAAAATCCACACACCTGACTGCCCCGGCCGACCCACTGTCTCAGCTTGCTCCTGCCCCACCGAACTCATCTCTGCATACCTCGACACGGTCCTGTCCCCCTTAGTCCAGAACTCCTCACCTACATTTGGGACAACACCCACGCCCTCCACCTCCATGATTTTCGCTTCCATGGTCCCCATCACCTTATCTTCACCATGGACATCCAGTCCCTGTACACCACTATCCCCCATCAAGAAGGACCCAAAGCCCTCCGCTGCTTCCTTTCCCGCCGTACCAACCAGTACCCTTCCACTGATACCCTCCTTCGACTGACTGAACTGGTCCTCACTCTGAACAACTTCTCTTTCCAATCCTCCCACTTCCTCCAAACCAAAAGGAGTAGCCATGGGCACCCGCATGGGCCCCAGCTATGCCTGCCTCTTCGTCGGATATGTGGAACAGTCCATCTTCCGCAGCTACACTGGCACCACCCCCTACCTTTTCCTCCGCTACATCGATGACTGTTATCAGTGCTGCCTCGTGCTCCCACGATGAGGTTGAACAGTTCATCCACTTTACCAACACCTTCGACCCCGACCTCAAAATTTACCTGGACTATCTAGACTCCTCCCTCCTCTTCATAGACCTCTCCATTTCTATCTGGGGCGACCGAATCAACACGGACATTTACTCTAAACCGACCGATTCCCACAGCTACCTAGACTACACCTCCTCCCACCCTGCCCCCTGTAAAAACGCCATCCCATATTCCCAATTCCTTCGTCTCCGCCGCATCTGCTCCCAGGAGGACCAGTTCCAATACCGTACAACCCAGATGGCCTCCTTCTTCCAAGACCACAATTTCCCCCCAGATGTGATCGAAGCTACTCCCCACCGCATCTCCTCCGCCCTTGAGCCCCGCCCCTCCAATCGCCACCAGGACAGACCCCACTGGTCCTCACCTACCACCCCACCAACCTCCATATACAGCGTATCATCCGTCGTCATTTCTGCCACCTCCAAATGAACCCCATCACCAGGGATATATTTCCCTCCCCTCCCCTATCAGCATTCCGAAAAGACGACTCCCTCCGTGACTCCCTCCTCAGGTCCACACCCCCCACAAACCCAACCTCCACCCCGGCACCTTCCCCTGCAACTGCACGAAATGCAAAACTTGAGCCCACACCTCCCCTCCCCCACCATACTTCCCTCCAAGGCCACCAAGTGATCTTTCCATATCTGCCACAAATTCACCTGCACCTCCACACACATTGTTTACTGCATCCACTGCACCCGATGTGGCCTCCTCAATATTGGGGAGACAGGCTGCCTACTTGTGGAACGTTTCAGAGAACACCTCTGGGACACCCGGACCAACGAACCCAACCACCCCGTAGCCCAACACTTCAACTCCCCCTCTCACTCCACCAAGGACAGGCAGGTCCTTGGACTCCTCCATCGCCAGACCATGGCAACATGACAGCTGGAGGAAGAGCGCCTCATCTTCCGCCTAGGAACCCTCCAACCACAAGGGATGAACTCAGATTTCTCCAGTTTCCTTATTTCCCCTCCCCCCACATTGAGGGTTGGGACTGAGACAAACTCAGCACCACCTTCCTCACCTGCAATCTTCTTCCTGACATCTCCACCCCCACTCCGGCCTATCACCCTCACCTTAACCTCCTTCCACCTATCGCATTTCGAACACCCCCCTCCCCCCGCCTACCTTTTATCTTAGCCTGCTTGGCACACATTCCTCATTCCTGAAGAAGGGCTCATGCCCGAAACGTCAATTGTCCTGCTCCTTGGATGCTGCCTGGCCTGCTGCGCTTTTCCAGCAACACATTTTCAGCTCTGAAACACACTTGCTCTTGACCAGGAATCCTGATGAATTCCAACACCCAATGAAAAAATGTTACTATCTTAATTACGTAGGACAAAGTTTCTGCACACCTCTGCAGATCGTCTGGCTTCTCGAATCATGGACTCCAAACCTCCAAAGACACCCACACTTAAATTGGATTGCTCATTATCTGACTCACTATCATCAGAGTCATCCAGTCGCACAACTACAGATTTGTGCCTTGGAATCTGCAAATTTGAATAAAAACAAAAGCATAATGAAAAACATGAAAACATCCCAAAATATTTAGAGAAAGACAAAATTTGCATATCAAGTTTACCTCCCTAATACTCCCAGGAAGGTAATTTTAGGCAATTCAACATTTTGTAAAAATTAGGTCATGAAACATAGATACTAAATGAACCCTTCCACCTATCAAGAGCATCAATACTAGAGATCATTAATATAAAATATTCAGCAAATCAAATAGCAGCGGCAAAGCTGTTTCTTTCTGGAGAGTAGTGAGAACATGGAACACCCTACCACAAGGATTGCAGGAAAGAACATAAGAAAGAGCACAGAAAGGGTGCATTGCTAGAATTAGAAGAGAAAGAAAGGAGGAACTCAAGTGGAGCATAAACACTTGAAGGAGCAAGCTGCTGTCCTTTAGGTTCAATGTAATTTTCTGCCTTCAGAAAAGCTGTGAAATCTTTACTATACATACCCATATGCTGACAAGTATGAAAAAATGAAAACTATTCCACCAAACTCTACAGTTTGAAAAGGCACACAGAGGATCTATTCTCTAACAACCTGCATGAGCTCAGTTATTTTGGTTCAAAGTTTCTTGGAACTTTCAATACACCATCTGATTAGTTTGTTGCATTGAAATAACAGAGTTTGAACCCAAAGGTAATTTGCTAAAGGTGGCATTGTTTCCATTTAGATGTTTACCTGTGTTAGGTTAATGTGGCTAGTTTTTAAAGTTCCAGCAGAATTGAAACTGGAGTAGAAAAGTAATTCTGTTTTGCACTTAAATTGTGCTCAGTTTAAAAACAAGTAATGTTCCATTATCTCAGTTAAGCTGTCGATTAAATACCATTCTTATATTCACTGTTAAGATACTTCGGAACTTAGCATTCAAAGGAAACTGTTAACCCAAGAACTAAGTACACCTTCACAATTGGACAGAACAGAAAACCACATTAACAAATTCAAGATATCATTAACATGAAGAACAACTGAAAAGGAGTTATATTCTATTTTGAAAAAGGTTTACTTCTTTGTTAACCTTTAAATTAAATCTATGTTGTGTTACACCAGCAATTTCTGGAACAGTTTCTCCATACAATTTCCCACATCCAAAACAAGCCAAGGTTACATTTATAAGATAAAACCCATTTTGCCAGCATACAGAGGTTTATAAAATCATGAAGGGCATTGATAGGGTAAATAGACAAGGTCTTTTCCCTGGGGTAGGGGAGTGCAGAACTGGAGGGCATGGATTTAGGGTGATAGGGGAAAGATTTAAACGGGATCACAGAGGCAAATTTTTCACAGAGAGGGTGATGTGGGCATCTGTGGGCATGTGTAATGAGCTTCCAGAGATGGTGGTGGAGGAGGGTGGTACAATTACAATATTTAAAAGGCACCTGGATGGGTATATGAATAGGAAGAGTTGAGGGATATGGGTCAAGGGCTGGCAAATGGAACTCGATTAGTATAAGATACCTGGTCGGCCTGGATCAGTTGGACAAAAGGGTCAGTTTCTGTTCTGTACATCTCATGACTGTATGAACAAAGTCAAAACAAAGTCCTTACCATTATAAGTGGACGAGGAGCTGAAAGTCCTCTTGTAAACTTTGTGCTTTGAGGACGTGGTTGTAATGCAGAATTCAGGTCAGCAGTTGGAAGATTATTCATTGGTCCAGATTGGGAGTTCTCAATAGGAAGAGATGGATAAGCCATGTCACAAATATCAGTTGAATCCTGTTTTAAATAGTGGAGAGAGTAAGCTAATTATCACCAATCAAATTTACTTATTTGCTATTCCCAAAATTCAACTTGCACTGAAGCGCAATCAAGCATATTGCCCCACATCCCAATTAGAATGGTTAAATAGGAAAGGTCCAATATTCTCCACACCTCTCCAATTATTTTATTTTCAGTGAACATTTGGACTCTTTTGGAACACAGCATCAACAAAGAGCTGCGAAGAAACTGAGTTCACCAGAGTTCCAAAGCACAGCCCAATTTGGTCCGTGTCAGACACCACGACAAATATTATGCTAAATCCAATACTAATTATACAGAGGAAAAATTGAATTAGATGAATTCCACACTAAAACTAATAACTTTCACCTAAATTAAATTTGAGACATTCACAGCTGAACTCAAAAATCAGCAAACAGAAATCACTCCAATTAAATATCCTGACTTGTAGCAGACTGCCCTCTGGTGGCTAAATATAACTTTAACATGAAGTTGTTAAAATTACTTCTGGTTTCACAGCACGCCGATTTGCTATAGATTTTAACAATTCCTCTCGAAGGAGCATTTCTTCTTCTTCTTCCTCATCGGCAAATGGAGGTTTTGGTGGCTGCTCAGGTTCCTCTGGAGGAAGTGGTGGGGGCGGTGGCGGCACAGGCAGCTCCAAGGGATTAGGAAAGTAGGACTCCAAGAAATTGGGAATCATAGGATCCATCATGTTCTAAAAATGGAACAGATGTGCAAAAAAGAAAAAAAAGAGTTCAGACATTAATCACAGAATTTAAAATAAACCAATTTAAATATGTAAGTGGCAGAGATTGTTTTTTACCGCTTATGTAGTGAAGCCATTAGTGGTTGTTATAACTTCACCTCATTTAATTCCCTCCTCAAATACAGTTAACTAAAAACACCAGTACAGTCAAAATCATTTCAGAAACCAGTGAGCTTTCAACTGCAAAATGCTAACATTCCATGCACAGTAATGAAGGTGCAGTTGCAATTTAGAAAAACAGCACTTAAAATGAAAGATTCATTTTTGACAGTTCACAAGGCAAATGTAAAGATAATAACCTGGAAAATAATTTATACCATAAATTATGGCACTAAGAAAACACACAATACAGCAGCATATTACAGATTCAGTTTAATATAAGGACTAATGCAGAAATGAAATTAACCTGATGCTGTGAAAATATTGGCACAGGTGGCATTGGAACATAATACCCTGATTGGTAATCCACAGAGACTGAAGATGGCACTGGAGATGATACTGTGAGGGGAGAGGAAGAGGGCACATTTTAAACTGGTAAAACCATGTCAAAGTTGTTGACAATCCGGAATAAAATAAAGCTTATCATGTGCGCATATATGGATAAACTATTTATCAAAACCGTTTCACTTTCAACTGGCTGGTCAATGTAATTACATGTAGATATAGATTAATGGGCACATGTAGTATACTGGCAAAACTTTATTCATCAGTCACTGATCTTTTAGGCTCTGACATCCTTTCATATTAATTTGGATTTCTGGCAGCAAATTATTAACATGCTATTTGCACACCATTTTAAAAATAAAATTAGGTTTTTACAAAACACTTTTGAGAATCCCTTTCCAAATTCTTTCAATAAAGAAACCCAGAATCACTTATCAACAAAACACATGCAACACTGACAGCAACCATACATTTATGTCTAAGGACCTCTACAACTAAAAAATGTTGACAATCATTTCCCAAGAAACAGGCCAGATTTTGTGGTTAGTGGTAAAGTAGCATCCACTGACATCGGACTGGAAAGCTTTTGCTCATCTCCGAACACAGATTTGCTTTTGTCAGCACCGAAAACAGTGTCACCCTCTAGTGGGCACATCGGGAATCATTGAAGGCAGCAAGTTGTATTACACGTGTCATAATCATGCGCAACCATTCCCCACTTCTGACCTTCCAAACTGTGGAAGGTCACTGCAGAAACATCTACATTGCTGCAACACAGTTTCTAAGACACTACCCTTAGGGTACCTGGTACAAATATCCTTGCTAAGATGGCTGGCCTGCAACAACCAAAACATTAACCCTTTTGTTAGGCATCTCCAAGAAATGGAGGGCTGACTACTTGATTCTTATTTGATTAAATTCTATGTTAAGATCTTTCTCATACTGACTGCATACTTTGCTACCACATCCAGTTGTGCGCCCAGGTATAAGACGAGGCCTTTACAGATAAGTGTGTTTCATTAGTTTTGTTGGATTGCTTCAATTTGCCACTGTTGCAACTGCCACCCTCAACTCCATTTTAGTTGATGCAATTTACTTCAAAGAAATGAGCATCTAAGTTTCACGTCATCCATGAAAAGTCTAAGCTACTAATTTCACAGGAGAAAGTGAATGACATGGAACATTCATTTTGATTTCAAATGCAATTTACAGAGCACTGATATTTACCTGGTGAATTGGTTTCACTATCTGTTTCCATAGCAACCTCTTCATAATTATCATACTGGTACATGCTTCCAGATTCTTCCATTGGTCTCTCCTGTGATTTTTTGATATCAAAATCTGTTGACTAAAACAAGAATTATTGTGGACAAAGCCCTTCAACAAACCTGCACTGAGTTGGCTAACTGTCCTGTGGAAAATGTGTAGACTACAACAAGAAAATATTGCTGGCTAAACTCATTTCTGGCAGCACCTGTGGGGCGAAAGCTTCACATTTTACCTCCCCATCGTTACCAATTTTAGATCCAAATTGCTACGAATTGCCTTCTGACCCCAAACCTTTCAAGTATTCTGGTATGCCTCAAATATCTTAGTTGGTCTAAGCATTGTTGTCCATGACTACAGTTGCCTAGACCCCAAGATTTGGGATTCACATTCCTCATCTTCCTCTTTAGGACACACAAACTTTGAGAGGGAGCACAAGGAGGAACTTGAAAATTGACTAGAATTCATGGGAGTCCCTGAAAAAGGTGTCCAGCTAACACAGAACATGTACAAGCAGCAGCGTGCTGGATTAGACCAAGGAATGGCACTGAACCTCATCTTGATCTTCGAAGTGAGGAAATGAAATGGGACATTTCATGGATCAATGACGTTTCTAGGTGACATTGGGTATGGGGTGAAGATGATTGAGGATTTGGACAACAGCTCTAGAATGCAGAGTTAAGAAGCTCAAGCAGCCCAAAAGATGTAATTTATAGACTTTGAGCAAAAGAAGAGGAGGAGTGTGAAGATGTAACGATTATGGGAGACTTAAGGAAAAGTAGACATTTTTAGGTTATTGGCATACAGGCCAATTTTCATTTGTCAGGTGAAACATTGTGGCTAATGACTGATGGCTGAACAGAGTCAAAGCATGGAATAGACCCTTTGCTCCAAACAGTCCATGCCAAACTTAACCGAACTAAACTAACCAAACTAACCACCTGCCTGCTCCTGGCCCATATCCCGACAAACCATTCCTATTCATGTGTCCTTCCAACTATCTATTAAGTATTGTAATTATACCCATATCCTCCACTTCCTCAGGATGTCCATTCCACACACAAACACACCCCCTAGTCTTGAAATCCCCCCTGCTAGGGAAGAGACAACTACCATTACGTCTACCGATACACCTCACTATTTTATGAACTTCTATCAGGTCACATCTCAACCTCAGTTGCTCCAGTAAAAAAAGTCTCAGCCTTACTTTATAACTCAAACTTTCCATACCTGGCAACATCCTGATAAATCTCTTCTGAACCCTCTCCAGTTTAATATCCTACCTATAACTGGGCGACCAGAACTGGACACAGTATTCCAGAAGAGGCCTCACCAATGTCCTGATCTAAAAGGACTGAGCAATGAAGGAACGTCAAACACCTTTTTAACCATCCTGTCTATAGGATACAAACTTCAAAACAATTATGTACATGCACTCCTTGGTCCCTCTGTTCAACAAAACTATCCAAGACTCTACCATTAAAATTGTATAAACTCTACCCTTATTTGTTGTACCAAAATACAACACCTCGCATTTCTCCAGATTGAGCTCCATCTGTTGTTTTTCAGTCCGTTGATATTTGATCGAGATCCCTTTGCAATCTTAGAATATCTTCACCTGTCTACTACGGCACCAAAAATTTGTACACTGTATAATATGCAACATGATTTCTGGGTCAAAAGAAAAACCCAATTTATACAGTATGATCTACCTCACTGGCATCAGTATGGGGGAAGATGGGGTTATGGAAATGAAAAATTATCTATCGTATGACTAGTTACAACAAATACAATGAATACTGTGTCAAAGAAAAACATTGTTGAAACTGAATGAAAGAATCTACAACATAAGACTTGCCGCCTTATGCAGTGCAGAAACTAAGACAACAATTGGATACGGTCAAGTTGTGAGTTGTGTGGAGTAATGTCAAAGGAAAGAATGTCAGGAGCCGACACATTTCGGACAGCAGAGGGGAAAGCAATGGAGTGAACATGGAAGAGTCAAGGAAACATCTCATACATTCAAATGTTATGGTCAAATAATACAGAGCAAAGAGAAATGCAGTTAGGAATGCAAGGGTGATGGGATCACCAGGAAGATTTCTAGTACCTGCAGTATTTTGCTATCACAAGTTTGTTTATATACTACACCACAAATCATATCTACACAATTATAACAAAAAGTTGGTTCACGCCCAAAACAATCAGAACTTTGGATAGAGAATGCCACGATTGTAAATTTCACAGGAGATTAGGTGTAGGCAAGGTATTCCTACTTCGACTTTCAACATTATATTCAGAAATACATCAAATTCTCAACAGAAACCCTAAACTCATTCATACACTGAATTTGCCATAATTTAGGAATAATGTAGGTTTACACTCCAAGGTTTTCCACTAATCTGAATGCAGAGCAGTTGTATTAACAAACCCACAATCAACCATGAACAGAAACTACAATACTCATTGTAATATTGGACAAGGATTTAGGACTCACTTAGTTTGAAAAGTTTCAACATTCAGTTTGAATGAAACACTTTACATTAAATTCAATGTTATAAAAAACTAACATTCAAAGTTTGTGAGAAGATTTGTAGCTCGGGTGCTCGTTGTTGTGGTTCTGTTCGCCGAGCTGGGAATTTGTGTTGCAGACGTTTCGTCCCCTGTCTAGGTGACATCCTCAGTGTTTGGGAGCCTCCTGTGAAGCGCTTCTGTGACCTTTCCTCTGGCATTTGTAGTGGTTTGAATCTGCTGCTTCCGGTTGTCAGTCCCAGCTGTCCGCTGCAGTGGTCGGTATATTGGGTCCAGATTGATGTGCTTATTGATTGAATCTGTGGATGAATGCTATGCCTCTAGGAATTCCCTGGCTGTTTTCTGTTTGGCTAGTCCTATAATAGTAGTGTTGTCCCAGTCGAATTCATGTTGCTTGTCATCTACGTGTGTGGCTAAGGATAGGTGGTCGTGTCGTTTCGTGGCTAGTTGGTGTTCATGGATGCGGATCGTTAGCTGTCTTCCTGTTTGTCCTATGTCGTGTTTTGTACAGTCCTTGCATGGGATTTTGTACACTACATTGGTTTTGCTCATGCTGGGTATAGGGTCCTTCGTTCTGGTGAGTTATTGTCTGAGAGTGGCTGTTGGTTTGTGTGCTGTTATGAGTCCTAGTGGTCGCAGTAGT
Source organism: Chiloscyllium punctatum (assembly GCF_047496795.1). Lineage (NCBI taxonomy): Eukaryota > Metazoa > Chordata > Chondrichthyes > Orectolobiformes > Hemiscylliidae > Chiloscyllium > Chiloscyllium punctatum. The sequence continues at coordinate 14,053,321 of NC_092770.1, read as the reverse complement.
CTGGCTGTCAGTTCGGAAATGCTCATGTATGGTCGTGTGGCTCGTCCTTTAGGTTGCGGCATGTCCTCGTTCTGTTGTCTTTCCCTTGGGCATCTGTTGATGAAATTGCGGGGGTATCCGTTTTTGGTGAATACATTGTATAGGTGTTCTTCCTCTTTTTGCAGTTCTGATGTACTGCAGCGTGTTGTGGTTCTTTTGAATAGTGTCTTGATGCAACTTCTGTGTGTTGGGGTGGTTGCTTTCATAGTTCAGGACTTGCTCTGTGTGTGTGGCTTTCCTGTATACCTTTGTGGTGAATTCTCCGTTCGGTGTTCTCTGTACCATCACGTCTAGGAATGGGAATTGGTTGTCCTTTTCTTCCTCTCTAGTGAATCGGATTCCTGTGAGCGTGGCGTTGATGACCCAGTGTGTGTTCTCTATGTGTTTTTAATGATTACAAAGGTGTCATCAACATATCTGACACAGAGTTTGGGTTGAATTTGCGGTAACACTGTTTGTTCTAATCTTTGCATTACCGCTTCTGCTATGAGTCCAGAGATGGGTGAGCCCATGGGTGTGCTGTTGATTTGTTCATATATTTGGTTGTTGAAAGTGAAGTGTGTTGTGAGGCACAGGTCCAGTAGTTTGGGTATGCAGTCTTTGTTGATAGGTTCAATGTCCTGTTGTCTGTTCTGTATGTCCAGCAGGTTGGCTATTGCTTCTCTGGCTAGGGTTTTGTCGATAGAGGTGAACAGTGCAGTTACATGGAATGAGACCATAGCTTCTTCCTTGTCTATGTGTATATTTCTGATGATGTCCAAGAATTCCTGTGTTGATTGTGTAGAGTGTCTGGGTCTGCTGATCAGGTGTTTCAGTTTCTGCTGTAGTTCTTTAGCCAGTTTGTGTGATGGGGTCCCTGGTGGGTCTGAGTGGGATGTCTGGTTTGCGCACTTTAGGTAGTCCATAGAATCTGGGGGTGTTGTTGCTTTCAAGTTTCATTCTTTGTCGGTCAAACCTGGTTATCTGTCCGTTTTTTTGTAGGTCCCTCAATGTGTTGCTTATTCTATTGGTGAGCTGTGGGGTGGGGTCAAACTCCCTCTTTTGGTAGGTGTTCGTATCTGCAAGTAGTTGTGCTTTTTGGATGTAGTCTGCTTTGTCCAGGATGACCATCATTCTGCTTTGTCTGCTGGTCGTATGATTATGTTCTTATCGTTTCTTAGTGATTTTAGTGCTTCCCTCTCCTTGGTGTTGAGGTTATGTGTTTGTCTTTTCCTTGTTATCAGAGGTACGATACTTTGTCTTACTGTTTGCTGTGTCTCTTCTGTCAGTCCATTGTTCCTGAATGTGCATTTTAGTGCTGCTAGGAAGTCTGCTGTCTTGGTGTCCCTGTTGTTGTAGTTGAGTCCCTTGGCCAGTATTGTTCTCCCCGTGTCTGAGCGCTGTCTGTGGGAGAGGTTTCTAACCCAGGTGTGTGTTGTGGTGTCCTCTCTCTTGTGTGTTAGTTTGGCCATTTTTTCTTTGAGTGCCATTTTTCTGCAGTGTGTGGTCCTGTTCTGTCCTGTGGTGACAGCTGCTCTATGGTTTGGGTCCATTCCTAGACGTGATGGTACAGAGAACACCGAACAGAGAATTCACCACAAAAGGTAGAGGAAAGATCACAGAAGCACTTCACAGGAGGCTCCCAAACACTGAGGATGTCACCTAGACGGGACGAAACACCTGCAACACAAATTCCCAGCTCGGCGAACAGAACCACAACAGACTAACATATTTCTAGTTTCACTTGAAATGATCAGAAGCTGAATTTATCTTCCCAAATAAAGTGCAATTTACATTTACCAAATTCTAATGAAACAGTGAGTCAGTTCTGAGAGCTTACTCAAGACTGGGGCTAATGTTTCTTCCTCAACTACTTAAAACTCAATATGCATTCGAAACAATACACCGACTGTGCATATTAACAGCAACCTGGCATTAGAAGAAATATTTTCTTAAATCATCACTTAGCATAACAATACAAAGCAATTAAGTCTTACCTTGCTACTAGATCTTCTCTTCCCACCTACAAGTTTCATAAAACGATTGTACTGCTCCTCCTGATTGGAGAGATCACGTATTTTTCTGATTTCTTCCTCACGCTTTTTCCGCTCTTCCTCTTCCAGTTGTTTCTTCTCTTCCTCTTCCTTTCTTTGCTTCTCTTGTTCTTTTTGCTGCTGTAATTTTTTCCATGCTCTCGTTTTCTGTCTTCGCAAAACCTGCTTTGTAGCAACAGCTGAACAAAATAGTTAAAGCATTAAGAATATTGAGTTTATATACAGCCTCCATTTTGTAAATTCCTCATATGCATGTTTGAATGAAAATACACAAAAGATTCATCCGCTTTTAATGATGAATGAATATCATCCGTTTACCCAATTCAAGTCATCTCTTGCTTTGATTTCACTGCCTTCTACCAATTCCCTCAAGCTGCTTGCAGCATAAACTGAAATCCCAGTTCTGCTACCAACACTTTGCCCTAAATAAAATTTCAAGTCACTGACTACTGCACTTCCAAAGATCTGAATTGCATTATTAGGCTAGACAGTGTAGTGAAGGTGTCAAGCCAATCAACTATTCCCTCTCCATCACCATTGTTTTCATGGTCTTAATAAAATTTACTATTCCTGCCCATTCTCCAGGTACAAGTCTTATCTTCATGCTTTCAAAAGGATCTTGATTGTGGTACCCAAGTTGTTTACTAAGGTCTCTCAACCTGGCCAAACCATATCAAACATGATTGGACCTCACTGTCCCCTGCCAAGTTACTGCACACTATTCGATACTATTTGCAATCTTTCAAATGATGTTTCTCGGTCTGCAAACAAACATTTAAGATCAGGCAATTAACTAGCAAGTAACATTCATGCCACTTAAGTTCAGGCAATCACAAATTGGAGCACTTGACTTTCTTGATATTTGACAGCATTACTAACATTCAAAGATTAATGACCTAAATCCCCAGAGACCAGCCACACAAAATCTATTATAAGAACGGGTCACAGGCAACATTCACTCTAAGCTGCACAACCACTTTGATCTCGCATGTAGTGATTAGCACTGGCATGCTGATCCAGAGGCCTGTACAGTCAATAAGCAAGTTAGAGAATGCTGGTCAGAGGCTGGGTATTCTGCAACAAGTAACTCACCTTCAAATTCCCAAAGCTTCTCCAACAACTACAAGGTGCATCAAGAGCATGTTTGAATATTCTCCACATGGCTGACTAACTGCAGTTCTAACAATACTGAAGTAGCCAATATTTAGGGCAACATAGCTCCCTTGATTGGTATACCATCCTGCAGACTAAACATTCATCTATCACCAGCACATGTGACAGCAGTATGCACCATCGACAAGATGCCATAGAGTATTTCATCAAGGTTTCACCAACACTACATTCCAAATCTGTGAACTCTATAATCTAGAACAGGAAGGGCAGCAGATTCTTAGGAACACCACCACCTGCAAGTCAGACACCATCTTGATTTCAATCACCTTCAATTGCTGCCACCTTAAAATTCAATAACTTTTAACTAACAATGTTGTTGTACCTATATCACAATGACTGCAGTGGCTCACTACACCTTTAAGGACGATTATGGATAGCCAATAAATTGTGACCTTGACCAGGACATCCACTTTTAATGAACAAATGAAAAAGTATACTTACTTACCAGGATGATCATTTCTTTTGAACAATCAAAGCCTATATTGCCCATTCTTCCATATTCCCTACATCCTTGAACTTCCAACAACCACGTTTGAGTATCTATACCATAGTGACTACAATAGTTCAAGGTTGCAGTGAGCAATAAGCAAGTTACTTTCTAAGATGCAAACTCCGCAATCTCTGCTGTTTTTTTGAAAATCTACCTAGCCCAATATTCTTGTCCCAATGCTAATCTGGACCCACAAGCTTCTTTTATCCCTCTCTTCATTCCATCTTTGCTTCTACATTACTCCTTCTACTGACCACCAATTGTCATCCTAGTGCCCACATGGTCATTGTAATTGGTTCCCTCGCCCCATGTCAAAACTGCGATCAGTCACATCCTCAAAAATCCATCCTCCTCTTCTCCTCTCCTAAAAATGGTTCCTCACCTCCAAAGCTCCTGAAAGCATCAACCAAATCCACATCTTTGTTTCTAATTTGCTTCAATCAAATCTTCTCCCTCCCACAAAGGCTTCACAGTCACAATTTCTTTCACCATGCTCAACCATTCCTTGTTACCTCCTTGAATTTTTATTCACTTTGACATAATCAACCATTTCATAATCTTCAAAAGAATTTGCATTTCTGTCTCAGTGGCTCTATCTTTGCTTCACTTATCTTCACAATCGCAGACCCAGCACATATCGCTTCTTATATACTCCTTCCTCCCTATTTACCTCTAATGTTACCCACATGGACATCTGACTTAACTAATATGCTTCAGAAACCCTTCCCTTTATTCCTTTGTCCCCTCCAGACTGAAATATTACAGAGTAACCTGTATTAATCCAAAATTTACCAAACTCTGGTGTTACCTGTATTAAGTGGCTTCTTCAGCACACGGGTTTTAGGGCTACTTCGGACTTTCTGCTGAGACACCTTTGGCTTAGTAAGCTTCTCTTTGCTCTCTTTCATTACACATTGTTCCTTTTGTTGCCATTTTTTACTAGCAGACTGCAATGCAAGAAGGCGTAACTGGAGTTCTGACAATTCTTCCTCCTCTTCCCTCTCCTCCTCGAGATCATCATCGTCCGCTTTGACGACGTCCTGTTAAATGTTACAAAATTAAGTACCCAACAATCATAAATTCTATCTTCAAACTACTATAACTTGGGACAGTACAAATACAAGAATCCATTTTGTTTAGAAAATACAAATGCGCCAAACGTTTACCTTGAGAGGAGATTCTGTCAAAACCCCTTTACTATTTGAACTAGAATGGTCTAGATCTTTATTTTCACACTCTGTAAGAAAACGTAACCAAGTTAATAACAAATTGTAGTACCTGTATATCCATTATTTTCACAATTCATATTCTACATACCTGGTTTATTTGTTGAAGGCTCCAATAGTTCTGGTTTTTGGCTGTCGTTTACTTGGTCACTTTGTTCCAGCTGGGCTGGTGCTCGTAGCTTCTGTCTTAGAGGTTTTAGTTCAAATGCCTGAAAAGCTTTCACCTGAGGTTTTTCAGTGGATAGCTGTAAATTGTTCTTTTCAATACTGTTCGTTTCAACATTAACATTCCCAGACACAATACTACCTTCCTCTTCCAGCAAGTTTTCTCCCTTGGTAGTTTGAGACATTTTTTCTTCTCTATTAAGACATTCCAGTTCCAGCTGAATCTCTTTATATTTCCTAAGAAGATCTTCAAATGTTTCATCCATGTCATCTTCATTTCTGCAATACTGAGCTGGTCTTCTTGAAGGGAACCGGCCAAAAAATTTTGCTGAGTTAAAAGTGTCAAGGAAACTTAACACTTTCAATACATAATAACTAAATACTCCAACTTCAGATGTGCAAAATCAAAGTGTCAAATTTTCCACAATATATTATGAGCAACATTCATAAACTGAAAATGGACATCAGAAGTTGAAGCTTCCAATAGTAAATCCTCATTGAGGTAAGTAATGAAGCTGCAGTCATTCAGAAGACAGGGATAATCAAGGAACTCAATTAAAAAGCTACTGAGGCACTGTACAATAATCATTCAGACTACACTGCCCGTGCTAAAGACTGAAGGGAATAAGCTGGTGCTAATGCTCACTGTAGTGCAAGTTAAAATACATTGCCAACAGAAAAGAACATCACTTGCATCTTCATAATTATTACAGGAAATTCTTTTTCCTTAAATGAATGTTAAACTTTTTTTTTTAAGTTGAAAGCCTTCTCAAATGGATGAAATGGACTTCCAATCTAAATGCGCTACAATATCCATTTTATTTCAAAGATTTTTTATTAATAAAATATATGTCCACACAGACTCACTAAAGCAGTCCATACAGTCATTGCATATAGAAAAACCCCAAAGCATCTCTTAATCATGCAAGATACCATTTTCATATATCTGAGGCACTGAGGATCTGATAACTGAGACAACTCTGCGCAAAGGATATTTCGATATGCCATTTATTAAACAAGCATTTAAGGATCAATTTAGAACTATTTACCTGACATTGACAATGATGTGATATACCAGACAAACCAAGAAATAAAGGACAAGTCTGACTCCATTAACATTCTGATGCAAGTTGAATGAACGGCTTTCAACAGGAATAAAGATTATGTGTTAATAGCAAACACATTTCACCTGTTCACAGGCCATATTCACGCAAGCGGTTACTGGTAAAATCTGGACCAACAGCAGCAATACCATCATAGGGATGTTAAACAGGTTCATGTTTATTCCCAGAAGCATGAGTTTCTTTCTGTCCAATTTGCAGGTCCTCACTTGAATATAATATTCTTACATATGTTACTCACCAGTACAAACTCAGTCTAATTTCTCAGTTATTTAAATCAATCGTGTAATAATAAAATTTATAGTGTACAATAGAATGGACACTTAAAAAGTTTAAACTGAGTTTTTCCATGATTATATTAACGGTTTGGTTCGATTCTAGTGAACAAAATACTGGAAATAACTTCAGCAGATCAGATATTGTAGTCTAACATATTCACCACAATGCAAATGCACCTGAATTTCAAACTGCAGCTGGATTCCACCTACCTTCCTCTCATGTTGAAAGTAAATACTCTCTGCCTGAAAGCTGGGTAGCCTAGATAACTATCACAGCAAAGGCAGTATTGGGACCTCTCTCGGAGCGTCAGATGTGGAACTCATCAATGTCTTCTGGAGGACTGAAATTATTTTGATTTTATAACAAGTGGAGAGCTTGCCCATTTGTTATTGCTCTCTTTTCATGATTGAGTTTTTCCTTCTCTTAGACACTTGAGATTATTTCAGGGATAAAGACGTCATCAGACTGGAGTTTGAAAGCCTTGGGCCTACAAGTTTTAATGGGAAATCATATCATCCAATTTAGAATGCAGATAGCCATAAACTATTCAAAACAGTTTTTAATACTTTTAACATACTGCACAGGAAAATTAGACTTAGCAAGTTACGCTGCTGTAAATATTCAAAAGCTTACTCAGTATAGAGGAACCTCAATTATCCGAACACCGATTATCCAAATTTCTGATTATCTGACAACATCACAACAGTCCCGATGCTTGGCTGAACTGTGTTATTCAAACATCCGATTATCCGAATGAAATACTCCCGACCAATTTGTTCGGATAATCGAGGTTCCTCTGTATGCCAAGGCCAACTGAAGCTTAAATTGGCTTTAAGTGTGTTTGTTTGCATACTGAAACATTCAACTAATGCTGCCCAATCACAGAATTACATCCAATATTGGACATTGTGCTGAGTGTTTCCTAAGTGGAAGGTAATGGGACACTGTCAGTGGCTTTCCTCTTTCAAGAAGCTGAAGGCAAGTGCCAATCTTTGGACATATAGCCTACGTACATAGCAACACCCTGAAACTAATATATGCGTACGTTTCTTGTTTGAGACCGGTTGAATGAATTTTTTGGTCTAGATGACAGATCAGAAGGAACGGCAGAAATCAGCCCTTCGAGCATGCTTCACGATTCAATATAGAACACAACATTACAGCACAGTTCAAGCCCTTTGGCCCTTGATGGTGGAACCAATCTGAAACCCATCTAACCTACACTATTTCTTTGTTGTCCATATGCCTACCCAATGACCATTTAAATGCCCTTAAAGTTGGCAAGTCAACTACTGTTGCAGGCAGTCCATTCCACGACCCTACACATTGAGTAAAGAAGCAACCTCCAACATCTGACCCATGTCTATCAACCCTCAATTTAAAGGGATGCTCCCTTGTGCTAGCCATGGCCATCAGAAGTCAAAGGTTCTCACTTTCCAGCCTATCTAACCCTCTGATTATCTTATATGTCACAATTAAGTCACTTCTCAAACTTCTGTCTAATGAAAACAGCCTCAAGTCCCTCAGCCTTTTCTCAGAGGACCTTTCATAGTAAATATCCTCTGGACCCTTTCCAAAGCTTCCACATCCTTCCGACAATGCAGCGATCAGAACAGTTTGCAATTCTCCAAATGTGGCCCCACCAGAGATTTGTACAGATGCATGATCTCATGGTTCTGAAACTCAATCCCTCGACAAAATAAAAGCTAACACACCGTATGCCTTCTTTACAACCTTATTAAACTGGGTGGCAACTTCGAGAGATCTCTGTACCTGAACACCAAGATCTCTCTGCTCATCTACACGACCAAGAATCTTACCATTAGCCCAATACTCTGCATAGCTGTTACTCCTTCCAAAGTGAATCACCTCACACTTTTCCACATCGAACTCCATTTGCCACCTCTCAGCCCTGCTCTTCAGCTTTCTCTCCGTAACTTACAATATCCATCATGATGCACAACTCTACTGACCTTAGCATCATCCGCAAATTTACTCACCAATCCTTCTATGCTCTCATCCAGGTCATTTATAAAAATGACAAACAGTGGACCCAAAACAGATCCTTGCAGTATATCACTAGTAACTCCAGGATGACTATTTCCCATCAACTAGCACATTCTGTCTTCCTTCAGCTAGCCAATTTCTAGTCCAAACCACTAAATCATCCTCAATCCCATGTCTTCATATTTTGTGCAATAGCCTACTGTGTGGAACCTTATCAAACGCTTTACTGAAATACATATATGATCCTGGAGGACCCTCTAAATCAACACCATATTCCCTCTCTCCATATCCCCTGACACCAGTCATCAAAAAGTTTATAAAATTGCATTATTGAATGCGCTTACTTGACCTCCATAACTTTCTGTGGCACTTAATTCCACAGAAATGGCTTGTTATCCTGAGATTGTGACCTCTGGTTCTAAACATTCCAAGTAGAAAAAATAGTATTCTTTCTATGTAATTTGTTACGCCTTTTTCAATTTATGCTTCAATCAAATCCCACCTCAATCTTCTAAACTCTAGTGAATACAGGCCCAGTCATAGAGATGGTAGATCCTGGAAACAGACCCTTTGGTCCACTCGCCTATGGCAACCAGATATCCTAACCTAATCTAGCCCCATTTGGCCTATATCCCTCTAAACACTTCCTCTTCCTATACCCATCCAGATGCCTTTTAAATGCTGTAATTGTACCAGCCTCCCACCACTTCCTCTGGCAGCTCATTCCCTTCACGCACCACCCTCTCAAAGTTGCCACATAGGTCCCATTTATATCTTTCCCCTCTCACTCTAAATCTATGCTCTCTAGTTCTGGACTCCCAGGGAAAAGACTAGTCTTTCCATGCCCCTCATGACCTTATAAATCTCTACATAATGTCACCCCTCTGCCTCCGACACTCCAGGGAAAACAGCCCCAGTCTATTCAGCATCTCCCTATACCTCAAATCTTCCAAAGCTGCCAACATCCTTGTAAATACTTTCTGAACCCTTTCAAGTTTCACAACATCATTCCGCTAGGAGGGAGACCAGAATTGCATGCAATATTCCAAAAGTGGCCTAGCCAAAGTCCTGTATAGCCACAATGTGACCTCCCAACTCCAATAGTCAATACTCTGACTAATAATGCTCAGCATATCAAATGACTTCCTCACTATCCTCTCTCCCGTGACACTTGCAAGGAACTATGAACTTGCACTCCAAGATCTCTTTGTTCAGCAACACTCCCCAGGACCTTACCATTAAAGGTGTATACGTCCTGCTTGGATTTATCGAAATTAAACTCCATCTGCCACTTTGTCCTCAAATCAACCAATCTGCCCTCAAACACTTCTGCCACACACAGTATCAGTCTAATAAACCTGTGCAGCATTCTTAGTATATCCTTTCTTACATAGAAAAACCAAAACTGCGCTTAATACCCTAAGTGCAGTCTCGCCAAGTCCCTATTGCGGTAAGACAGTCCTACTTATGAAGTCAAAACATCACACGATCACAGTCAACCTGCCACTTGCCTTCCTAATTGCTTGCTGCATCCACCTGTTTGATTTCATTGATGAATAAGGACACCCAGACATCCCTTTGTGTATACATTCCCAAACAGTAACATCCAGTTACAGTCAAACATCACGTGTTGTAAAAGCATGAAAATCCTGTTGCTCGTAGTTATTTACAATCTAGTACTGCAAGATTTTAGTGAACCAACAAAACCTCCAAAGATACCTACTCACACCTATAAAGCAAGCAGTAACTCATGGCCAAACAGCATCACAACATAAATCTTTTAAAAGCTGATATTATTCCACAGCTTCAACATATGAGCAAGACAAATTAAATCACAAAGAATCTGTTTAATTACTTGGAAATTATGACAAGTGATTTCTGCCACTATTCTGTCAAACTTCTTAGAAACCTGGCACTGTTCCACCAAGACTGTCCCTAAAAGTTATATGGAATAGTCCATCTTCCGCAGCTACACTTGCACCACCCCCCACCTTTTCCTCCGCTACATCGATGACTGCATCAGCGCTGCCTCATGCTCCCACGAGGAGGTTGAACAGTTCATCCACTTTAACACCACCTTCCACCGCAACCTCAAATTCACCTGGACCGTCTCAGACTCCTCCCTCTCTCCCCTTCCTAGACCTCTCCAATTCTATCTCGGGTGACCAAACCAACACGGACATTTACTATAAACCGATTGACTCCCACAGATACCTCAACCACACCTCCTACCAACCTGTCCCCTGTAAAAACACCATCCCATATTCCCAATTCCTTCGTCTCCGCCACATCTGCTCCCAGGAGGACCAATTCCAATACCGTACAACCCAGATGGCCTCCTTCTTCAAAGACCACAATTTCCCCCCCAGACGTGATCAATGATGCCCTCCACTGCATCTCCTCCACTTCCCGCTCCTCCGCCCTTGAGCCCCGCCCCTCCAACCGCCACCAGGACAGAACCCCACTGGTCCTCACCTACCACCCCAACAACCTCCATATACAGCATATCATCCATCGTCATTTCCGCCACCTCCAAACGGACCCCACCACCAGGGATATATTTCCCTCCCCTATCAGCGTTCCAAAAAGACCACTCCCTCCGTGACTCCGTCAGGTCCACACCCCCCACCAACCCAACCTCCACTCCCAGCACCTTCCCCTGCAACCGCAAGAAATGCAAAACTTGCGCCCGTACCTCCCCCTTTACTTCCCTCCAAGGCCCCAAGGGATCCTTCCATATCCACCACAAATTCAGCTGCACCTCCACACACATCACCTATTGCATCCGCTGCACCCGATGTGGCCTCCTCTATATTGGGGAGACAGGCTGCCTACTTGTGGAACGTTTCAGAGGACACCCGGAATAACCAACCCAACCACCCCGTCGCCCAACACTTCAACTCCCCCTCCCACTCCACCAAGGACATGCATGGTCCTTGGACTCCTCCATTACCAGACCATAGCAACACGACAGTTGGAGGAAGAGCGCCTCATCTTCCGCCTGGAAACCCACCAACCACAAGGGATGAACTCAGATTTCTCCAGTTTCCTCATTTCCCCTCCCCCCACATTGTCTCAGTCAAATCCCTCGAACTCAGCACCACCTTCCTCACCTGCAATCTTGTTCCTGACCTCACCACCACCACCCCCACTACGGCCTATCACCCTCACCTTGACCTCCTTCCACCTATCGCATTTCCAACGCCCCTCCCCCAAGTCCCTCCTCCCTACCTTTTATCTTAGCCTGCTGGGCACACTTTCCTCATTCCTGAAGAAGGGCTCATGCCCGAAACGTCGATTTGCCTACTCCTTGGATGTTGCCTGACCTGCTGTGCTTTTCCAGCAACACATTTTCAGCCCTAAAACAGTTTAAGCAACATCTACATGCCCAGAATTAACATGACGACTAATTTGTTGAATAGTGTTACTTGGGTAAGCATTGCCACTTAAACCATGATACTCTCTTCCATTGGTTTGAATACATGAACTTTTGAACAAATCTCAAAATGTTAATTCTGATCATTCTCTGTGGCTGTAACACGATTCTGAATTCTCTTCTGTTACTGAGACACTTTGTATGGTATGATCCACATGCCTATCACACAAAACAACACCGCTGTATGTGACAACCATCATTTAATCATTACAAAATTGGGCTGGTTGGTTCAGCATTCAATGTCTCAACCAGAATTTGTGGCAAGTTCTGCATAATACAGCCAAGTACGTTTCTATTATCCTTGAGATGCTAGAAAATAGTGACCACTGTAGATACTACAAGAAAAGTTGAAAATATGGGGCAATCAATTTGAATTGATAGCTTTTCAGATATTACCCCAGAGTCTGACTTTGGTAACTTTGCTTTACACTAGTCCGTGATCCCTACAATTATAGCGATTCTATGTAATTCAGGAAAATTTTAGACAAAGTTATGACTAGAATATTTGAATTACAGTTTGATGGAAAGTATAGTGTTTTCCAAGAAATTAAATTAACACAAACTGTCACTAACAGGCTACACAATCAAGCATACGGTATATTCGGCTAATAGAATTTTAAATGCGACATTAATCCTGATTGCAGATTAAACAAGTGTTAAAATAGCTACACAAAAATTCTACTTAGACATTTGTCAACCTATCCAAACAGGTCTCCATAAAGCCAAGAAAAAAAAAATCCTACATTTCAAAGTAACAAAGGCAAAGGCATCACCCTGCAGTGGAATGAACTAATGTTACATCACACCTGCTAGCTAAGAAAAAAATGTGTACTTTTCTTGCATACAGTATTTGTACACACATTAACATAGCTATTTCACAACTGAACCAAAGAGCTCTCCAGTCAAACCAAGCAATCTTTATGATCTCCACTTAGGGTTTCAGCCTAAAACTTGTCCACAAATTACACTGAGCATCCCAGCCAAATGTAAAGATGTCTGAATTTCCACACACAAAGCTTACATTGAATATGATAATGCAACCCTCCCAAGGTAAACTCTCAACCCCATTCATTTCCTCGAGATAAGTGCCCCTCTAAACCTCTCGAGAACTAAGAAATATTGTTAAACAGCACACGGCATCCGATCGCTTTCTTTCATTTTGTCAGGAAAAAAAAACCCAAAGATTCGCTTCTGACTGGGTGCTGACGCCAGTCAAGGAACGCACTTCACAAATGGAGGTGGCAAGGGTGGGTCTATTCCTTAAATGATTCAACTTCTCTCAATGTGCTTCGTCAGTGAGGCTCAGGTCCTGGTGGGGTCAGCGGTAGAACTGAGCAAACGCTGGTTCGGGCGGCAGAGGGACGGGAAAAGGATACGTTTCCGGGGTGGAGAATCCCTGCGGATGTTGTTGTTCCCGATAAAGGCGGGCCCGGGTCCCGGTCTCCCTCTCTTCAACCCCCGAGGGCCAGCTCCCCGAAACCCCCTGCCCCAGCCTCCGCGGTTCGACCCCTCCCGAAAGCGGAAACGGCCGAAGGTGCCGTGGCTCCTCTCCCAGAAGTTGGAGCGGGACGAGTCGCCATGGAGCGCGGGCGGGGGAGGAGGAGGGGGAGGCGGCGGCGGCTGCTGGGGGAAGCCCCGGTACGGCTCCTTGAGCCGGTACACGAGGCCGTTCCCGGAGGCCAGCGGCCGGTGGCTTTTGGGGCCCAAACCCCCGATGTTGCTGGGCCTCGGCTTGGGAGTGGAGGACGAGACGAGCCGCGACTCCAGGTAAACGTTTTCGTCGTTGTCATCGTCGATCTCGCCGTCCTCCAGCTCGCCCTCCTCTTTGGGCGACAGCCGCTCGCCATCCAGCTCCATGGCTGCTCCTGTCGCAGACTCCGTCACAGGCACCGGAAACGGATGTGACGTCTCAAGGGTAGTGCCCGGGGGGGTGGGGCGAAGCTGCGAGGAACCGCCCCGCGCATGCGGAGAGCGGCCCCTGTGTGGATGAGGACAAGAGGGAAGGGGTGAGCCCTTGGCTTCCTTCCAGTTCCCTCATCATTTATTTATCAGGGGAGCTTGCTGTCACCAAATTAGTTGCTTTGTTAGTATAAAACAAGGAACTGCGGATTAACTCAAATACAACAAGGAATTACGATTGCTGGAGATCTGAAACAAGAACAGAAATTTGCTGGAGCAACTCTGCAGTATCTTTGTGAAGAAAGCAGGTCTCCATTAGAAGGGATAAACTCAGCAGGTCTGGCAGCATCTGTGGAGGGAAATGAGAGTTAATGTTTTGGGCCCAGTGACCCTGCTTCACAACTGATAGCACCTCGAAACAAATGGTATCTTTCTGACTGGATGGTAGGGCGAGAGAATGAATGAGTTGATAGGCAGAGACTGAGCCCAAAGAGAGAGAAAAAAAAGAAACAAAGGGATTGTTGATGGTAAGCCAGGGAAGGAGAAAAGGCGGATAGGTGATAACGCGAAGTGTGAGTGAGTGAGTGAAAATGAATTGACTGTGTTGAAAGCAAACCATTGTCATGATAGGACATGGTATTTGGAACACTGGGAAATAGGTGTTCAGGCCTTAACATTAATGAACTCGATATTGAGTGCCAAAGGCTCCAAGGAAAATGTGGAAAATGAGATGTTGTACCTCCAGCTAGTGCTGAGCCTCACTGGAGCACTGCAGCAAGCCCGAGACAGAAATGTTGCTATGGGAATACTGTACAAGGATGTTTTGAAGTGGCAGGCAACTGGAAACCCAGATTCATTTTTAGTGGGAACATAAATGTTCCATGAACTGTCGCCCAGTCTGTGTTTCATCCCTTCAATGTATAGGAGGCTGCATTGTGAGCAGCAAATAATTGAGAATAGATTGAATAAAATGCAGGTAAATCTGGAAGGTTTGTCTAGGGCTTTGGATAGTTAAGAGGGTGGAAGTAAACGGGCAAGTGTTGCATCTTCTATGATTGCAATGGGGAGGTATTGGAAGTGGAGGAGGAAGGGGCCAGATTATCCCAGAGGGAACAATCCCTGTAAAATACTGACAAGGTAGAGGAAAGGAATATGTACCTCATACTGGTATCCCACTGGAGGTTGCGGAAATGGTGGTTTATGATCCTTTGCATATCGAGGCTGGTGAGGTGGAAAGTAAGGATGGGGCACTCTGTTAAGGTGGGAGGGAAGCAAAAGGGTGAAGAAAAAAATGTGGGAAATAGTTTAGATACCACTAAGGGGCCTGTTAAACAGGATTGCAGGGAATCTTCCATTGAGGAAAAATATGGACATTTCTGAGACCCCCTGTAAGAATGAAATGGATTCCTTATAGGAAGCATTGTGTGAAGGTGTATAATCCAGGTAACTGAGGGAGTCAGTGGGTTTGTGATAGATTGGTGGCTAGCCTACCAATTAGAATGGAAACAGACATTGACAATGGGAACGGAGGAGTCAGTTGGGCAAAGTGAAGGTGAGAGCAGTGTGGAAATTTGAAGCACCAATTATGTCCACAGTGTACTGGAGAAAGAGTTTTAGGGAGCGACTTGGAGTAGGACTGGAATAAGAAATGTTTCACATACTCCACAAAGGGACAAGCATAACCTGTGCTCATGCAGGTGCCCATGGCTATGCCATTGATCTGAAGAAATTGAGGAATCAAAGGAGAAGATATTCAAAGTGAGGGCAAACTTGGCCAGATGACGCTGTGAGCTGAGGGGGTGATGAGATAAATGGGAGGGAGGGGGTGGGGTGGGGTGGGGCAGGGCTGGGGGGAAGGTAGCTGAGGGTGCAATAGGTAGATGGAGGTGGGGTAATGATGATAGGTGGGAGGGGAGGATGGAGCAGAGAGGTGGGAAGGAAGATGGACAGGTCATGAGGGTGGTGCTGAGTTGGAAGGTTGGAGCTGGGATAAGGTGTGAGGAGGAGAAATGAGGAAACTGATGAAATCTACTTTGATGCCAGTGTTGGAGGGTCCCGAGGCGGGACATAGAGGTAGTTCAGGCCTTCTTACCAAAAAAAATCAGAGAGCCCAAAGCCCAACCCAGTGTTTGATAGGCATAGAGGTTTTGCACATGCATGGTGAAGCAAAGGCAGCTGGTGCCTGCAAATGAATTTTTTGAACTGACATAAAGCATCAAAAGATTGCAGATGTATGTGAGAAGGGACTAGACAATGGGAAAGAAAAAATTGACTGGGCAAATACATTTTAAAAAGGGTCACTGGACTTGAAATGTGAACTCTGTTTTCTCTCCACTGTTACTGCTAGCAGTTTCTGTTTTTGGTTGTTATATTTCCTGTGTCCAGATCGTGGCTGCTGTTTCATTGGCTGTGATGCAGCCAGGGAATCAAAATTCACTATACATATGCAAGTCTGTCATCTGCTATAATTAAGTCTGGTTTCTTTAATATGGTAATGATTTACAGCTACTAAAATACAGCATACAATATGACATCAGAAATACAGCTAAAATTTGGAATGTGGTACACAAGTGGGCCATTTAGTCACTCAGGTCTGTTTTGTAATTCAGTCAGATCATGGCTTAATTGTGCATTAATCCCAAAATATTTCAGATCTTCTGATCTGAAAAGTCACCTGAACTACCACATTAATTAAAATCAAATCTCTTTTAATCATCTTTTTAAACACGTAGCTGATTAATTGAAGTCCATCTTGTGGGCAAGAGAGTACATTCGGCATAAGTGAGGACCCAGATGCTGGAGATCAGAGTCTGAATTAGAGTGGTGCTGGAAAAGCACAGCAGGTCAGGCAGCATCCAAGGAGCAGGAAAATCGACGTTTCGGGCAAAGGCCCTTCATCAGGAATGAAGGCAGGGAGCCTCTGGGGTGGAGAGATAAATGGGAAGGGGATGCAGGTGGGGAGAAGGTAACCAAGAGTACAATAGGTGAATAGGGATGGGGGTGAAGGTAATAGGTCAGAGTGGAGGGTGGAGCAGATAGGTGAGAAAGAAGATTGGAATGTAGGACAGGTCATGGGGACAGAGCTGAGCTGGAGATTTGGAGCAGGGGTAAGGTGGGGAGAGGGGAAATGAGGAAACTGGTGAAGTCCACATTGATGGCCTGGGGTTGAAGTGTTCTGAGGTGGAAGATGAGGCATTCTTCTCCAGGCATCGGGAAGTGAGAGAGTGGCGGTGGAGGAGGCCCAGGACCTGCATGTCCTCGGCAGAGTGGGAGAGGAAGTTGAAATGTTGGGCCATGGGGCGGTGGGGTTGATTGGTGCGGGTGTCCTGGAGGTGTTCTCTAAAGTGCTCTGCGAGAAGGCGTCCAGTCTCCCCAATGTAAAGGAGACAGCAACAGATCCAATAAATGATATTGGTAGATGTGCAAGTGAAACTTTAATGAATGTGGAAGGCTCCACTGGGGCCTTGGTTGGAGGTGAGGGGGGAGGTGTGGGTGCAGATTTTGCATTTCCTGCAGTGGGCAGGGGAGGGAGGGTTGTTGGGGGGCGTAGACCTGACCAGGTAGTCACGGAGGCATGGTCGAGGAGGTGTCTTTGAGTTGGCGTCTGGCTTCAGCGGTATAGAGGTCAGTGTGCCAAACTACCACTGCACTCCCTTTATCTGCTGGTTCGATGGTGAGGTTGGGATTGGAGCGGAGGGAGTGGAGAGCTGCGCATTGTGAGGGTGAGAGGTTGGAGTCGGGAGGGGGTAGACAGGTTGAGGCGGCTAATGTCTCAGCACCAGTTGGAAATGAAGGGATCGCGGTAGGTAATAGGCCACACGGGTTGTCCAGGTGGATGAAGAGTACATTAGGTCTCGTGATAAAAGAAACAAAAGATTTTGCATTTTTGCATCATGACTTGCATGATAAGCAAAGTGTCTCACAGTTGATAAAGTACATTTAAAATGTAGTCACCATTCTGATATAGAAATTTGTGCATAGCCAAGTCCCACAAATCCAATGAAATAAAAGATTATAAAAGGCCCAGGGTTGTTGGCACCAGGGAAAGTCGCACTGGGGAAAATCACACCGAGAGGTCAAGCAATTTTTGAGCGAGATCTACTACCTCCAGTGCAATGGATTGCAGTGATTCTTAATGGTTATTTCCAACATAAAGTTGCATTGGCGTCATTGTGAAATCTAAGCAGCCAGACAAGATTTCTCATACACAGCTAAACAGGAAATAAAAAGCACTAAAATCAAATCATAATGTTAGAGAGATGTACAGCATGGAAAAAGACCCTTTGGTCCAAATCGTCCATGCAGACCAGATACCCGACATTAAGCTAGGGCACTTTACCAGCACTTGGCCCATATCCCTCTAAACCCTTCCTATTCAGATACCCATCCAGATGTCTTTTAAGTGTTGTAACTGTGTCAGCCTAAATCACTTCCTCTGATAGCTCATTCCACACATGCAACACCCTCTGCATGAAAAAGTTGACCCTTGGGTCCTTTTTAAATCTTCCACCTCTCACCATAAACCTACGCCCTCTAATTTTGGACTCCTGACCCCAGGGAAAAGACTTTGTCTATTTACTCTATCAATGCCATTCATGACCTTACAAACTTCGATGAGGTCCCCCCTCAGCCTTCAAAGCTCCAGGTAAAACAGCCCAGCCTATTCAGGCTCTCCTTATAGCTCAAGCCTTCAACCCTGGCAACATCCTGATCTTCAAGATTTGTGTGAAGATTTGTAGCTTGGGCGGAGAGTGTAGTGCTGGAAAAGCACAGCAAGTCAGGCAGCATCCAAGGAGCAGGAAAATCAACGTTTTGGGAAAAAACCTCCATTTGGAATCAGGATGTGAGCTGAGGGGATGGTGAGATAAATGGGAGGGGGGTGGGGCTGGGGGAAGGTAGTTGAGAGTGTGATAGGTAGATAGAGGTGGGGGTAATGGTGATATGTGGGAGGGTGGAGAGGATAGGTGGGAGGGAAGGTGGACAGATAGGACCAGTCATGAGTGCAGTGTTGAGTTGGAAGGTTGGAACTGGGATAAGTGGGGGGAGGGGACATGAGAAAATTGGTGAAATCCACATTGATGCCATGGGTTTGAAGGGTCCCAAGGCAGAGGATGAGGTGTTCTTCCTCCAGGCATTGGGTGATTAGAGAGTGGCAATGGAGGAGGCCCAGGATCTGCATGTCCTTGGGGAATGAGGGGGGGGGGGGGGGGGGGGAGTTGAAGTGTTTGGTCACAGGTCAATGGGGTTAGTTGGTGTGGGTGCACTAGAGATGTTCTCTGAAGCACTCTTCAAATAAGCGTCCTGTCTCCCCAATGTAGAGGAGACTGCATTGGGAGCAATGGATACAGTAAATGAAGTGTGGAAGTGCAGGTAAAACTCTGATGGATGTGGAAGGCTCCTTTGGGGCCTTGGACGGAAGTGAGGGGGAAGGTGGGGGCGCAGGTTTTGCAATTCCTGCGGTGGCAGGGGAAGGTGCCAGGAGGGGAGGGTGGGTTGTTGGGGGCATGGACCTGACAAGGGAGTCGCGGAGGGAATGGTCTTTACGGAAAACGGATGGAAGTGAGGAGGGAAATATATCTCTGGTGGTGGGGTGCGTTTGTAGGTGGTGAAGGTACAGAGGATGATGTGATGTATACAGAGGTTGGTAGGGTGGAAGGTGAGGACCAGGGGCGCTCCGACCTTGTTGCTGGATGACATCATCAACCACGTGGGAGAGGAGGTTGTGGTTCTTAAAGAAGGACGCCATCTGGTGTGATCTGTGGTGGAACTGGTCCACCTGGGAGCAGATGCGGCAGAGTTGGTAGAATTGGGAATAAGGGATAGCATTTTTACAGGAGGCAAGATGGGAGGAAGTGTAGTCCAGGTAGCTGTGGGAGTCGGTGGGTTTGTAGAAGATGTCAGTGTTGAGTCGGAAACATCGATTCTCCTGCTTCTCAGATGCTGTCTGACCTGCTGTGCATTTCCAGCACCACACTCTCTAATCTCCAGCATCTGCAGTCCTCTGCCTTTGTAGCTTGGGTACTAGTTGTCATGGTTGTGGGTATGTTCGCTGAACTGAGAAGTTGATTTGCAGATGTTGCATCCGTCTAGGTGTCATGTTCAGTGCTTTAGAGCCTCCCGTGAAGCCCTGCTTTACTGCGTCTTCTGGAATTTATTTGGTTCCGCTCCTGCTGCTTCTGGTTGTTGATTCAGGTAGTTCTTTGTAGTGGCTGGTATATTGGGTCTAGGTCAATGTTGATGGAGTCTGTGAATGAGAGCTGTGCTTGTAGCAATTCTCTGGCTGTCCTCTGTTTGGCTTGTCTGATGGTCGTTGTGTTGTCCTAGTTGAATTTGTGGTCCTTGCCATCAGTGTGTATGGCTACTAGGGATAGCTGGTTGTGGTATTTGGTGGCTAGTTGATGTTCGTGGATGTGGATTGCTCGTTGTTGGCCTTTTTGTCCTTTACAGCATTTCATGCAGTCTTTGCATGGAATCTTGTAAATTACTTTAGTCCTGCACATGATGGGTATAGGGTCTTTTGTTCTGGTGAAGCTGTTGTCTGAGCGTGGCTGTTGGTTTATGAGCTGTCATGGATCCAAGTGGTTGGAGAAGTCTGGCTGTTAGTTCTGAGACTGTTTTATATAAGGTCGTATGGCTAGTGTGTTCGGTCATGGCATGTACTTGTTGCATTGATTGTCTGCCAGGCATCTATAGATGAATTTGCCGGGATATCCATTCTCGGCAAAGTCTTTGTAGATGTGAACTTCTTCTGGAGTGAATGCACCACAAAAGTGGTGAAAAGCCACACACGCGGACCAGATCCTGAACCACAAGAACAACCACCTGAACATCCACAAGAGAAGCTGCATCAGGACCCTGTTCAAAAGGGCTACAGCACACTGCAGCACTCCCAATTTGCGAAGAGAAGAAGAACACCTCTACCAAGTCTTTGACAAGAACAGATATCCCTGCAACTTCATCTGCAAATGGCTAGCAGACAAATAATGCAACAAGAATATACCATGAACCAACACAGTAGCCACACTACCCTGATATAAAAAAGTCTCGGAACTAACAGCCAGACGTCTCCAGCCACTCGGATCCATGACAGTGCGTAAACCGACAGCCACTCTCAGCCAATTCACCAGGACAAAAGACCCTATACCCATGATCAGCAAGATTAACATAATTTACAAGATTCTGTGTAAAGACTGCATGAAACACGATATAGGAAAAACAGGCAGACAACTAGAAATCCGCATACACGAACACTACCTAGCCACGGCTAGCTGTCCCTAGTAGCCATACACACACATGACAAGGACCACAAATTCAACTGAGACAACACAACGATCATAGGAGAAGCTATACAGAGGACAGCCAGAGAATTTCTAGAAGTATGGCACTCATGCACAAACTCTATCAACAAACACACCGACCTAGACCCAAAATACTGCCACTACAGCAAATAACTGGAACCAGCAACTGGAAGCAGCAGGAACAGAACTAAATAAATTCCAGAAGACACAGTACAAAACGTTTCACAGGAGGCTCCCAGTTTGGCGAGCATATCCACAAATATGGCAACATCCTGATCTATATGGACCTTAGTAAGGCACTCGACAAGCTTCCTTATAGTAGACTGGTTAGCAAGGCTGGATCACGTGGAATACAGGGAGAACTAGCTATTTGGATACAGAACAATCTCGAAGTGACAGTGACGATGGAGGGTTACTTTTCAGACTGGAGGCCTGTGACCAGTGGTGTGCCACAATGATCAGTTCTGGGTCCAATGTTTTTCATCACTTATATAAAAAAAATCACTTTCAACCTTTTATGTAGAAAGCAAATGAAACATACAGATGAGGTGAATGTAGAAATTGAAATATTATTTTAAAAATAATTACTCAAAAATTGTTTTGAATATCAAGTATTTTATCACAATGGAGACATTTAGCAATGTTCCACAAATAATGAACTATTTTGTCAGGCCCAAATTGGTCATTTAATAATAGCTGTTAATTATACTGCCATGAAATCTCTAATTTTGATAGGCTTTCTAACAGCAAAATGAGAGTGGATAAAAGGAAGTTCTCAATATATCAACTACTTTCCATGATTGTTGGCTGTGGTGGTAATAATGGGGGGTGAGTTGGGCAGACAGTCTGTGGTGGAGCAGTGAGTGGCAACTTCACAATTTCCATGTTAATGTGCCCATGTGCCATATCCATAAATTATAGTCAGTTTCAGATAGGAAACACAAACAGTTTGGTACCAAATAACTACCTCTCCCAACCTTGCTGAAACTTATCACAAACCCCACCCCCATCCTGCAACCCAACTCTCGAGATCACCTGAAATATCAACTCAAGCTTCTCTCTGCCGACATTGCCTGATCTGATGAGTGTTTAGTTGATGGTGGCTGTGAGATAGCAACTGATATTGTGCCAGGAGATCTCCTATGTTCTTTGAACAGTGCCATGGGATATTTTGTGCCAACAAGAGAGAACAGAGAGGGCTTTGGTTTGATATCTCAGTTGAAAGATGGATTCTTCAAATAAAACAGCACTCCCTCAGTGCTTCATTGAAATGTTAGGCTAGATTATGTGTTCAAGTCTCTGCAGTCATTCTGACACTATCAGATTATGAAGGTTGACACCCAAATTAATAATTAATCATAGTTCTAATTAGAGAAGAACCAAAATTTGTCTTGAATCCTGAACAAGGAGGGAGGCTATTATAACTGGACTGTTACTCCAGAGTCTGAGATAATGTTTTGGGAACCCTGGTTCAATACCCGCAACAGTAAATGGTGGAAGTTGAATTCAATAAATATCTGGAATTAAGAGTCTAATGGTGACCATGTCAATTGTTGGAAAAAACCTATCTGGGTCACGAATGTCTTTTAGGGAAGGAAACTACCATCCTTACCTGTTTTGGCCAACGTGTGACTCCAGACCCACAGCAAAGTGGTTGGCTCTTAACTGCCCTCTGGGCAATTAGGGATGGGTAATAAATGCTGGCCTTGCCTGCGATGACCTCATCCCATGAATGTAAAAGACATGAAATTCTTCAAAAAAAACCACGTGAAACAGATGAGATAATTATGTTATTGAGGTAATCTAATGTGCACAAATTGGCCGCCACCATTGTTTTATACTTAGTGACTAAGTGATTCAATTGCTGTGAAGCATGTTAGAACTATGAAAAATGCAATACTGTTTATCTGAACGATTCCTCTTTCAAATAAAACATACAATTTCCTTCCTCTTGGGTGCTCAGAAGAAAGCAGCAAAAATTCAGAGATTATTCACACATTTGTTTTCTGTTTTGGTTTTGTGGCACACAAATCATTGAAACTTCCCTTGAAGTGAACGTTTATCCTGAAAACAGTGTCTCAAAACAGACGGGTTATTGATCACATTGTTGTTTGTTGACCTTGTTGTTCTCCAGTTAGCTGTTGTGATATTTATATTACTGAATTTTGCAATCATCAGGGAAGAAAAAGTGTTTGCCATTAATCTCAAAATTGGTTGCAAAGTGAACTCTGTGATGAAAGTCTTCCCATTGTCAACTATAATTCAATCTAGTGTGAAATTCAGCAGGTGTTTTAGCAAAGTCCCAATAATATGCAGAGTTTTACAGCCAATCAGTTGAGGATTTTTCAGACAGAAATTAAAAGTAGTTTTATATCATTCGTCTTGAAATGTCCAGATCATGAAATAAAATATTATCATTTGCATTTTGAGGTAAGCTAAAATCAAAATATTTTTTTAAAAATGTCTTAAGAATTGGACATTTTTATCATTCTAGAGGAATGTTAATTTCCTAAAATATAAAATTAAAATTTCAAGGGATATTTAACAGGTACTCTGAAGTATGGTTTTACAATGTTTAGTAACATCTAATTTTTCAGGTTTTCAACAGCGAGACTTACATAGAAATGGGAGCTATTGACAATACATTGTTAACTTTGAGCTTCAAATGCGTCACCTCTGGTGAAACGAGAATCGTTGATGATAAGTGAAAGAAAACCACTAAAAAAAGGTCAAATGGAACCTCAGTGCGACCAGTACGTTAATTTCCAAGTTTTATTTTTTAAAACAGTTTTTTCCCCTCTGTGTCTGCACGGACTTAGAGTCACAGAGTCAGTCTTGGTGGAATAATTAAGCTGACAATTTCGCTATCATTGCCAACGCAAGACTCTCAGTACATTAATTACAGTTGGAGTAAACACTTAATGAACCACAAAGTGCTCTGCGGACATCCTAAGGTCAGAAAGAAGAGCTGCAAAGGATGTCCATTGGACTCGATCCGATAGCACTGTTTCACCCTACTGCCAGATCTGTTGGATTTCCCCAGCAATCTCCCTGTTTTCTATTACAGGAGATGATTTTTATTTTTTGCCAGTGCAGCTTTTTTCATTGCATCGTTAGGCCTGAGGGGGGCGCTCCGAGACCCTAATCGATTACACCCTTCTGATTGGTTAGAAGCTGCTAGGCGGAAGTTAGTGGTTGCCTCTTCCAGGAAGTGCTGTCATTTTGCGGATGGCTGGAGCCAAGTTCAACGTTGAGTGGGGTCGGGACCGGTTTTAGGAGGGGGGTGTGACCTGACCTGACTTGAGCTGAGCTGTCTGTGTTAAGAGGCTGGACCTGTCTTCTCCGAGTCTCCCTATATATATATCTTCCACAGCAGCCACTGCTTGTCTGCAAACAGTGAAAGGCAAATCCCTTGGAGAGAATGGTAATAATGTTTCCCCAAACTGCGACCAGCAGAGGTATTGTGAATACAAGTGCATGAGTTTGAGGCAACGCCGATTTTAGTAAATAGATCCGAACGAAACTGTACCCGTTCCTTCGAAAGCAAAGATTAAGCATCAATTCACTCGAGGGTTAGGGACGGATACTCTGCCTTGTCTGGGTTATTCATGCTCACCGCTGTGTGGAGATATTGCAAATTACCTTTTCTTTCCTTTTTCCCCACTTCTCTGGCTTTAGGTACGGGTGTGAACGTTAGGAACATTGGTCACCAGTCATCGGACAAAGAATTTGTAAACATGATGGGAAATATTGTTATCCTTAGTTTGATAGTGGCCATATCCTTATCATTTTGGATTGTGTCGATGACTGTCAGTACTTATTATGGTAAGTGCATTGTTTTGATATGTATTTGGAGCTCATAAATCCTTTTTGTAACTTGGAGTAAGCGTACAGTGTGTTTGATATTAAATATCTAATTGCTAAAAACTACTGTATTTAATATTCTGAAGGATAAGTAGTTGATGAAACACTTATTAAAGTGTTTAAAGATTAAAGAGCCTATTTACATTCATTTCTCCAACCTGGTACTCTTGGTTTCCAAAATGTATGTCAGCGAGTGCCTTCATGAATGTTAAGTTTTAAACTCTCAAAATCATGATTACACTGCATTTGAAGATCTACCATTGACTTTTGAACCTCTCTTCCACAGAAATGCAATACTTTGTTGTAAATACACCTTCATTTCACCACCAGTAATTTAGACGAATTATGTACTGTATATTCTTACAAAAAAGCCTTTGAGAATAATCTAAATTGATTGACCACATTGTTAAAGAAGCGTGTTATTGAGCTTTAGAAAAGCATAAGATTTTGTCAGATTTTCACACTCTGTTAAATTGAATGGGAGAAGACAGTAGGCGGCACCCTGATTCTTTTAAACTTCAAATGTAAATAGAGCGAACACATTTGTACATGGTAACACATGGTCACGTTTTCTAAATAATAGAAATGGTCAAAACTGTTTGAGGTGGTGGGTGGGGTAAGAAAGTTGCAGATTAAGCTAATACTATTTTTATATGTAATCAATACTCAAACACTAAACTGACCACATTACAAACATACTTTTATTGAATAGTTGAAAACTAATGCAATATTTGTATAATTAAACATATGGAATAAACATTGTTATAATTAATCTAGCTTATCATTCCTGTTTTCAAATTAAAACATGAAATATCAAGACACTATTATTAGTCAAAGGAAATAGCAGTAGATTATTTGGCCCCTCATCTGCTGTACTATTCAATTCAGTCACAACTAATCCAATGCTATGTCCATATCCTTTGATATCTTAAACAGCTAGAAATCAATTGATCAGACGTTATTTCTTCTTTATTCTGTGTATTATGAATCATTAATTTTGTTAATATTATTTAAATCTATTTTTGCCCATAAACTAGATGTTTCCATTTTTATTTGCAAATTTCATTGCCTGCTGAAGGAATTCTGCTATTGACACTTTAAATAATTGAACAGCAAAACAAAAATTCGCAGAGATGTTATTTGATGGAAGTTGAATAAGTCTATCTTAACCCACTGCTGATGGGCTGTGCCTGAATCTTGTTTTTTTGCTTTATCTTTCTCTTTGTCTTCACTTTTTGTTTCTCAAACTTTCTTCCATAGATAAATGCTTTCCTTTTAGTTTTACATAACATCACTGAGATTAAGGTTCTATGACAGTTTTGCTCCTGACAATGTACATAATGTCCATTCATGCTTCACTTTGTGAGATTCCTGAGTAGCAGAATGTAGCATAGCAACCTCTCACTGTCCTGGCTACTCTCAATCTTAATGTATTACATGACCTATTATGATTATCATCTTATCACATGACCTATTATGATTTTCTTGATGCAGGACTGAAAATGGAGTATTGTTAATGAGAAAGAGAACTTCTGGCAATGATGGGTTCAGAAAATGATTGAAAGAAGATGTCATGCTGTTGTGATAAATACTATCTGTGAATTGAATTTATCTTATCTTATTTGTTGATGGGATGTGAATATCAGTGGCTAGGCCAGCATTTTTGGTCCATCCCTAATAGCTCTTAAGATATTGATGAGCTGCCGCCTTGAATCACTGCAGTACATGGGGGTAGGTACGACTAGTGCTGTTGGAGAGGGAGAATTCCAGGATTTTGACCGAACAACAATTGAAGAATGGTGATAACGATCCTATTCAGGTTGGTATTTGTTCAGAAGAGATGGTCCCATGCATCTTCAGCAAAACCAAAGAGCACAAACTGATGTTGCCTCCCCCCCCATAGGAAGGACGTTGATAAACCTGAGGTCGCAGAAAAGAATTACAAAGATGTTGCTGGGATTGGAGGATTTGAGCTGTAGGGAGAGGCTTAATTGGCTGGAATATTGGAGCCTGAGGGGTGACCTGATAGAGGTCTATAACATTGAGGGGCATGGGTAGGGTGAATAGCCAAGGTAGTTTTCCAAGGGTGGGTGAGTCCAAAACTAGAGGGCATAGGTTCAAGATGAAAGAGGAAAGATTTAACAAGGACCTGAGAAGATAATTTTTTCATGCAGAAGGTTGTGTGTATATGGAATGAGCTGCAAGAGGAAATGGTGGAGGTGGGTATAACGACAACATTTGAAAGGCATCTGGATGGGTAAATGAACCAGAAGGGTTTAGAGGAATATGGACTAAATACTGGCAAATGAGACTAGGTCAGCTTGCAGTATGCATGTAGTCAACACAGACAAGTTGGATTGAAGGATCTGTTTCCTTGCTGGTCTATAAGTGCCAGGCTGTAATCATCTCCAAGAAGAGAAAATCTAACCATTGCCCCTTGACATTTATTGACAGCAACATTCTGGAGGTTACCGATTACCAGTTCAAGAAGACACCTCAAATCACTTTCTTAAGGTCAACTATTGATTAGCAATAAGTACTGACTCAGCCAGTGATGCCCACATCCCAGGAATGAATTTTTCAAAATCGCCTGCTAGGTGTTAAAAGTCAGAATTTGCTTTTGGAAGGTTCTGTCTAAGGTACCTTGCTGAATCTCTGCAGTACATCTGGTAGGTGTTACACACTGCTGCTACTAAGCATCAGTGATGGAGGGCGTGAACATTGAAGCTGGTGAGCTTGATACTAATCAAGCTGGTTGCTTTCTTCTGAATAAGTCCAACATCTTGAGTGAAGTGGAGCTGTATTTGACCAAACATGTGGAGAGTATTCCATAGCACTCCTGACATTTTGAACATTGTTGATGGTGGACACCCTTTTAGGAGTTAGAGCTACCTGCTGCAGAATTCACAGCCTCTGACCTTCACTTGTGTAGCCACATTATTTACATGGCTGCTCCTGTTTGGTTTCAGTTATGTGGTAACTCCCAGGATTTTGATGGTAGCAGTTGAGCTCTGGTCATGCCATTGAACACCTAGGAAAGGTGATTAGATTCTCCTTTGTTAGAGATAGACATTGTCTGACATCAGTGTGATATGAATGCTACTTGTTGCCACTTGTCAACCCAAGCCTGGACATTTCACCACATACAGGTGCTGACTGCATTGTATCTAAAGAGTTGCAAATAATACTAAGGAACTCATGCAGTGACATCCCAGTACTGCAGAGATCTCCTTGAATGTTACATATGGCTCCAAAAAATGGAGAAGTTTCCCCGATTCCAATTGACTCCAGTTTTGCTTGGGGATCTTGATGATGTACTTGTCAAGTGTTGTCATCATCAAGGCAACAAGAGCAGTCACTCTTAGCTCATCTGTGGAGTTCAGCTTTTTTTTGCTTATGCTTGGACCAAAGCTGTAATGGGTTTCCGAGCTGAGTGGCCCTGGTGAACCTAAACTGAGTATCAGTGAGCAAGTTATTGCTAAACAAATGCTATTTGTTAATGCTGTCAACAATCCTTCCTTCACTTTGCTAATGACCGGAACTTGCTTGATTGACTGTTTTGGATTTGTTCTTTGTCTTGACAGGATATACCTGTGAAATTTCATATGTTGCTAGGATGATGCTGGTGTCCTATGTAAAATTATTGAAAAGAGTTCTGATTCATGACTTGATCATTGTCGACCTTGTATCTAAGAAGTAAAATATGTCAAGACCTTTGGTATTTTATTACAGTTGCCTTGATCTTTCCTTTAGGTACTCTACGACCCGTGTCACCTTGGCGATGGCTGTTTTCTGTATTAGTTCCACTAGTTATTGCTTCACATGCACTAAAGAAGCAAAGTCTTGATCGCAGTGGAGCTATTGGAGGTAAATTTTCAAACTAAACAAATGTATTAAATTTTGATGTTTTACTTTTTCTACTTCTGTTACATTGCCAGTAGATGTTTACTAATACATAGAATAATATTAACCCATGTACATTAAGTAGACTGGTTGAATTTAGAGGATTGCGCTGGATTAGATCTCACACGTATGGTTCCTAGCCAGAACTGAGACATCCACGGTGTTCACCAGAGTAACACAGACCCTATTCCCACAAACAAAAAAATACCATTCAACTCAGTGTTCCATTGTTAAGGAAACTTCAACATGTTTCCACATCAGTACTTGTTTCATTGCCTTACCATTCTCTCAATTTAGTTTCTATTTGAATGAAGACATTTACAAGGAAGTAGCAACATCTTGTATTTATATTGACAAGCATGCCATGAGTAGCATTGGCCAAGAATTTCCTCCCTACACCTTTTGGCCTTCTTACTTCCTTTGCAATAAAACTTCCCAAGACAATTCACAGGATCACTATAAAATATGACCCCAAACATGGTCAGATGATCAAAGGCTTGGTGGATGAATTAGGTTTTTAAAAGCCTCTTTAAAGGAGGTAGGGAGCCAGAAAGGTATCGGGAAGAAATTCCACTCCAATGTGACTGAAGAAATGTTTGTCTATGCTGGAGAAATTAAAACCAGAGATGTTCAAGCGGACAGAATTAGATGCGCAGGTATCTCAGGGTTGCGTGGCTGATTGGCGATGGAATGGGGCAAGGCTGTGTAGAGGATTGGAAACATAGTTGAAAATTTCAAAATCATCATGTTGCTTAAGGAGGAGCCAATGTACACCAGGAGTGATAGGTGAATGGAATTTGTTTGAAAGTTAAGACATAGGCAGCCAAGTTTTGAATGACAGTGTTTATCGAGAATAAAATTTGAAAAACGTATCCTTTTACGAGATGCGAGCATCACTGATGAGACCAGAATTTTCTACCCACCTTGAATTGCTCTTGAACTGAGTAGTTTGCGAGGCTATTGTTAGAGGGCAGTGAAGAGTCAGCCATTCCGTTGTCATTTCAGAGTTGTATCTTGGCCAGACTAAACAGATTTCCTTCCCAAAAGGACATTAGTGAACAAGATTAATTTTGACAATACTTGACAGTGGTTGTCATGTGATGAAATGACATGCTCACCCCAAGAGGTTAATTTATATTCTGGATTTTATCTAAATCCTTATTGAATTCACATTTCACCATCTGCCATGTTGGGTTTCAAACCAGTGTCCCAGAACAGGGGATTCTGGATTACTCCTCCAGGACCATACTGCTACACCATCGCCTCCCCAGTGAACCAATGTCTTGGAGATTGAGTTTAGTAGGCTGGATTATTAATTCGATTACATTCATAATTAGTTATTGTCACCCTTTAATATGGGAGATCAGTCAAGATTGTGTTGGAATTGTCAAGTCCAGATTTAACAAAGGCAGGAGAAAGAATTTCCAAAGAGATGAACTGAAACTGACCATAAGACCGTAGGCCATTTAGCTCATTCAGTCTGTTCCACTATTCAGTTAGAATATGATTGACCTGATAATCAACTCCACTTTCTCCAAAATCTTTGATTCCCTTACTAATTAAAAATCAGTCCTTCTCAGCCTTGAAATACTTAAGAACCCTATCTCAGCAGCCAGCTGTGGTAAAAAAAATTCTACAGATTGACTATCTTAGATAAGAAATCCTTCCACTATGTCTGAAGGAGGCAGCCTCTTACTCTAACATGATGCCCTCTTGGCCTGTGTTCTCCCATAAAGGGAAACAACCTCTTTGCATTGACTCAATCAATCCTCCTAAGATTCTTATAGGGTTGTGGAGTTCAGTTGAGTGAAGATGGGCAGTGCAAAGGAGATAGAAGCAGGTAGTCTTAATGATGGTGTGAAAAATTGGTTGGAAATTTATCTGCATTAAATATGATAGATTTAATTTCAGACTGTTGCCGGGGACAAAAATGGAGTTGGTAAACTGAAACTTGAGACAGTGGTTTCAATCTTCCCAATTTTCACTTGGAGGAAATTAGTTTAGTTTGTACTTAAATGTTATGTTGTAAGTCTGAAGACTTGCAGTATGCTGAAGATCAAATATGCTATAAAATTGCCTGGGAAGCCAAGCAATGCAATCGAAATCGAATGCTTAATTTCTTGAAATGGATGCAGCACATGGTCTTAACGAAAACAGATAGATCTTTCATAAGTTTATTTTAATGCCACAATCTTATCTTACATTACATTGTAATAAAGATGAAGCATGGTTTAATCCTTTAAAGTTGGAATTTTAAATATCTTGTGAAAACATTATATAATGAAAACATATAAACAAAAATAGAAATTGCTGTGAAAACTGAACAGGTCTGGTAGTATCTGATGCAAAGAAAGCAGAGTCAACGTTTTGGGTCCAGTGACCCTTCTTCAGAACAGGTCACTGGATCTGAGAAGTTAACTCTGCTTCCTTGCCATAGGTGCTGCTGGTTTTTTCCCAGCAATTTCTCAGTTTGTTTCTGATTTCCAGCATCTGCAATTTTTTCTTAATATAATGAAAACATGTTTAATGGTGTTTAAAATGAAAATATTGAAATTCCTTGGAATCTGATGGAAAATACAAAACGCTGAAGCTTAACAACTCAAGCGGCATCTGTGGGGAGAGAAACAAGGGTAATAATATTTCATATACAGATATCCTGAATATGGGAAAGGTACAATATGAATGCAAATTTATTTTGTATTTCAACATCATTTTTTTTCTTACAACGATTAGCTATGATTGTATTGAAACATGACCTACATTTTGTTCATAATTGAGAAAGTGGATTCTGAGACAACTTTGTAGAGAATTTGGTCTATTGTGCAGAAATGTCTTCAAATGTTGAATACTATTATATACATTGCTTTGGTCAATTTCATGAGTCTCTTGTGACAAGCAATTCTATATTTTTAAAATAACCTGTAAGACTTCTATATAGAGGAAAAAAAAGTCTTGCACAACTCTTTCTATTCTTTTTTCAATCCTAAATTTGCAAGCCCTACCAATTCAGCAACTGATGGAAATCATTTATCATTACCCTCTCAAATTCTGTCAGAATTTCCATCTATATCTGTTCCAGTGAGTGAATCTGAAGCAGTTCATCAAACTATGTCAGCTGATTGCAAGTGTGTCTGTGAGTAGCTAGACTTCATCTTTTTCATAAACTCAAACTTCACGATACATAAGAAGGATAAACTCGCTGAAGCAATTATGGAAAAATAGACATTGGACTGTCATAAACAACTGAGATGACTTGTATTCTGTCCAAAATGTTGCAATGGTAAATTATGTCTGATTTGGGTAAAAGAAATCTTGTATTTTTCATGAAAGCAATTCCTGTTTCCAGGACTATAGCTTCTTAGCAATTACCCAACAATGCGCTTATTTTTCAAATTTATCAGCTTTAGTTAAAGCTATAATGCTTCTCTTTAATTTTGGATATGCTAATCTCTGTTATGTCCATTCATAGTGGAGAATTCTTGAGGGAAAAATGTGTTGTTTGTATGGCTTTTTGAAAATGCTTACATTTTTTTTTCCCCCAGCTTTGATCGTTGGGTTCATCCTTACAGTTGCCAACCTCAGTTTCTTCTCTGCATTGCTAACTTTTTTTGTTAGCTCATCTAAACTCACAAAATGGAAGGCAGAAGCAAAAAAACGTTTGGATGCAGAATATAAGGAAGGTAATTTTACCAATCCATGTCTTTTGTGCTTAAAAGAAAATATTTCTGTTGTTTACTCAATAAATCAAACAAGTAGAAAATCTGAAAGTACAATGTATATATTGCAATGATTTTATTTACAACTTAAATATTTACATTGATTAAACATTTTGGCATATTTACTAACAAATTTGTTACTTGCGGTATAATTTGTACTGCTATTTTCTCATTTTACAAAGCTACAGCATAGAAAAGTGAAATAGATAAACTTTCATCTGTTTTCCTTTCTATCCCTCCTCTCCTTTGCTTCAACTCAAGAATGTGGACCTGGTCACACACCCTAATTTTACCTGGTCACACACCCTAAAGCTTTCACTAAATCACTCCACCTTGCTAAGGCTGTCTCAATCAGGACCCTCAGTATCGATCTGTTCTATTATGTTGTTGCAGCTCCCCAACATTTTGCTGATTCCATTTTTATTACTGATTTATCCAAGGGTATTGAACTAAATGAAGGAATAGCAAGGCTATTCTCAGTCATAAAGAATCATAGAAGCAAAGAATCATAGAGGCCAAAAAATGGCCTCCTTCAATGTTGTAGCTATTTTGTCTTTGTCCAGTCTCCGCTAAAGCATTTCCCTCTCCTCCACACTTCACTGTAACCCTGCACATTATTTTCCCTTGGAGAAAATGAGGACTGCAGATGCTGGAGATCAGAGCTGAAAAATGTGTTGCTGGAAAAGCGCAGCAGGTCAGGCAGCATCCAAGGAGCAGGAGAATCGACGTTTCAGGCATAAGCCCTTCTTCAGGAATGAGGAAGGTGTGCCAAGCAGGCTAAGATAAAAGGTAGGGAGGAGGGACTTGGGGGAGGGGCATTGGGAATGTGATAGGTGGAAGGAGGTTCAGGTGAGGGTGATAGGCCGGAGAGGTCGGGAAGAACATTGCAGGCCAAGCAGGCAGTGCTGAGTCCAAGGGTTGGAACTGAGATAAGGTGGGGGGGAGAGGAAATGAGGAAACTGGAGAAATCTGCATTCATCCTTTGTGGTTGGAGGTTTCCGAGGCGGAAGATGAGGCGCTCTTCCTCCAGGCGTCGTGTTGCCATGGTCTGGCGATGGAGGAGGCCAAGGACCGGCATGTCCTTGGCGGAGTGGGAGGGGGAGTTAAAGTGTTCAGTCACAGGGCAGTTGGGTTGGTCGGTGCGGGTGTCCCAGAGGTATTCTCTTCACATGTTTAGCTGTCTTTTTGGAATCTCTGATTAAGTGTTCCAATCAAAGAAGTGCATTCCAGATTCTAATCATTTACTTTGTAGAACTTTTTTTCTCATGTTGTTTTACTAATCACCTTAAATCAGTATCCTTAGCTTCTTGTACTTCTGTCATCGAGGACACTTCCTATCTATTTACTCAGTTTGCACCCCTCAAAATTTTGGATATTGACACTAAATCTGCCCTCCTCTTTCTTTTTATTATAAAAAAACAGCCTAGATTATTCAATTTACCCTTGTATTTAAATTCCTTCATCTCTGGATCCATTGTCATAAATCTTTCCAGCAGCCTGTCTAGTACCTTCAGATTTTTGAGGTACAATGCTGAGATCGAACCCAGTTCTTTAGTTAAGTTAGAACTTGTGTTTTATAACAGTTCACCCATCTTGCTTGTTTTTGTATTGCATGGCTTGATTTAAGAAGCCTGGGATGCTGTATGACCTTTTAACAATTTGTCAACTTGCTTCACTGCTTTCATCTATTTATGCACATACTCCAAAGGTTTCTCTGTTCTTGCACCCTCTTTTAGCATTGTACCCTCGAAGAATGTTTTGAAGTCTTATTACTGAGTTTAAGTAACTGGACAAAAAGTTGGCAAAATGTAGGAAAATTTGAAGTTGTTCATTTGTTCTCCCTTCCAAAAAGAACATTGTTATTTAAACAGAGAAAAAACACAGAAAGCTCCCTCACAAAGGGGCTTGGGGGTAATTGTACAGAAAAACACAGAAAGCTAGAGAATAGATGCAGCAGGTATTCGGGAAGGCTAATGGAATGTTGGCCCTTACATCAATGGGGTTGAAGTATAAGAGCAATGAAGTTTTACTGTGGCTGTACAAGGTGCTGGTAAGGCCACATCAAGAATACTGTGAGCACTTTTCGTCCCCTTATTTCAGAAAAAAATATTATTTTCTTTGATGTAATTCAGAGAAGGTTCACCAGGATGATTCCTGGTATGGTGGGATTGTCTTATGAGTGAAGATTGTACAGCTTGGGATTCTATTCACTGGAATTTAGGAAAATGAGAGGTGATATCATTAAGACATATACGATTGTTAAGGGGATTGACAGGGTAAGTGCTGATAGGGTATTTTCTGTCATGGGAAAGTCTAAGACCAGACAGCATAATCTCAGAATTAGGCGCACCACTTTAAAACTGAGATGAGGAGGAATTTCTTCTCAGAGGGTTAAGTATCTATGATATTCATTGCATCAGGGTGCTCTGAGGGCAGAGTTCTTGTATATATTTAGGCTAAGACAGATTCTTGATGAGTAATGTTAGAGATGGCTTGAGGAGCGGGATAGCCTTTTCCTGTTCCTATTTCTTTTGGTCTTGTGGTCCCTCTATCCTTCTCGCAGGTCACAATATCTCTAAGTTTTGTGTTGTCTGTAAATTTTTAAAAACACCTGAGTCTAGGTCATGACTGAATTGCCTGTTTCCACGCTGTAGAGAGTCTAATCTTCAAAAAAAAACATATGTAATATTTATATCAATAAAAGCTAATCCTTCGGCCCCAATATGTACCTTCCTCTAGGGGGAAAAGAAGACTCTGTTTAGCACTAGACATGTTCTGAAAAAGGGTCACTGGACCCGAATCGTTAACTCTGATTTCTCTCCACATATGCTGCCAGACCTGCTGAGCGTTCCCAGCCATTTCTGTTTAAGTTTTTGTTTCTGATTTATATCATTCACAGTTCTTTCAGTTTTCTGGTCAGCACTACTTTATTTCCTGTCACTCAGTTAAATTCATCTCTATGCTACCATTGTACCTTTTATTCCATGTGCTTGCAACCCTAATATGCAACACCTTATGAAACATATTTTGAAAGTTTGTGTACAGGATATCATATCATCTTGAATCTCTGTTAGGTCAACAAAACGCTATTCAATTCATAAACACAATCACTTTTAAAAAAAATTAATGCATACTAGTCTACATTACTGTTAATTTTGAGAAAGTGAGGACTGCAGATGCTGGAGATCAGAGCTTAAAAATGTGTTGCTGGAAAAGCGCAGCAAGTCAGGCAGCATCAAAGGAGAAGGAGAATCGATGTTTCGGGCATAAGCCCTTCTTCAGGAATTACTGTTAATTTTGTTCTGAATGATCATTTCTAAATGCTTTCTCTCCGCTGAGATTGAACTGGCTCATCTGTAGGTTCTGCATTTATCCTTGAGTTCTCTGAAATACGTTTTCAATTTGGATTTTATATTTTTTAAATAATTTTCAGTAAAGATGCAGAAGAGTTGATTCCCAGGATAATGCTTGTGAATAACTCTTGTTAAAAGATGAGTAAGCCTCTAATCATGTTCAGAAAACTCAGAACTGGTGATTTTAATGTGTTTTTAAAACAGTAGATCAAAATGTATTGTGAGCTCTTCCTAATTGTTAGGAATCAGTAGTGATTACGTAAACACATCTCAGTAATAGGACCGAACACATTTAATTTGCATTTAGAATCTGCATCTTGTTAAATCACATACATAATTGATTTTCATTAGTCTATGCAAAGATATTTGCTTTGTTGCTTAAATTTAGAGGAATGCGTAAATAAGTTGCTGTTTCTTGCCAATTTCTATGCCTATTTTCATTTCTAGCAACTCCCTTATCTTAACATCTGTCTTTTGGTAGGAAAAGAAAGCAAAAGAAGTGATTTTTTTTTGTCATGGAATTAGGTGTCACTGGAAATGCCAGTATTTGTTGCCCATTTCCAGTTGCCCTGAAGAATACCTTAAATGCTGCAGTCCATGTGCTGTAGGTACAATTGCCTTTGTCTTTCCAAGTGGTAGAGGTTGCAGATTTAGAAAGTGCGGTCTGGAGATTTGATGATTTGTTGCAGTGCACCTTGCATTTGTGCATGCTTATGCCACGGTGTTAGTTAAGGGGAGCAAATATTAAAGGTGGTGGATGGAGCACCAATTGAGCCCTGGATAAAGTTGAGTTTTTCTAGTGTTGTTAAAGCTGCACCAACCAAGTAGATGGAGGGTATTCCATCATACTCCTGACTGATGCCTTGTTGATGTAGACAAACGTTGGGAAGAGATGAAAGTAAACAAGGGTAATACAGACCAGTTGTTTTCCATGCCACTGAGTTTGCCAATTTCAAAGTGATTAATTGGATAGTATAAATGGATTAACACTGACTGATATGACTTCCAATCTCACATTACTCTTATAAATATTGATAAATTTGAACAGCAGGACAACAGTGGATTGTCAATGGACTGTAGCACATGGTTTACCATAGCAATTGACATGGATTCTGGTCTGGAAATGCAGTTAACAGGATGCGTAGTAGAGTTAAACGTTGACTGAAGAGCCATATGTGGCAGCAGGAGGCCAAAAACAATCTTCAGTGGTAAATAAAATGCATTGAGATATGGTCAATTAGATAGTTTTGGTTTCTCACCTGGCATGTGAGATCAAACTTGCTATTTGTGGTTTGCTGATCAGAATTATAATATTGCCTATGACTTTAACCTGGAAGACTCCAAGGGAAAAGACCTGTTTTCAGTTCTTGCTTGATTAAACATTTTTTTCACTTTAATTCTGTTCTTGCCATTTAATGATCAGCACCATTCGGCTCAATGTGAATACTAACTTTGCTGGCCTACCCTTCACTTGTTCCCCCAAAAAGATGAACGAACAGCAAAGAAAGCTCACACTTCATCATAAAAAGTCTTCATGAAAGTCCTCATTCTATCTTTGAAGAGAAAAAATTCAGAGTGTTTCATAACTATATCTACAGCAGACTAAATCTGCCAAGTGAATCCAATCACAGAATATTAAATTTCATTATTATTTTGATCACAAATAGATCTGAATAATATTTCAAGAGGAAAATCATGAAGATGGATGTTTGTAATTATTTTGAGTGTTTTCACTTATTTATTTAACCATATTTTCATCTATTCTGAGTGTTTATATCAACTTTTTTCACAGGTGGCCAGAGGAACTGGATACAGGTATTTTGTAATGGAGGTGTTCCTACAGAGATTGCCTTACTTTATATGATTGAAACTGGGCCGGGAGAAATTGCAATTGATTTTTCAAAGCAGTACACTGCCTCTTGGATGTGTCTGTCTCTCCTGGGAGCGCTGGCTTGCAGTTCAGGTGACACCTGGGCATCAGAGATAGGAAGTGTTGCCAGCAAAACGCATCCAAGGCTGATCACCACGTGGGAAAAGGTTCCCGTTGGTAAGAATTCATTTTCTTTTCTAAAAGATGCCAGTCAGTAGCTAACCCATATCGATATCCTTCACATTCATTTGACGAGAAAAATCTTTATTTATAAAAGTTGAAAAATTTATCATTACCAACTTTATTGAATTTGCCAACATTGTACAAATTGTACCAAATTCTTTCACTAGTGCATCATAATCTGATCAAAACCAGAGGCTTTGCCCTCTTATGAAATATTTTAGAGCCGTTATTTGGTTTCTGCTAGATTCAGCCAATAGAACTGCTAATAATAAGTGAAAGTAAAGCCCAAAGAAAAGAGGAAAAATAATTCATAATTTTAAACCAAACCATGAGTCTGAAATTCCTTTGCTAATGGCACTGTGGGTCTACCTATAACATGCACACTGCTGCAGTTGAAGAAGGCAGCTCACCACCACTTTCTCCTGGGTAACAATGCCCACATTTCATGAGAGAATTAAAAAAAAAACCAAAAGTTGAACTGACTAAAACAAGTTTTATTTTCAGGTACTAATGGAGGAGTTACCTTTGTAGGCCTTGCCTCGAGTTTACTTGGTGGAATGGCTGTTGGATTAGCCTATCTATTAACTCAATTGTTATTTGTGGAGGACCTGAATACTTCACCACCTCAGTGGCCGATTGTTATATATGGTGCTGCAGCAGGTTTCCTTGGTTCCATTTTGGATTCCTATTTAGGCGCCGTAATGCAGTATTCAGGTTTGTATTTTAAGTTATTAAACATCAATGATTGTTTTTATTCTACTTGCTGATTGCAATGTAAAGGGGAAGAAAATGTTTGTCCCCATCCACACTGACTAAAAGAGATTGTAGAAGTGACCAAGTAATGGTACTGCACTACTTGAATGAGGTAAAGCCTTTCCTTAGCTGCAATATTCCCTAGCAAATAAGCCATTATGTAAATGAATGCATGTCATACATATTCATGCAATTGTATACAAATGTGAAGCATAAATGCATTAATTCTATTAAATCTTATGTGTCATTGACTATGCTGGCAAATTAAGGAAGCTTTCAAGCCAGCTTGTCAAGTTCACAGGCCATTTTACAAGGGGCATAATTTGCTGTTCATTATAAATTAGTGAATCATACAAAACTGGAGTACAGGACAGCAATATAAACAGAAGTTGCTGGACAAGTTTAGCAGGTGTGGCAGTACCTGTGAAGAGAAAGTAAAATTAATGAGTTCTAAAGAAGGGTCACTGGACCTGAAATATTAATTCTGATTTCTCTTCACAGATGTTGCCAGCCCTGTTGAGCTTTCCCAGGAGCAACTTCTGTTTTTGTTTCTGATTTACAGCAAGTGAAGTTCTTTTGGTTTTTATACAGGACAGAAATGTTTGCTTTGCACATAATTGCACTGTAAACTTATCTCCAGCAAATATTTGTATTTCTTATGTCCTTGCAGGTTTTGATGAAGACAGTGGGATGGTTGTCAATCACATTACTCCTAATGGACGGCATATATCCGGAAAACCTATTCTGGATAATAATGCAGTAAATCTCTTTTCTGCCATCCTTATTGCTCTACTGCTGCCCGGAATGACTTGGCCTTTTTGGCCAAGGAAGTTAGCAATTTAGAAACATAGTGAAGGAGGATCCTAATCATCTGCTAGTATAAAATATTGCATATGAGTGTTGCACTAACAAATGGAAGTCTGATTTAAAATGAAGATGTACAAAAATACTTCCAATATTGCAACTTTGTGGAAGCATAAGCTGTATCTTCACACGCTTACTTTGTTTACTTATTTATTGTTTCTTTGGAAATGTTATTTGGTGTCTTCAATCAAAAAGCTTACCCTTAATGTTACATCTCAGTGAATAGTCTTTTTATTACAATTGATGTTGTTGCTCCTTTTTATTAACATTTTTTTCAGCAATGCCTCTAAATCAGAGAACATACTTAAATTATGTAACAACTTATAACTTTGATGAACAGATTTCAACAGCAAACTATTGATCAGCCAAGCTCACTCTTCAAAATCACTGGTTGGTTTCCTCCTTATGATTCTGGATCTAAATCAACATTTCAAATCAAAGTTTATTCAATGTCTTTTTGAAAACTTGTTTTTTGTTAAATTCTTACTGATGATTCTCAATCTTATCATGGTTTTACTCAAAACAATGCTGCCTAAATTTCAGAATTTGAAACTTTACCTTCTAATTCTTGAATCCAGTATTTGACAGAAGAGTTGTGAATCCTCACCAGCAAGAGCTTATAAATGAAATGAAGTTACTGAACAGCTTTAAGACTGAGAGTGATACAGGAGAAATAAAAGCAAAATGATGTTTCAGCCCCAAGGGATAATTTACAGGTAAATCTTAATTTAATCTACAATAACACAAACCAAATCCAGCAATGTGTGGACTGAGCAAAGAAAAATTAGTTTAATTAATTAAAGTCATACATAAATCTTGAGTAATTAAACATACATCAAGATTGGCCTGGATTGAATCGCTGGTTTTGTGCTATACCAGAATCTTGAACAAATGCATTTGCGATAAGGAGAAACTTTTGTTCAGATTTGTTGAACTGGAGTCCAAAACACACGGGCATCATAGAGTGGGGTGAGTTCTGAGGATTGTTTGATTGAGGAGGCAGTCTCACATTTTAGCTTTCTGAATTTAATTTTTATGTTTTTCCATACCTACAGAAGGTTTTAAAATCAGTTTTGTTCTCCCTTGTTTACTCGTGTTCGAGTTTGTCTTTACGAATTTCTTGGTGATCTTTCATTTCTAGGAGAGACAGTGACATCGTGGTAGTGTCACTGGATGAGTAATCCAGAGGCCCAGTGATATTCCCACTGTGCCAACCTCTATTACTCTCTGGACACAGATTTAAATTTCAACTTTCAATTTGGTGAAGTTTCAATTTGGTAAATTTCAATTTGGTGAAGTTTAAACTTCATTAATGAATGTGGCAGTAAGAGCTACTCTTGGTGATGGTGACCACAGCAGTTATTGTCAATTGTCATTAAAAAACCCATCTGGTTCACTAATGCCCGTTAGGGAAATAAATCTGCCATCCTTACCTGATCTGGCAGGTGTACATGTGACTCCAGAGAACCACAGCAATCTGATTGATTTGGAAGTAGACAAACACATTTCTCTATTCAAATGAATTAAGGGTAGACAATAAATGTTAGCCTTGTCAGTGATCACATGAAAGAATAAAGGAAAATAACAATCTAAAATTCTCTCAATGTTATTTCTCCTCCTGACAACATCAAAAACTTCCTGTTTCATCAAATTTCTAAGTTTTTCTGTTTGATCACTTGTATTGAGTTTTCATTTCTTAAAGAAATCTATTTTTCTGTGAATTGATTTTTTAAAAAATATAATGGACACTTGTTTCATCGCAGTTTAATTGGAGCCCGTTTGGAAAGAACAGCTTCCTATTTCTTGGCACCAGTGCCAGAGCCCCTGAATTAATAAATCTGCCTCCCATTCAACACTTTTAGCCATGCATTAAGGAAAAAACCTTATTATCCATTCGGCAATAAACTAATTTGCATGTGGCTCAGAGTTTGAATTGCAGAACAAAGTACAATAACATTTTAACCCGCGTTTTTTTTTACTCCATCACTCCCTCCCTCCTTATAAACTGAAGAAACAGAATGAGCATAAACAACTATGAGCATAGAGTTTTTAAATCAGTTATTATCAGTATATAGAAAAGAATTAGTGAATGTAAATTATAATGGGGAAAAGAAATCGGCAGAGACATTAAGGAATAGATTCTTTTTGAAAGAGCATTCTGGAAAGCTCCTTTTTCTTTGTTCTTCTGAACTTCTTGGAAAGATGTTCTTAATACTTGTGGTAATTTATGAAACCCTGTTGACCTCTTCTCCTGGAAGTAAATTTGCATAAGCATCATACAATTAGTATTTAACATAGCTAATATTTTTAAAAGTATAAAACTGATTTAGGCAAAAATTTAGAGAAACACTTTGAAATATCCGATTATGTTATGTTTAATGTATAGTATCCAAACATGCTCACCATAGACTAAATTGAGCAGTCAAAACCTCAGCAAATACACTAAGAGTTTAAATTTGTATTTTCATTCATTTGAATAAATCACAGGTTGCTAATATAAGCAAATCTTGTTGTTTAGTTCTTGGTTACATTTAACAATGAGGTGATTGTGCTTAAAACAATCCTTTACAAGCCCCCAAACCTTTAAGCAAACTAGCGACTAAGAAATGTAAACATAGGTAGAATTGAGTTGCCCAAAGTTCATAAGTCTTGATTTAACTCATTATCTGCAGTTTGTACATTCATATCAACTATAATTAATTAAAAGTCAAACTTTTATAGTCAGATATTTGAATTTAGTTGTAGATTACTTTTAAGTGTGCTATGATAATATGTTGAGAAATAACATATAGTATCTTTTGTGTCTTCATGACCTCATTGCCTGAATTACTTTTTTTAACATTTACCTATTTGGATGTGTCATGACATATCTCTGTGGCAGGTGGGGCATTTTAAAATTATGCTTTCAAAGAATGTGGGCACTGCTGGCTGGACCAGCATTTATTGACCATCTCTAATTGCTTGGAGGGCAGTTAAGAGTCCGGCACGTTGCTCTAAGTCTGGAGTCAAATGTAGGCCAAACCAGATAAGGACAGTAGTTTTCTTCCCTAAAGGACATTACTAAGGAAGACTTTTTTTTTTCCCCAATAATCAATAATGTTTTCATAGTAATCATTAGACTATTTAATTCCAGATTTTTTAAAAAATTGAAATTAAATTCCACTATTTGAGCACAGGTCCTCATCTTTGCCTGAGTCTCTGAATTAATAACCTAGTGATATGACCATCAGGCCAGCACCTCCCTATCGAAGCTGGACCTCTGACCCAGAAATAGGAGAAAAATAAAACACTACCACAAAACCACTACACCTTTTGAACCATCTGTAGAATTGTAATTTAAGCCAAAATCCCACAAACAGCAATGAGATAAACTGGTCAGATGATACATCTTTGGTGTTGGTTGACGATGAAATATTAGTTAAGACATGTGAGAACATCCTGTTTTTCTTAAAAGTTCTCTATTGGGTTTGCTTTGCCAATCAATGAGATGATGGTCAATCTGATGGCTCCACTTTCCTGCCTTTATCCCATTCCCTTTATCATTAAATCCATCCAACTCAACTTTGAATATACTTAACAATTCAGCCTCGATAGCCCTTTGTAGTAAAGAATTCCACAGATTTGTTACCCTCAAAAGAAATTCCTCCTAATCTCTAACTTAAATGTGCAATCTGTTTTTTCTGAGACAATGCCCTCTGGTTCTAGGTTTTTCCATGTGGGAAAACAATCTTTCTGCATTTACCTTGTCAAATCATTTAAGAATCTTACATTTTTCAATAAGATCACCTCTTGTTCTTCTAAATTCCAAAGAATATGGGCCCAATCCACTCAGTGTTCCCTCACAAGACAGTCTCTCCGTAGCTAGTACCAACCTAGTGAGTCTACTGAAAATTGTTTTCATCTGCTCTTTTATGGCCACCTGGAAGATTGACCAGAATCTAAATGTATGAACTTACCTGCAAGATATATTGCTGCACTGCCAGATTATGTGCTTTAAACTCTGAACTGGAACATCAAGTTGCAATCTGGTCACTTAAAAGGCAAATGCAGTAAGGTTTATGTGGAGAACTGGGTAAGCAATGCATAAATTAGAAAGGTTTTTGGATGAATTTGTCTTTTATCCATTGAATAGTTCTGAGGAATAGTTGATATATTGAATAGTTCTGAGGAACGTTACTGTGAAGTCTATTGTGTGAATGAAGTGT
This sequence comes from Chiloscyllium punctatum, assembly GCF_047496795.1. Taxonomy (NCBI): domain Eukaryota; kingdom Metazoa; phylum Chordata; class Chondrichthyes; order Orectolobiformes; family Hemiscylliidae; genus Chiloscyllium; species Chiloscyllium punctatum. The sequence goes on along the minus strand of NC_092770.1, from coordinate 14,009,444 downwards.
TCTATTTTCTGTCACATGGACAAATATTTTATCCACAGTTTATCACATTACGGTCACATTCAGAATCAAACTAATTTTGCATAGTATTGTTACACAAAATCCAGTGAAGTGTTTATATTGTTTTTGAAGCATTTATTCCATCTTTTCCATCATGTTAATATGGCAGATTTTTTTCCCTCGTATGTGTAATTATTTTGTTAAAAAAAGTTCCTTTTTTAAGAAATGTGACAATATTTTGTGTAAAGTACACCTTCAGAATAGTTTGAATTATTTGAAATTAAACAAATGTTTTATGTAACCAATTAATAAAACTAGTGTATATACATGTTACATTTCAGTTGCATTCCATTCATAAATTGATATTACAGTATCATAAATATTATAGCCCAGGCAGAGACCATTGAGCTCATTACATCAATGACTGTTTGCTTTTCTGCTGGAACTATTTCCTATTATTTACTCAACTTGCTTTTTTTTTGTTGCTTTTCAGCAATTCATCCAGTTCCTATTTATGTTTCGAAATGTACCTAAATAGCAACCTCAGAAAAGTTACCTTAATTTTTCTAGTGTTGAATCTTAGAACTTGTCTCCCCGGTACTAAGTCACCAACCACTTGAAATACTGTTGCACTCTTACCTTTTCAATAGCTGATAAAGGGCTTATGCCCAAAATGTCAATTTTCCTGCTCCTGCCTGACCTGGAGTGCTTTTCCAGCACCACATTTTTGACTCTAATCTCTAGCATCTGCAGTCCTCACTTTTGCCTTTTCAATAGCTGTCGTAAATTTTACACCTTCTATTAGATCCCCATGCATTTTTCTGCTTCAGTGGGAAAAGTCCCAATATTTCATGTCAGTTTTCAAGTTTCCTTCAGTAACTTTAGCATTTATCCAGTTGAAAATAGAATAGAATTAGCTTTATTGTTACATATACTCAATTAGTACACTGAAGAGTTTATACTTTTTTGTTGCTAAGCGCTATCTTAGGTACAAGTTACCTAGGTACAGCTTCTTTAGTTACAAGATCTTAGAAAATAGACAAATAAAATGCCCGGAACAGAGGTCTTCCAACCATACTGAGCTGACACTGAGCCTCCAGGTAAATCATTTCTACAAATCAAGCATATTCCCAACAGTTGTGTACTGAAAACTGTACACAACAATTGTGACCTTGTAAATTTCTTTCATAATTACAAGATTTATCTCATGGTTTTTATATTCAACATTCCACTTATAAAACCTGGAGTCCCAGTTGAGCTTCTATAAGCCATTTCTGCTTCACTTTTATTCTTAAATGTTCATATATTTCTTAAATGTTTATATAACTATAGCGTTGGATGTCTCTTTTTCTGCATTAAGAATCTCTTTTATGGAAATATTTCATTTTTACAATTCTTTTTCCTACAAAGCATTATATTCTACTGAATTGCTTTGGTCACCTTTCTCTTAAACCTATCTTTTACCTCGCACTCTACAATACTGGTCCGTTAAATTCCCTCTTAAATTTATGGCAAAATCAATTTTAAACCTCGGTACAGTCTTCGGATGTCAAACGCTCTCTGTAGATTCCTCTAGGTCGACTTTGGAGTTCTGCACAAATTTCTCATAGATAGGTACCTTTTCAGAGAGCTATTCGGCTCGCGGTCTGTTTGTTTGCATTTGTTGCTGTTCTCACCCTAACTGTTCAACATGTCCAATTTTTTGCCCCAAAACATTGGATCATTTCATTGGTTTGACGTCCTCCCAAACAGTGAAATTCCAATTTGATAGGATTTTGGTATTTGGGGCATATTTTAAACTGGCTGAATATGAATTTGTTTTTGTTCCATGGCAACACAACTCCAGGTATTTGTTTTGACCAGGTGTTACATTTTTACCTTGTTCAGGACAGTCTGGGCTTTCAGTCAGTCCTTGCGAGCTTCCTCTCCCTCTTAAAGGTACAGTACACCTCTACACCTTCATAACAATTACATTTATTGAAGGCTGATTTTTGATAGATGAGGGAATAGAGGATAATAAGGCAGCATACACCAAGAAATTGAGACCACTACCAACAATTATTTTATTGAATGACAGAACAGGCTTAAATGACCTACTCCTGCTCCTAAGTTCTATGTTCTGACTTGGTAATATGTAAAGAAAATAGCCTTTTAAGGGAACTGAGAGGTGGGTTCCTCACCACAGAATACCTATTCACTGACTACCTTCTAACCACTGTGTTCATGTGGTTTGTCCTCCTTTGCTCATGATCAGAAGTACCCCCCCCCCCCAACCCAGGATGTTAATAGTGGAGTATTTAATTATGTTAATGCCATTCATTATTAAGGAAATATGATTAAATTCTTTCTTGTTGGTGTTTTCTCACTGTAAAATACACTTGACAATAAAATCATTCATTCATTCATATATTACTTGACATATAAGCACAAGACTGAATATTGTGCAAGACTTGCTCTGTGGAATGTTTATTATCTGAATTCTTAATAGAACTGAATATTGAAATCATCAACAAGCTTCTGATCATATTATAGAGGGAGGTCATTGATGAAGCAACTGAATATGGTTGGACCTAGAAATCCTCTAAGTGATTGCCCTGCAATAACCACAACCATCTGTCTTTGAGCTAGGCATGATGCCAGGCTGTGGAGAGTTTCCCCTGACTTTACTTGGCCTTACTGATTCCATACTTGGTCAAATCCAGCCTTAATGTCAAGTAAATGTCTGGTAATTGTTTTCAAGTCATCTCTGGAAATCAGCTCTTTTAACCATTTTTGAACCAATATTGTGAAAGTGTCTGGCACAACCAAAAGGCAAAAGGAATGGTAATGCTAAATAATCAAGATTGAATGTGGGTAAGCATGTCACTGATGGTTAAATACCACAAAAGAGCACAGGGAAAAAAATGCCATCATTCTACTGTTAACTGAGAGTAGGCTGATGAGATGGCAATTCATTATATTTTTTTCCATCCTTTTGAGAGGAGACTAGATCTGTGCACTTCCCAGAATCTGAAAATCCTAGAACATGAAAGAAGTTGAAAACAACCAAACCAGCAGGTCAATACTTTTCTAGCACTACTCGGTGTCTCAACGTTATTTTCTATCATTTTTTGAACAATAATACATATGAATAGAAATAGGCCATTCAACTCATTGAGTCTGCTGTGCCATTCAATGAGATCATGGCTGATCTGACAGTCTTCAACTTCACTTTCTTTCTTTCCCCCCATAACCCTTCATGAGATTAGATTACCTACAGTATGGAAACAGGCCTTTCGGCCCAACAAGCCCACACCGACCCTCCGAAGACCCATTCCCCTCCCCTATATTTACCCCTGACTATGGGCAACTCAGCATGGCTAATTCATCTAAACTGCACATCTTTGGATTGTGGGAAGAAACCCACACAGACACAGAGAATGTGCAAATTCCACACAGACAGTCACCCGAGGTGGAGAATCGAACCCAGATCCCTGGCCCTGTCAGGCAGTAGTGCTAACCACAGAACCACTTTGCTGCGCCTCATTCCCTTACTGATTAAAAATTTGGCTATACTTAATGCTCCAGCCTCTACAGCCTACTGTGGTAAAGAATTCCACAGATTTACTACCCTCTGAGAGAATAAATTTTTCCTAATTTCTCCCTTAATCTCAGAATGAGGGGTTGCCCGTTTATGCCCTCTGGTCTAGACTCTCCGACAACTGGGAATGACTTTTCTGTTTCTACCCTATCAAATCCCCAAAGAATCTTCTATGTTTCAATAAAGTCACCTCTCATTCTTCTAAATTCCAGTGAGGACTGGAGATCAGAGACGAGAGTACGGTGCTAGAAAAGCACAGCAGGTCAGGCAGTATCCGAGCAGCAGGACAATCAATGTTTTGGGCTGAACAGTAAATTCCAGTGAGTATAGGCCAAAACTATTCAACCTCTCCTCAAAATAGTTCCTCTGACCAAGGAACCTTATCTGGATTACCTCCAATGCCAGTACACCTTCCTTAGATAAGGGGCCCTATACTGTTTTAAAATTCATCTAATCTTGTTAGTTTCTAAACTCTTACTCCCCAAACTGTCCAGTTAGATTGATGATATATACAAGTACAGATGGAATTTGATTCTCTTTATTTAATTTCATCACAAGTTTCTATTGTTTATGGATTTACAAGTCAGACATTGAAACTAATTTGACTTAAGTTGTTACTAATCTAGTTAGGCTGTAACTACACTCATTATCCTATCAAAATTAAAAGATAGAATGAACTCAGCAGTGTAGTTAATTGGACAAAGAAAAATCAAAAAAGAAAAAATGCTTCTCAAACTGGAAAAGCTTGTTCATAACTGTGGCAGTTTAAGTAACTCTGCTGTCAGATGTTATACTCCAATTTTAAATATTTTTGGATTAGTTTCTCCAAATAACTTTAAACTCCTATCTGTCTCCCCAGGATCCATTACCCTGCCCACCTCATAAATCTGATCTTCAGTCCCCGCAGACTAATCTTCACCACTTGAACCACTGTGAACCTGGAATCTCTCCACACCCGCTACTCAGCAAACCATTTCCCCAGATCTGTAAATTTGACAGTGTCTTCACGTTTTCACTATATTCAGACTTCCTCATCAATAGATTTAAGTCCAACTTTAATTCTGTGGAAAGAGATGGGTTTTGAGTTGAACATTTTGCCTTTATGTGATGCTGCTCCCTCCCCCGAAACAAAGAGCTCATGTCCCAATCTATTGACCATAAGAAATAGGAACAGAAAATTATTTCAAAGAAAAATAAGAAATGCTGAAAAAGCTCAGCAGGTCTGGCAGCATCTGTGGAAAGAAATCAGTCAACATTTCTGGTCCAATAACCCTTCCTCAGCCACCAGACCTGAAACATTAACCCTGATTTCTCTTCATAGATGCTACCAGACCTGCTGAGTTTTTTTCTAGAAATTTCTGCTTCTGATTTCTAGCATCCTCAGTTCTTTTGGTTTTTATTTAGGAAATTATTTTATCGAGGGCAAACCTAAGTAATTTTGAATATTTTTGACAAGTAATAAATTTAGTATATAATAATCATGTGGAGTATTTAACAAGGTAAGTGCATGATCATGAAAGAAAAGGCTTGCATTTATATAGTTCATTCATGATTGCTGAATGTTCCAAAGCATTTTAGAGTTTTTGAACTACTTTTGAAGTTAAGTCACTGTTGGGGTGCAAGAAATTTGGTAGCTAATTTGGAACCAGCAAATTCCTACAAACAAATATGTGGTGTTGATGAAGTGATAAATATTAGCCAGGATACCATGTTTCTTCAAAAAACTGTTCAAGAATCACTTACATTTACCGGAGAGTCGGATACTCATCTGAAAGACAAATAATGAACAATTCCAAGAGAGGTGGTATGATAAAGTTGCCCTGGTACAAAAAGCAAAGGGACTGATAAAGGTTATAGTAAAAAGACAAAAGTGTCAGAAAGCGTGAATATAAATGCTGTACTCTGGACCAATGCTTGCTTTCTTTCTGACAAAATTCCTTATGCTATTTGGCTTTTTGTTCTGTGACATTTTGTCGTTTAATCTCTTGTGCCCTCTACCTTATCCCGGTTCTTCTCTTTTATTCTTCTTTTTCCCTCAATCCCCACATTTCAATTACATTTAACCATCAAACTTCCTTCATTGCCTAAGTGTCAGATTTGATCCAAAAATGCTAATTCTGCTTTTCTGTCCACAGATGCTGTCAGACCTGCTGGGTATTTCAAAGAGAGAGAAAGCAGTGGTGGCAGTTTCACTTTCAATGTGGGACCAGCGTGTGGTGTTGCCAGATGTTTTGGGTAGTGCTAGAAAACCAGTCATTTGATTGCCTGGCATGTGCTTCGTGTGAGAGGTTGTGTTAATTACTAACTTTGGACACCAGAGTTAAAACAAAATAAATAAAACATGAAACAATATAAATAAAAAAAGGCAAGATATTAAAATAAATACCTGAAATACATAGCTGTGTTATTAAGAAAACCATAACTTTAGTTGTAGTTTTTAAGCAATTAAGGTGCGCAGTAGATTCTTTATATGTAGGAATTATCCTAAATTAATGCAGAAAGTAATTAAAGTAATTTAACTAAAGAAACATAAGCAACAATGGCAGAACAGATATTATGCTGTAACTGTGGAATGTAGCAGGTTTTAGATGCTAAGGCATCAAGGACCAACATGTTTTCAGAAATTGCAAGCATCTAGAGGAATTCTGAATCAGGACTATTGATTTACAAGTGAAATTGCAGACATTATACAACATAAGGGAAAGGGAGAAATATCTGGAAATCTTATTCTGAAATACAGTCACACTTCTCAAAGCAGGAATTTCTGTTTTAAACAGCATGAGATACAGGTGGATATGATCAAGAGTAAGCAGACAGTAATGGAGGTGCATCAGACATTGTCATGGTCAAACAGGTCTGAGGAGTGCTCAGCTTGTGCAGATGAACGTAAGTGATTAAACAGACTAGCGAAGGCATCATGCTGCAGGAAGTTGTTAAGCAGAGGGTAAAAAACAGAATGTAGTGAACTGTTATTGTGTGTCGGTCTTCATTCTGAAGGACACAAGTAACATTTTGGAAATAATTGACACTCAGGAAATGGAAGGGAAGGAAGAAGTCAAGAAAATCATGAGGGAGGGAAAGGTTAGTGGTGAAGTCAGACAGCATGGAAATATACCCAATCGGACCAACTCATCCATACCAACCAAACATCTCAGTCTGACCTAGTCTCGGTTGCCAGCAGTTGGCTCATATCTGCCTAAACTCTTCCTATTCATTTACCCATCCAGACACCTTTTAAATTTTGTAATTGGACCAGCTTCCCCCACTTCCTTTTGCAGCTCGTTCCATACATGCACCACCCTGTGTGAAAATGTTACCCCTCACGTCCTTTTAAAATTTTTCCCCTCTCACTTTAGACCTTTTTCTTCCAAGTTGGTGGTGGAGTAGGTGGACTGAACCTGGGCTCATATGATCCTGGCGGCTTTCTTTATCTTTTTTTTTATTCTTTAGCCCTTTTTCTTTTCTCTTTCTTTTTGTTTTATTTTCTTTGCTTGTGTGGAGAGTGGCAGCTGACGGAGGAGTCCTCCAGTGGCAGCAGCAGCAGCAACACCAGGATGAGCACGACATGGCTCCACTCAGCCCGGGTTCTCTGTGAGTGAGGAGCAGGTCCCAGGCTGAATCCCTCACCCAGACTCTCAATCTAGGCCAAGACTCCCAGGCCATGGCTAGGCCTGGGCTCCTGAAGGACAAGTGGTGCTCTTGTCACACAGTGGCAGTCTGCTGGTGTGGCGGTCTTGTCCAGGCATGGTGGTCTTGTCCTGGCATGGAGATCTTGTGTCGGTGTGAAGATCTTTGTCTTCAGCTTCCAGGTATTCCAGCAGTCTGGCAGATGGTCTCGTCCAGGAGTGACAGTCTTGGCCCAACATGGCGGTCTTTTTTGGCAGAGGGTTCCAGCCCAGTATTCCAGTGGGTGGCGTGGCAGTCTTGCCCCAGAATGGCTGTCTCATCCTGGCTGGATATGCAACCATTCTTTAATTGGCTTTCCCCAAACCCAGCAACAGTTAACGCAACTGTGATGAAATTTGTCTTAATTTTACACTTTTCTTTTTATGATATATGACTTCTGTATTGATGTAGGCTCCATATTGAAGTGACCTATAAAACTTTCCACTATATTTTTCATGTAAAAGTACACATGACAATAAAATTCTATTCTACTCTGTTCTATTCCCTATTAAAGTTATATCCTCTAGTTTTGGACTTCCCCACCCAAGGAAAAAGACCTTGGCTATGCAACCTACTCGGCACGTCATGATTTTATAAACCTCGACAAGGTTACCTATCAATCTCCAATGTCTTGAAACAGTATCAGAAAATGCTGGGGGAATCTCAGTAGTCTAAAAATGTGTTTGGAAAAAGAAACAAAATTAACGTTTCAAGTCTGATGTGACTCTTCTTCAGAACTCCAATCCAGATGATTTGCATCCTAGGCTTTTAAAAGAAATGGCGAGTGAGATATTAGATAGTTTTATTGGTTTAATTTCACTGGTTTTAATTTGTCAAAGTTTATTAGATTTGGGGAAGGTTCCATTTGGTTGGAAAATAGCTAATATTAACTCCTTTCTCCAAAAAAGGACAGAGATAGAAAGCAATAAATTATAGGTCACTTAGTTTAAGATTGATCATATGGAAAATACCGGAAGCTGCTATTAAAAACATCATGATAGGGCACTTGGATAAGTTCAAGTTAATCAGGCAGAATCAATTTGGCTTTTTGAAAGGGAAATCATGTTTAACCAATTTATTGGCAATCTTTGAAGAAGTGACGTGTACTAATAAAAATATACCGAACTTAGATTTTCAGAAGTGCCACATCAAGATTACTGCAGAAAATAAAATCTCTTAGTGTAGAGGATAACATTGACATGGACAGAAATATGGAACATAGGGATCAGAGCCTTTTGATCATTTGGCCTTTTGAATTTGCATCACCATTCAATATGATCATTGCTGATCATCCAATTCAGTACTTTGTTCCTGCCTTCTCCCAATGATGAAGGGCTTTTGCCCGAAACATCAAATCTCCTGCTCCTTGCATGCTGCCTGACTTGTACTTTTTCCAGCACCATACTTTTCAACTCTGACTTTCCAGCATCTGCAGTCCTCAATTTCTCCTTTGATCCTGTAAGCCCCAAATATACTATATTTAACCTCTTGAAAATATTCAATGTTTTGGCCTTAATTGCTTCCTGTGGTAGGGAATTTGAGAGGCTCAACACTATGGGTGAAGAAATTTCTTCTCATTTCAGTCCTAAATAGCTTATGTCATATGGCCTACTCCTTAAACTGTGACTCCCTGGTTCTGGACTCCCCAGTCATTGTAAACATTCTTCCTGTGTTTACCCTTTCGAATGCTATTGAATGTTATTATTTTCTATGAGATCATACCTCATTCTTCTCAACTTCAGTGAATATAATCCTAATTGATCCGGTCTCTCTTCAAATGTTAGTCCTGCTGTCCCAGGAAAACATCTGTTAAATCTTTGTTGCACTTCCTTCACTGCTAGACATCCTACCTTAGACAACGAGACAAAAACTCCACACAATTCTCCAGGTGTGGTCTCAACAAAGCTCCATACAATTGCGGAGGAGAAAGTGAGGACTGCAGATGCTGGAGATCAGAGTTGAGAGTGTGGTGCTGGAAAAGCACAGCAGGCCAGACAACATCTGAGGCTTAGTAGAATCGACATTTTGGGCAAAAGCCCTTCAGCATGATTCCTGATGAAGGGCTTATGCCCAAAACGTTGATTCTCCTATTACTCGGATGCTGTCTGGCCTGCTGTGCTTTTCCAGCGCCATACTCTCAACTCCATACAAATGCCACAAGACATCCCTGCTCCTGTATTTGATTCCTCTTGATAGATACTATTTACCTTCTTCACCACCTGCTGTACCTGCATGCTTACTGTCAATGACTGATGTACAAAAACATCCAGGTCTCATTGCATCTCTCCCTTTCCCAATCTATTGCCTTTAGGATAATAATCTGTCTTCCTATATTTGCTACCAATGTTTATCAATATTGTACCTCATCTGCCAAGCATTTATCCACTCACTCAACTTGTCCAAATCACACTAAAGCATCCCTGCATCCTCTTCACAGCTCATCCTGCTGTGATTCAGCTTTGTGTCATCTGCAAACCTGGATATTTTACTTTCAGTTTCCTCATCGAAATCCTGAATATTTTACAAATATATGGGTCCAGCACTGATCCCTGTAGTCCCTGACTTGGCACTGCCTGCAACTGACAAATATGCCTGCTTCTTTCCACTCTTTGGTTCCTGTCTGACAACCAATTCTCTATCCATATCAGCACACTACCCCCAGTCTCAAGCCTTTTAATTTTACATGTAAGTCTCTTAAGTTGAACCTTATTGAAAGCCTTCTGAAAGTCCAAGTAAGTCACATCCACTGGCTCCTCCTTATTAGATTTACTCGCTACATCCTTGAAAAATTCCAGTAAATTTGTCAAGTATGATTTCCCTTTTGTAAATCCATGTTGACTTTGTCTGATCCTGTCATTGTTTTCCAAGTGTTCTGCTATTAAATCTTTTATAATGGACTTTGGATTATCCCCACTACCAATGTCAGATTAACTAACATATAATTCCATGTGTTTTCTACCTTTTTTAAAATAGTGTGGTGACAGTAGCTACCCTCTAATCCATAAGAGCTGTTCCAGAGTGTATAGGGTCTTGAACGATGACTACTAATGCATTCACTATTTCTTGGGTCACTACTTTAAGTGCCCTGGAATGTAGATTTTTGGTCCCTGGTGACTTATTGGCCTTTAATCGCATCTAATGCTGCATACTATTTCCCTGCTAATATCGATTTCCATTAGTTCCTCCCTCTTACTAGACCCCAGGCTCCTCAACATTTTTGGGACGTTATTTGTGAATCCCTTTGTGAGGGCAAAACTAATGTATTTAATTGGTCTGCCATCTCTTTGTTCCCCATTCTAACATCCCCATTTGCCTTCACTAATCTTTAACTCTTCACATACCTATTGAAGTTCATACAATCAAGTTTTATGTTCCTGGCAAGCTTACTCTCGTCCTCTATTTTCCCCCTCTTAAACAATCCCTTTATTCTCTTTTGCTGATTTCCAAATTGCTCATAATTCTCAGCTCTGCTGCTTTTTTTTTGGCCAGTCTTTATACCTCTTCCTTGGATTTAATACTCTTCTTAATTTTCCTTGTTACCCATGATTTGACAGGAAGAGGGCATTGGTATAAATGGGTCGTTTTCTGGTTGGCAAAATGTAATGGACGCTGTGGTGCAGGGGTCCATGAGATCTAACCTCGCTAATCAGTCTCCATGGGGAACCTTGTCGAACACCTTACCGAAATCCATATACATCACATCTACCGCTCTGCCCTCATCAATCCTCTTTGTTACTTCCTCAAAAAACTCAATCAAGTTTGTGAGACATGATTTCCCACGCACAAAACCATGTTGACGATCCCTAATCAGTCCTTGCCTTTCCAAATACTCAGGATTCCTTCCAACAACTTGCCCAGCACCAATGTCAGGCTCCCTGGTCTATAGTTCCCTGGCTTGTCCTTACCACCCTTCTTAAATAGTGGCACCACGTTTGCCAACCTCCAGTCTTCCGGCACCTCTTCCGTGACTATAGATGATACAAATATCTCAGCGAGAGGCCCAGCAATCACTACTCTAGCTTCTCACAGAGTTCTAGTTTACACCTGATCAATTCCTGGGGATTTATCCACCTTTATGCGTTTCAAGGCATCCAGCACTTCCTCCTCTGTAATTTGGACAGTCCTGAAAAGTTAATTTTGTTTCTCTCTCCACTGATGCTGCCAGACCTGCTGAATTTCTCCAATCATTTCTGTTTTCCTTTCAGATCTTCAGCATTCACAGCTCTTTGATTTTTTTTAAAAAAACGTGAGGAAGTCTTGTTAAAGCTGTACACTGCATTAGTACGAACACAGCTGGAATGCTGTCACAACTTTGGGACCCTTGTTTAGGGACAGATATACTAACATTGGAGGCAGTCCAGAGATGGTCCACTCGGTTGATTCTGGGGTTGCAGGGACTGTTTATTTGAGAATGAGTGGTTCGGGCCTACTACCATTGGAATTTTTTTTAAAATGCGAAGCAACAGGCTGCACTTGCAGAGAGACAAAAACAACTCGTTTTTAAGCCACGGAGGTAGAAGGATGACAAATTTGCAACTGGCCTCGCCGCCCGAGGTTGGCGCATCGGTCGCCATGACAACACTGCGCCGCGCCCTTCCCCCCCCACGCTGACGGTTGGCCCAAAGGGGAAGGGCGACCGCGCGCGCCACTTCAACCGTTCAGAACCTTGTCATCATTTGAATGGTCCCGGGGAAACGGGCCAATGAGGAACTGCGGAACCCGTAGCACGTGATAAGTGGGACACGGACGGTTATAAAAGGGGATCGTACGCGCCGCGCTTAGTCGTAAACGGTGGTGATTGTTGGTAAGAGCGTGGGTTTGTATACACAAAGAGGGTAATTTCGGAAAGGTGAGATACTTTCGGTTGTTTCGAGCTCTTCCTAATTGCAGGTTGTTGGGATTATAAAAAGGCTGATGATTGGTGGGGTTGGATTGTTATTTTGCTGGACTCTTAGCTAGTGTTCAGGACGCGTCCAAATGTAAATGGGAACATAATAGTGCCGAGCTTTTCTTGCAACTTTCTTCTTTTTCTGACTTGGAGCATACGAAGCCCTTTCCCGTTTGGTCTGCAAAGTGGAATTTGATCTGGTAAAGTATTGATTTTAGGAGGAGTAATAAGCCTTCATTTCTGAACACCATTACTTCTGACAAAAACGTTCTGATTTAATGGTTCATATTTTATCCTTTGCTAAAGTTGACTTGTTCAATGTTTTTTTTTCTGCATTGCAATTACTAACATCTGTAATCGTTCGTGTAGATATTGTTAACTTACATGTCTAGGGTCCACAGTACTTGGATTTTCTGGCCTAGAAGTTGAGACATTATCACTCGTGTTCATGGGATGAGGGTGTTACTGACTTACCAGCATTTAATGTCCAGTCCTAGTTATCCTTAAAGATGGTGGTGAATTGTTGTATTGAACTGCTGAACTCATTGTGCTGTTGGTTGACCCATGCTTCTCTTAAGGAAGCAATCCTCTGATAGTGACTCAGGGACAGAGGGTCCTGGGATGTATTTCCAAGTCAGGGTGATGAGTGCCTTGGAACAGAATGTGTCGGTGATGTTCACATATATATCTACTGCGCCTGACTTTCTAGGTGGAAGTTGTTGGGGATTTGGAAGGTGTTATCTAAGGACCTTTTTTTAAATTTCTGCATTTCATCTTTTAGATACAGTTGGTTCTGCTTTAACTTGGTAGTTCTCTTCTCATGCAATCCTGTTATTAAAAAGATCATGTAATAGCAGCACGGTTTATACTAATGTGGCTGGAATCTTGTTATAACTATTGCATGTTTTAAAGTTCATACTTTTAAAACAGTAGCCTCAATTCACTAATTGCTAGTGAAATTGTGTTAATGAAATGTTATAGCAGAATGACCAGTAATGTACACCAGCTGCCACTCTACGTCAAGGGCAGAGGGAGTGTATCTTTAGATCTGGTACCAATCAGCTGGGTGCCTTGTCTTGAATGGTGTCGAGTTGCATTGATCCAGGCAAATGGAAATTGTGCCTTGTGGATGGAGAGCATATTTTGGAGTAAGAGCAATTACTTGCTGCAGTGTCACTAGTCTCTGACCTGCCCTTAGTCACTATATTTCTGATTTTAGTTGTTTTTAGTCAGCGGTAATCCCCAGGGTATTGATAGTGGGGGCTTTTCACAATGGACTTTGGTCAGATTGTCTTATTTGAGATTGTCACTGCTTGGCATTTTCAGTGTTAATGTTGCTTGCCACCTGTTATTGTCTAGTTACACTTGTCTGTGGAGTGTTTCAGTATCTGAGGAGTCATGAATGATGCTGAGAATTATATAATCAATGATTTTGTTTTCCCCATTTCAGACTTTATGTTGGAGGTAAGGTCATTTGAAGCAGCTAAAGATTGTTAAGTCAAGGACACTTAATGCAGACAGCCTGCAGACTAGGCTGACCTTCAGCCGCTGCAATTGTCATCCCATGTGGCAGATATGACTCCAACCAATGGAGAGTTTATCCCCCATGTCCCCTTGATTCCAGTTTTGCTGCGACTCCTTGCCATACTAGGTTGAGTATGACCATGTCAAGGGCTGTTGCTTAACCTCCCCTCTGGAATTGTACTTTTCATTTTTCATCCAAGGTTTGAGGTCAGGAGCTCTGGCCCTGGCTGAACCCTAATTAGTTGTTGATCAGGTTATTGCTGAGCTTGATAGCAATGACACCTTCATCAGTTACTGATAACAAATTGGTCTAGAATCTTATTTGACTGAGTTAGATTTGACCTGCTTTGTCGGCAGGTGTACTCCAATGTTGTTGCTTTGCCAGTGTTGTAACTTCACTGGAACAGCAATTGAATTATGGCAAATTTGGGAGCAAAATCACTGGTATTGGTGGAACTTTCAGGGCCCATCGCCTTTGTAGTGCCTTCTGACAATTGTCAGAATGAATTGAATTGGCTGGTATGGCATCTGATGTTGGGGACGATTGAGGCAGAGATGATCATCCACTTGCACTTCTGGCTAAAGATTTAAACAAATGCTTAAGCTTATCTTTTGCACTGGGCTATTCTCTCATTGAGGATGGGGATATTTGGAGTTCCCACCTATAGTGAGTAATTTGTCCACCACTCCACATGAGTGGATGTGACAGTCCTACAAGATGTGCTACCAGAGCTTTAAGGATAATGTTAAGTGAGATGGGTTAGTCACATCGGAGTAAGCACTAACTCCATTTCCCTCTCCACAGATGCTGCCTTTTTCTGTTCTTAGTATTTGATTTGCTTTGGTTGGAAGAGGTTGAGTTGCTATTCTGCTTAAACTACTCAAGTTTAATGCTCTATGTTCTGATCTTGTGGAACTCCCTTTTTTTTTCCCCTTTCTTCTCCCCCCCCCCCCCCCCCCCCCCCCCCCCCCCCCCCAGCCAGTGGATTGGATTTTGGTCTTGAAACTAATCCATTACTCCTACTGAAGTATGATATCCTCATGCTTAGTTCAAATTACAGTCATAAAAGCAAATTAACCAGTCTGGTGTTTGTGTATCATTCCTGTAGTGAGGACTAGAACATGGATTTAAGAATAGAAATAACTTTCATTTTAACTGTAATATGTTGCTGGACTTGATAATTTATAACAAATCATTTTAAACATTCTGGGTAGTGGGAAGGTCAAGTTTGAGTTGAGGAATCATGACCAATTAGGGCTAGAAATTACATGAGTTAATACTACGTGGCCTGTTTGCTTTTGCACTTAGAATTGGTCCAGCACTTTCTTCACTGTTTTTAATGTTGATGTTTATTGTTCTAATTGCTATAATCAATTTTCCCAAAAATTGAATACCCTGCACAATTTTTTAAATGGAAGTTATTTCTTTACCTGATTTGGAGTGACTATTTCAAATGTATGTCTTCACTGCTTTCTAAAGTAGATCTTGTGCCTGATCTGATCCTGCTGAACAAATTGGAAGAAAACGATCAAATATCCTACCTGATTTTTCCTCTGGTGAAGATAGTTATTCTTTTTTCTGTTCTCAACTTAGGATCTGCCTCTGAAATGCTCTGTCACTGCACTGAACAGTGTTTTACTGAAAAGGCAATTTAAACGATTATTGACACTTTTAAATTATCAAAGCCAAATTACAGATGTGCTGTTTTGTATTCATTTGATAGTTGGTGGAAATTAAATTTGACCACTCCGATTTTAATACAAACCTATGTTTTTATCCAACACAGACAGGCACCTCGCAAGAATCATTTTGGCAAGTTTGCAATTGCAAATATTAGATTTTAGCAAGAGTTTGATCTCCTACTTATTTGAGAACCTTAATTCTGAGGGTTGCAGCATGTTTTAAGTTGTTCTCTCCAGCTGTTCTCTCAAGTTTTAATTCACTTTTGTTGCCATAGTTTTGCATCTAAAGTCAAATTATTGACTAATCAAAAGATGCACAAACTGAGGCTCCCTTGCCAAAAATAGAAGGTAATACTTCTATTTCTGTAAGTTGAGGGTTTGAGTAATAGGGAGGCTGAATAGGCTGGGGCTGTTTTATTTTCTGTCTAGAGCTTCAGAGGCCGAGGGGTGATCTTATGGAGGTTTATAAAATCATGGGCATGGATAGGGTAAATAGACCAGTCTTTTACCTGTGGCTGCATATATTTGAACTAGAGGGCATAGCTTTAGGGTGAGGGGAAAGATTTCTAATTAGATTAGATTCCTACAGTGTGGAAATAGGCCCTTCGGCCCAACAAGTCCACACCGGGACGGTGCCTGTTTCCTTACTGTAGGGAATCTAATCTAACATCAGTGAGCCTACAGATGAAGCCCTAGTGGTATGGCCTGCTTTCTATTTGTGTTTAGGTTTCCTTAGGGTGGTGGTGTCTGGGATCCAAGTCAATGTGTTTGTTGATAGAGTTCTGGTTGGAATGCAGTGCTTCAGGAATTCTCCGATGTCTCTGTTTGGCTTGTCCTAGGATGTTGTCGCGGTTGATGAACACAGTCCATTGATTTCTCAGCAACAAACCCAAACAAGCAGACAAAACACATCGAGAAACCCTAGCCACTTTTCCAAAGACATCTTGGAAATGACTGTCAGACTACCCTTGGCATCATGGTAGCCCACCAACACTAAAACAGCAGCTAACGAACAACAAGCAACACTAATGTCATTTACAAAATACCTTACAAAAATTGTAATAAACACTACATTGGACAAAAATGCAGAAAACTAGCCACTGACATACATTAACATCAACTAGCCACAACTGCATGATCCACTTTCTAATTGTTCTTTCATGCAGTTGAGGAAGGGCACCACTTTGACTGGGACAACACATCCATCCTAGGACAAGCCAAACAGAAATGCATGAGAACTCCTAGAAGCATGGCATTCCAACTGGAACTGGACTTGGATTCCATTTAACAACCCCTAAGAAAAAGAACAAGTAATGTAGTCCGCACCCCAAGGAAGCCTAAACACAAATAGAAAGCAGGCCGTACCTCCAGTGCTTCGTCCTGAGGCTCACTGTTATCTAGTCTGGTGACGAAACATCTGAAACTAATGTTTCAGCTCAGTGAGCAGACCTACATCCACATTTAAAAGGCATCTGGATGGCTTTGTCTATAGGAAGGTTTAACCTGGCTTGTGCCAAGTGCTGGCAAATAGGACTAGAATAATTTAGGATATCAGGTTGGCATGGACAAGTTGGACTGAAGGATTGGTTTCCATTTTGAATTTCTAATTCCAGACTTAATCAGTGCAGCTTCATTCTTCCTTCTCCATAAACTTCACAATTTGCACTTGGTGTTTTAAATATGAGGTGTATAATTGACAATGCTGAATCTTAAACATGCTTGTCACTAATCCTGCTGAATGGTTTAATTGCTAAGACAGTGCTAATCGGTAAAATGGTTACCTTTCAGCATTCACCATGTCAAATACACAATTGTCAAAATTTGAATTTTTGACCATGTTCATCCCTTAAATGACCTGTTTGAATTTTTAAACCAAAACTATTGTGGTGACAAATTGGTATTTGCTCTCATGTCAGCCTCTTTGCTTCAGTGAAGCAAGCTGAAGGGCCAATAGTTGCATTACCACAACTGAGTACTAACCCAGATGGGTTGTTTGCTAGCTTGGCTTTGAAAGCCTGGAAATTCTAATCTGACAAAGTTGAAGGAGATAAGGGTTGCTCAGTGTGCACCAGGAAACATTTTGGGTGCAGTTTTCATTTAGGTGTGTTTCAAGTGAAGACTTTGCATTTCAAATACTCACATTTTTTTCACCCCATAATAATGGCTCAAAGCCACTCAGTATTGTCAACAATATTCCTATGACAATGGAATTTGGCATTGTATCTTTTGCTAGTTTTATTTGACTGGCTGCATATATTGAATGTTATCAGCTTAACATTTCTCTTCTTGCCCCACTAGGTTTTGAAATGAGTACAAACAAAGCTTTGACTAAGCACAGTGACCCAAACCAACAACCCCCAACACCAAGTTTAACAAAAAGAAAACAGGCACAGGAAAAGTAAGCTGCTTTAACTAGAAAATTTGCAAATGGCAAGGGGTATTCTGGCAACTTTTTCATGCAGAGGGAGCTACGTGTATGGAATGAGCTGCCAGAGGATGTGGTGGAGGCTGGTACAATTGCAACATTCAAAAGTCATTTGGATGGGTATATGAATAGGAAGGGTTTGGTGGGATATGGACTGGGTGCTGGCAGGTGGGACTAGATTGGGTTGGGATATCTGGTCGGTGTGGATGGATTAGACCGAAGGGTCCGTTTCTATGCTGTACATCTGACTCTGACTACTTTTTTTTTCACGTTTAGGAAATTCTTCCGGAGTCCAACTGACAGCATGCTTTCTCCATGCTCTCAAAGATTGATGAAAACAAAACACATGAACCATACAGAGTAAGTTATAAAAGCCCTGTCTTGGTGGTCTGTAAAATGCTAGAGAAACTGAAGTGATCAAAACAGCATCATGTAAGGAGAAAACAAATGTTATGACTCTTTGTAGAATCAAATTGGACTTTACATTAACTGTTTTTCTCTCCTGTGCTGCCAGAGCTGAATTTCTCCAGCTGAATCTTTTTAACTTCAGGTAAGCAAATTCAATTGTTGCATTACCTTCAGGGCCCAAGTTCCCATTAATTGCTAGTTACTAGAAATTTCATGTGTTAATGTCCTATTAGTTCTCAACTAAACTTGGAACATAGAACATGTCCAGCATTTGCTTAAATGTCTCTCATGAATCTGCTTCCACCACCAACACATTCCATGCATTCACAACTCTGCATTAAGAGCCTTCCCCTGACATTCCCTCTACCTTTCTCCTAATATTTTAAAATATGACCCCTTGTGCAGATCAATCCTGCCCTTGGGAAAAAGTCTCTGGTTATTGATTCTATCCATGCTTCTCATTACCTTGTATTCCTCAGTCAGGTCACCTGTTGTTTTCCTTCTCTCCAGAGCAAGTCTGAGCTTAGTCAACCTCTTTGTAAGACAAGCCTTCCAGTCCAGGCAACATCTTAGTAAGCCTTCTTTGCACCCTCCCCAAAGCCTCCATATCTTTATAATATGGCAACCAGACTGGACATAATATTCCAAGTGTGGTCTCAGCAAGGCCTTGTTGAGCTGTAGCAAAACATTGCGACTCTTAAACTCTGTCCTCCTGTAAATGAAAGCCTAAACACCATATGTTTTCTTAACAACCGTATCCACTGGATGGCAACTTTTGAAGGATCTATGTGTTTGAACACCAAGATCCCTCTGTTCCTCCACACTGCTAAGAATCCTGTCTTTAATCCTATATTCAGTATTTGAGTTCAACCTTCCGAAGTTCTTCACTTCGCATTTATCCAGGTTGAACTCCATCTGCCATTTCTCTACCCAGCTCTACATCCTCTGTCATGTTGCATCCTGCAATAGCCCTCGATACTATCAATGGCACCTCTAACCTTTGTGTCATCAGTAAATATACTAACTCACCCCACAACCTCCTTCATCCAAGTCATTTATAAAAACTACAAAGAGCAGAGGCGCAAGAACCAAGTCCTGCGGGCACTCCTTGTCACTGACCTCAGGCAGGATACTTGGCATCTATAACCATTCTTTGCCTTCTGTCAGCAAACCAATTCTGAATCCGGGTAGCCAAATCTCCCTGTATCCCATACTTCTTGACATCATGAATAAGCCTACCATGGGGAACCTTACCAAATGCCTTTTTGAAGTCCATATGCACGACATCCACTGCTTGACCTTCGTCAACTTGTCTAATCACCTCTTCAAAGAACTCAAGATTTGTGAACTGCTCCCTGAAAGCCATGCTGACTGCCTTTAATCATGCTATGCTTTTCCAAAGCCATAACTCCTATCCCTCAATTATTTCCAAAACCTTGCTGACCACAGACGTAAGACTGACTGGTCTGTAATTGCTAGGGATTTCCCTATTTCCCCTTGAAAAGCAGAACAACATTCACATCCCTCCAATCCTGCATTATGACTCCTGTGGAGAGTGAGGAAGCAAAGATCTTCACCAGTCTTGCAACTTCCTTTCTGGCTTCCTGGAGCAACATTGGATATATTTGGTCTGGCCTTGGGGACTTATCAATCTTCATGTTTGCCAAAATTTCCAGCACATCAACGTCATCAATCTTTATCTGGTCAAGCCTGTTTCCCTGCTCCTTAAAGTTCTCATTCATAACAAGGTCCCTTTACTTAGTGAAAACTGAAGCAAAAAACTTGGGGCTTCCTTTATCTGCGCAGACTTCACACGCAAGTTGCCTACGTAATCCCTGACCAGCCCTACCTTCTCCCCGATCATTCTCTTATTCCTCACTTGAGTAAAATGCCTTTCGTTTTTCCCAATCCTTCCTGCCAAGCCTCTTTCGTGCCCCCTTCTGGCTCTCCTCAGTCCATTTCTGACCTCTTTCTAGTAAGCCTGTAGTCTTCTAAAGCTGCTGCCTGCCTCTTGACAAGAAGCTCCCCTGTTCTCGTCATCCAAGTTCCTTAATCTTACCCTGTCTCAGGAACAAATTTGTGCATCACTTGCAACTGCTCCTTACAGTCTGCACATGTATGTTGTGCCTTTTCTATGGAACAATTGCTCCCAATCTGTACTTTCAACTCCTGTCTGATTTCCTTTTCCCCACTTAAATATTGTCCCCTGGTAATTGCTGCTTTCCACACCACCCCCCCCCCCCCCCCCTGCCCTGCTATGGTAAACGTGAGGCAGTTGTGGTCACTGTCAAAATATTCTGACACCAGTCCTGGCTCACTGCTGAGCACCAAATCCAAAATTGCTTCTCCCCTTGTCGGCCTGTTTACGTACAGTAAGGAAACCCTCCTGAACACCTGACTAAAGCTGCTCCATCCAAACCATCTTAGGAAGCTTCTGTCGATATTGGGGAAAGTTGAAATCACCCATAACAACCCTGCTACATCTGCATTTTTTATAAAATCTACCAACATGAGTTCTTCGATCTCCCTACTGCTATTAGGGGGCTGCAGTAAACACCCAATGAGGTGGCTGCTCCCTTGCTGTTCCTAACTTCCATCCATACTGTCTCAGTTGACAAACCTTCCTGAACAACCTTTGTTTCTGTAGCTGTGATGCACTCTGATTAGTAATGTTGCACCCCCTCTTTTTCCACCCTCCCTGTTTTTAAATGTTCTAAACCCTGGAACATCTAGCAACCATTCCTGCCCCTGTGAAACCCATGTCTCTGTTATGACCACAACACCATAGTCCCAAGTACTGCTCTTTGCTCTAAGTTCATCGCTCTTACTTCTGACACACCTTGCATTAAAGCAGACGCACTTTAACCAATCCCTTTGTTTCATCATGTGGAAAAACCTTCCTGATAGATTCACTACATCCTGTCATTGCCCCACATACAACTACCCACCCCCTTGCCAAACTAGTTTAAACCTTCCCGAACCACACTAACAAATCTCCCACCCACAACTAACAAGTTTAACAGATTGTAAGTGAAACCCTTGTTTGACTCATGGTGGGTTTTCAATAACTATTAATTTTCAATAAGAACCTTGACTGAAAGATGAATGCAACAATTAAACTTACTTACCTGAATTTAGAATGGTCTTATAAAACTGCTTCAATATAACCAGCAAGTAATTTGGTCCAGTTATGTAATTTACATGTTATCTTTATGGTAAGTTCATATATGCAACTCTGAAGAGCTGATTTGACTAGGTACATGCCAACAAATGTGGCTGCTTTTGCTGATGTGCATGACTTTACAAGTTTGTTCTCCTTTTGTCTTCAAATTTGAATGTTGGATTCAGCTGACTGTGCTGAATAATGAACAAAAAACTTACAGCCCAGGAACAAGCCTTTAAGCCCTCCAAACTTGAGCCGATCCAAATCCAGTGTCTAAACCATCACCCAATTCCTAAGCATCTGTATCTTTCTGCTTCCCACCTACTCGTGCATCTGTCCAGATGCACTTTAAATGAATTTGCTGTGCCTGCCTGTGAAGGCAATGCATTCCAAGCACCTAATACCCTCTGTGTAAAGTACTTCTCATATGTATCCTCAAACTTTTTCACCTCTCACATTGAACGCGTGACCTTTCATTGAATCCCTCCCCCTGGGGAAAAAGCTTATCTCTAACCACCCTGTTTATTCCCTTCATGATATTTGTAGACCTCCATCAGGTTCTCCACCCCCTTCCCACTTCCTTTTTTCTAATGAAAACAATCCTAACCTGGTCAACCTCTTCATAGTTAGCGCCTTTCAAACTTGGCAACAAATCTTCTCTGCACATTCTCCAAAGCGTCCACGTTCTTTTAGTAATGTGGTGACAAGAACTGTACACTGTATTCTAAATGTGGCCAAATCCAAGTCTTGTACAATTTTTAACATGACCTGCCAGCTCTTGTACTCAATGAAGGCAAGCATACCATATGCCTCCTTGACCACTATCCACCTGTGCAGCAACCTTCAGGGAACAATGGACCTCAACTCCCAGATCTCTCTGCTCATCAACTTTTCCCAAGGTTCTTCCATTTACTGTATAGCTTGCTCTAGAATTGACCTTATAAAATGCATGATGTCACATTTGCCCAGATTGAATTCCATCTGCCACTTCTCCACCCAACTCTCCAGTCTATCTATATTCTCCTGTATTCTTTGACCGTCCCCTATGCTTTCTGCTACTCCACCAATCTTCGGGTTATCTGCAAACTTGATGATCATACCACCAGTGCCCTCTTCCGATCATTTATATCACAAACAAGTGGCCCCAGCACTGATCCCTGTGGAAACACCACTGGTCACCTTTCTTGATTTCGAGAAACTCTCTTCAACTATGACTCTGTCCCCTGTTGCTCAACCAGTTCTTATCCAACTAGCTAGAACACCCTGCACATCATGCGACTTCACTTTCTCCATTAGTTTACCGTGGGGAACCATATCAAATGCCTTACTAAAGTCAATGTATATGACATCTACCGCCCTTCCTTCATCTATCAACCTGGTTATTTCCTCAAAGAACTCTATTAAATTGGTAAGACACAATCGTCCCCCACACACAACCATGTTGCCTATCACTGATAAGCCCATTGTCTTCCAAATATAAATAGATTTCAGCCCTCACTACCTTCTCCAGCAACTTCCCCATCACTGACATCAGGCTCGCTAGTCTGTAGTTACCCGAAATATCCCTACAACCCTCCAGTCCTCTGGCACTTCACCACCTGTTTAATGTTGCTACAAAGATATATGTCAGGACACCAGCTATTTTCCCCCCCCTCCCCTCAGCAAATCCTGGAGCTTTGTCTACCTTTAGTCTCATGTCCTTTAGTCTACCCAACACATCCTCCCTCATGTCAACGTGATCCACAGTAAACTTCTGTCTCTGATCTCAACATTGATCATGTCCCTCTCCTCAGTGAACACTGCAAAGTAATCAGAATCTCACCCATTTTCTCAGGTTTGACACACAACTTTCCTTAACCTTTAGTGGACCAACCCTTCCTTTAGTTACCCGCTTTCTTGGATAAGAATAAAAGGATTCTCCTTAATTCTGCTCGCTAAAGCTATTTCATTACCCCTTTTTAGCCCACTTGATTTCTTGCTTAAGCTTGGTCTTACTCTTCCGATATTCTTCCAGGACCTGTTCTGTTCTTAGCTGCCTGGACCTTATGTCTGCTTCCCTTTTCCTCTTGGCCTGTTGCACAACTTCTCCTGTCATCCACTGTTCACTAATATTGCCTTTCCTATCCCTTGTTTTCAAAGGGACATACCTATCCTACACTATATTCAACATTCCTTTGAAAGCCTCCCACATACCAAATATGGACTTCTCTTCAAATAACCGAGTCCAATCCAAATTTCCAGCTCCTGCCAATTTCTGATATAATGGGCCTTGGCCCAGTTTAGTACCCTTCCCTGAGGGCCACTCTCATCTTTTGTCTATCTGTATTCTAAAACTTGCAGAATTGTGGTCAATATTCCCAAAGAAACCCCCCCACTAACTTCTGTAACTTCGGTCACCTGGCGTGGCTCATTCCCCAACACCAGATCCAATATGGCTCCTTCCCTTGACAGACTATTGACCTACTGCTCTAGAAAACTCTCCTGGACACTTCTTAAGAATTCTGCCCCATTCAGATCTCTGACATTAAGTGTATCCCAGTCAGTGTTGGGAAAATTAAAGTCTCCCATCACCATCACCCTGTTGCCTCTACATCTTTCCATAATCTGTTTACCTACTTGTTGTTCTATCTCACCCTCACTGTTGGGAGGCCTGTAGTACAGCCCCAACAATGTAACTGCATGCCTATTTCTCAGCTCTACCCATAATGCCTCACTGCTCAATCCCTCCATTGTGTCCTCCTTTAGCACAGCTGTGATATCATCCCTGACCAGCAATGCAACTCTTCATGTGAGGAGTTGCAATGAGTTGTCAGTGCTTTGCTCCCCCTCCAATAGAGGAGGAAACTTTTTTAAATTGAGAAGTCTTGATGAATTCAATTGCTGTACACTTCATTTAGGGGCTAATCTAGCAGTTAGCATAAGTTTGTGTAAATTACCTGTTCAGATAACTAATGCTTCATCTGATCTACACAAATGGGGAAGAAATCATGAAATAAGGTACTCACTTGAAAATCCTAATGTGTCTAGCCAAAGACTTCAGTCCAACTTATTTAATGTCCTTGGTTTTTCAGATATGGGCTGTTTGCCTAATGAATCCTATTCCATCAACCTGGAAATGTACTGGGGTTCCTTCCAACGTTTTAAATCTTCACTAGTTAGTAGGCAAATTGAAGGCTTGTTGCATTGTACAGTGGTAGTACACTACTACCTCAGGACCTTCTGGTCGTGGTTCAAGCCCCACCTGCTCCAAAGGTGTTGTCATGTTTGTCAACAAGCTGATTTTTAAATCTGCCTTGGCATTAGCCAACTCACTTTAATTCTTGCTTGTCTCTCAATGCAAACCAGCTATTCATATTTCAAACCATGCAGTGACCCTTTAATATTTTAGAGTGTATTGCCTACACTCTAAAACCAGCCTTTCCTATTTTTCTTCCTAAAAGATTGACTTTTTCCCCCAAGTGGACTTTTTTATGACTTTTTTTTGTATTTGCCTTGGCCTTTAACTTTTAAACCATACAATTAAATTAGCGAAATGTGATCTGATATAGTATTAAGTTTAAGCAATAGGTCATCTGTATTGATGTTGAACCAGTTGGGTTGACAACAAGTCAGTGACCCAACAGACTGGACTCTAAAAATAACTGTTTTCTGAGCTGAGTTTCTCTAACTTGTTTCAAATCTTCATCTACAGTTTTTTATTGAATTGACTTATTTGGTACTATCTGTGGGATTTTTGACACCACTGAGTTGTCAATAGGTCAACAGCAGAAACTCTAATTTTGTTAGACAGTACCTTCTGAACTCTTGGGCCTCTGCTGTGTAGGAAAAGATCAGCAGAACAAAATATACTAACAAGTTCCACTAAGGCTCACTCCATCCTGACATTAAATTATTATTGTTCCTTCACTGCTGAATCAAAATCCTGAATAAAGTTCAATCATAACACCCAGGTTATAGTCCAATAGGTTTATTTGAAGCACTAGCTTTCAGAGTGCTGCTTCATCAGGTGTTTGTGGAATATACGATCATAAGACAGAATTTGATCTTTTACTCTAACTACCTGTTGAAGGAGCAATGCTTCAAAAGGTAAGCTTCCAAATAAACCTGTCTGTCTAAATGTGGTGTTGTGATTTTTAACTTTGTCCATTCCAGTCCAACATTGGCACCTCCATCAAAATACTGGCGCTCACTCCTTGTGACAACATGGTGGCTGAAGTAGTTCATTTCCTCCACAGCAATGAATGCTGGCATAGCCAGTGACATCTGCATCCTATCAGTCTATTGAGGTTTGATGTTCAGTGATAACTCTAATGTGCTGTCACAAGAACAAATCTTTAGTAACTATGACTTTAATGCTAAATAAAATATCAAATGTTAGTACTTGAGTGTATGTGTAACCTGCTTTTAAATGTGTCTTCAGGCTTCAAAGCAACAAGATTACTTCTCAAGTTCATGAATTCTCCATTGGAAATAAAGAGAATGATCTGGAACAAAGGCTTTCTTTTGGAAGAAATACCAGTTAATTTTTGGATTTTTGTGCATACCTAAATGCATCTTCTATCACCAGGACTGTCTTTTTCAATGGGTGTTTACCAAAAGGTGAAATCCTATTTCAATGGGATAGTTGCAATTTTTCCACTCTGCTCTTACTTTATTGTTACCAATAGTACAGATGTTTTACACTAGCAAATCAAAATGCCAATGTTGCAATAAACCTCTATGCTTAATAGCCAGTATCTTATTTTCAGTGTACTTTTGCAGCCAACCTTCACTACTGCAATACATTGTTCAGATAATTAAACTACCTCCAAAGCCATAGTTATTCAATAGTACTGGAAACCAATAATTTCAGGTTTTTGGATTGTCACATTGTTTGTTTGATTCTCACTTTTTCATGTACTTTGTGACAGCTGTGCCTTTCAATGGTGAAATGTGAAAATCTGACTGTTCAAACCCTGAATTGGGAGTGGATTGATTACAGGGTTGTAGATAAAGACAAGGTCATACAAATGGGAGTTAAATTGTGGTGTTTGAGCACAATGGCTTATAAGGCATCAACATTTATTTCTTTACAGTTTCTAGATGAATAGGACTGAAGGGTTTTGAACTGAATTTGAAGGTAGGAAGCACTCCTCAGGATCGGAATTGTTCCATCTGCAGTGATGGACTTTTTCTAAAAAAAAGAGCAGAGGCAAGAATGAGTGATCCTGAATATTGGTGACCAACTGCTGTGTACCAAATACAATATCAAGGTCAACAAGTCTTAGTACAGATTCTCTTCAGTTGTCCCCTCTCTTCCCTACCTGTATACACATACAGGTCTTTTTGTTCCCTTGAAGTAGTTTATTGTAGAAACTCGTAAGAACAGCTTTGCTAATTGATGGAAGTATGTGCTCAAACTGCATGCCACCTTAGTTGAAGGGATCATGAAAAAATGTAATCCGCCAACAGGACCATATGAAATTGACAGGGCCATATCTTGCTAAAAGATCAAGTCCGAATTGAGGAAATTTTGCAGCAAGCAACTTGTTTCTACACATGTTTAGCTAGTGCAACTCCAACAGTGGCCAAGAATATAGACACATCCAACAACTTGACTGGCACCCAATCCCCCACCATTCTACCCTTCACTGATGCATGTTTGTAGCAGTATGCACAATTGCAGGGCCATTCAAGGGAAAATATAGGCCAATTAACCCACACCTTATTTTCTAACCTGTATCAGTCATGTTACCTGGCTTTCTTGGTCAAAGCAATGCAGGGACACAAAATGACATCTTGTGCTCTGTTATGAAAAGATGAATTAATTTAGTCTGATGCCCTGATTTTAGCAAATAATTGGTATGTCTTTTATAACTTTTTAGGTAAATGTTAGTGTCACTGTAGAATCTTGATCACTGTTTATTTAGATTTTGATTTATTGTTGTCACATGCACTAAGTGCAGGGAAAGCTCTCTTCTCTTTTGCATGCAGTAAAGAGATCATAACATACAAAGATCATAGGATGGTTGCACAAAGTTATGGCTGCAAAGAAAGCACACAACGCAAGACCAACAGTCAATTTGAAATTTGAGGGATCCATTCAGAAGTCTAATAACAGGACAAAAGGTATTTTTGAACCTGAAATTTGAGGGGTTGATCCAGAATTGAAAAGTGTGGTTTTGAAAAGTAGAGTCCATGTTTCTAGCATTAAGTCCTTCAATGATTTTTTTATTTAAAAAATATACTTTATTCATAAAATATTTTGATCTGTACATTCATAGGTCCACCTTCCATTTCTTTACATAGAGATCAGAATTAATCATTTGTATATACAGGTCTGTAACTGATCCATATATTTAGCTGAGGCCCCTGAGTGGGCCCCTATTTTTCCTTTCAGCAGGCAGACGTTACACGGTGGTCTTTCCCACCGTGCCTTGGTGGCAGCTGCCCCAAGCTTCATCACGTCCCTCAACACTTAGTCCTGTACCTTGGAATGTGCTAGTCCGTAACACTCAGTTGGGGTCAGCTCCTTCAGCTGGAAGATCAACAGGTTTCGGACAGACCAAAGAGTGTCTTTGACCCAGTTGATGGTCCTCTTGGCACAGTTGATGTTTGTCTGTGTGTCCCGGGGAACAGACCGTAGAGCACGGAGTCCTGCATCACCAGAGCTGCTCGGGATGAACCTTGACAAACACCACTGCATTCTTTTCCAGAATGGGTGTGCATAAAGGATCTCACAGGCAGAGCCCTTCTCACCACCAGCCAAGCCATGTCTTGGTGCTTGTTGGAAATTTCTGACAATGAGGCATTCTGCCAAATGACTTTGACAGTCTGCCAAGGGAACAGCTCGACAGGATCCACCCTCTCCTTTTCCCGAAGGGTCTCAAGGGCATTATGTGCTGACCACTTCCTGATGGACTTGTGGTCAAAGGTGTTTTTCATAAATTTCTCCATAAGGATAGGTGATTATGGAACAGTCCAACTACTTGGAGTGTTCTATGGCAGCGAGGTGAGGCCAGGCCCATCCTTCGCAACACCAGGGACAGGTAGAACCTCAGTACTGGGGATCCACACACAAAGGTGGCTATTAGGGTGAGGGTGGCATTGGGTGTGTTTTTTTTCCCTATTGCCCAGATCTTTATACATAAGTGTCCCTTCAGACGTGGTCCATCTTTGATCTCCATATTAAAATGGAAGCTGGGCTCAGTGACAGCACAGGATTTGGGAATAGGCCAGACCTGTGCCACATATAACAATGCTTCACACCTGATGACCAGGTGTTTACCCATGCTGGAGAGTGACCGTAGCTTCTATCTGCCCAGTTTCTGCCTCACTTTCCTGATATGCTCCTCCTGAGACTTGGCGCACACACCCCAGCCCCTCCAAACCGAATACCCAGCACCTTCAGGTGGTCAGTCCTGCCAGTGACTGGGATGGAGGATTGGTCGGCCCAGTTCCCGAAGAGCACAGCCTTGTTCTTGCCTCGGTTTACTTTAGCTCTCAAGGCCCGTTTGAACTGGTCACATACAACGTGAGTCTCTGATCCCTGAGGAAGGGCTTATGCCTGAAATATGGACTCTCCTGCTTGCTTCTTCTATACAGCCCAACTTGCTGTGCTTTTCTAGCGCCACACTTTTCAACTGTGATCTCCACCATCTTCAGTCTTTCTCTCCGCTTCATCCAGATATCTCATAAATGGTGGAGATGCTGTTTTGTTGGGGGGCGGTGGTTTGGAGAAGACGGAGGGTTCTATCTTCCTGCTAAGTTGCAGAAAAGGTACAGGTCCATCCTTTCCTATGACCACAGCCTTCAGCTTGTCCCCGCCTTTGCTCCGCCCCCTTCCATAGCTATCAATCAGCCCAGTCCCTGGCGGGCGTGACGCAGGAGGAAGGAGACGCCATTAGACAAGAGGGCAGTGGCTTGTTTACTGTGGCAGGCTGTCTAACAGACTTCCCAATTACAACAGCTCAGCTCGCCGCGGTCTCATGCGATTGTGCTCGAATTTTTGTTGGGCTCCGTTTCTCTGCTGATCATGGCGAGTGCCGGCGCTGGAGGCGGTAAAACCTATTCGTTTAAAGTTGTCCTGCTGGGGGAAGGATGTGTGGGAAAGACGTCTCTGGTGTTGAGATATTGTGAGAACAAATTCAACGATAAGCACATCACTACACTCCAGGTTCGTCATTCCTATTCCTCATTCCTGTTTCACTTCAGTTTCCATTTCCCTCGGCCACCCGTGGGTTTTTGGACCATTGTCCCCCCTCACTCTGGTGGGGCAGGCGGTCAGTGCTCCTGGCAGCGAGGAGGCCCTGCTGCCGAAATGTGAAAATCATTTTCTATTGTACGCTTATACCCACCAACTGACTGTGAGTTGTGTGACCCACAGTCACACATCAGTGTTATTTTTGTTGTTTTGCCAGCGATCAGTGAATTTTTGGGGGGAGCTGGAAGGAGGAGAAATGCTTCGCCCTTCATTTGTTAAGAAGGCTGATAGTTCTTAAAACAAACAAAGCTCACAAATGATATTTTGTCATTAAAATGTGTAGGACGCGTATCAGATTCATTCACAGGTTGGCCAAGTTTGTTTCCGAAATATCTTCAGCAACACTTCCTAAATTTTAATGTTATTGGCGTTTGTGCTTCATTTTCACTTCTTGCATGCAGGACCATCTTTTAAAGGCTTATACAATTCCATTGAAGTCTGAACTTCCGCAGCTAATTTTTTTAATGGGGTGGCAAATTGAGAGTTTGACGTTTTTTCACAGAAACGAAAGTATGGAATTTGGTTTCGTGGCATTTCGTCGCATTGTTTTTGGTTGTGAAATAAAGCATACTTCACATGACGGTAGGGTTTAGTCAGGGGATTTTGTAATCATTGAGTTTTTTTTTCTTTTAACTGCTTGTGTTCTACAAAATATCGAAAATGACTTGATCTTTGAGCCCTATTAGAGGAATAAAATCAAAATAATGCTCTGTATCATTGACAGTTATATTTCTGGAGTACTAATTCTTGAAAGATTATTGACCATTTTAAAATAAACCTGTTAACTAATCAAAATAAAAAAATTCTGCAACTGGTTGTTTCAGAATCAATGCAACTGGAAAGACAATTTAAAAAAACTTGGTAAATATTTGGAAAACATTAAGAATGATAAGTCTCCAGGGCCAGACCAGATTTATCCTATGCTGCACTGGGGAGCGATAAAGGAGATTGCTAAGCTGCTGGCAAGGATATTTCTCTCCTCACTCTCCACAAGAGTCGTACCGGAGAATTGAAAGGAGGCGAATGTTGTTCTTGTTTTCAAGAAGGGTAATACGGAAATCCCTGGCAATTACAGACCAGTCAGTCTTAAATCTGTGGTCAGCAAAGTTTTGGAAAGAATTCTGAGGGATAGGATTTATGACTATTTGGCAAAGCATAGCGTGATTCAAGACAGTCAGCATAGCTTTGTGAGGGGCAGGTCATGTCTCACAAATCTTATTCAGATCTTTGAGGAGATGTCAAGACAGGTCGACGACAGTCGAGCAGTGGATGCGATGTATATGGACTTCACCAAGGCATTTGATCGGCTTCCCCATGGCAGGCTCATTCATAAAGTCAGGAAGTATGGGATACAGGGAGATTTGGCTATCTGGATTCAGAATTGGCTGACTGACAAGGCAGAGAGTGGTTGTGGATGGGAAGTATTCAACCTAGAGGTCAGTGTTGAGCGAGGTCCCACAGTGCTCTGTTCTTGGGTCTCTGCTCTTTGTAGTTTTTAGAAATGACTTGGACAAGGAAGTTGAGGGGTGGGTTAGTAAATTTGCAGATGATACAAAGATTGGAGGTGTCGTTGATAGTATAGAGGCTACTGCAGGCTGCAGCACGACATAGATAGGATGCAGAGCTGGGCAGAGAAATGGCAGATGGAGTTCAACCTGGATAAATGCAAAGTGATGCATTTTGGAAGGTCGCACTCGAATGCTGAATATAGGATTAAAGATGGGATTCTTGGTAGTGTGGAGGAACAGAGGGATCTGGGTGTGCAAGTACATAGATGCCTCAAAGATATTAAGGTGAAGGTATAAAGGAGATGTCAGAGGTAGGTTCTTTACGCAGAGAGTTGTGTATACATGGAATGTGTTGCCAGCTGTGCTGGTGGAAGCAGAGTCATTGGGGACATTTAAGAGACTGCTGGACATGCACATGGATAGCAATGAGTTGAGGGGTGCTTAGGTTAAGTTACTATATTTTATATTAGGATTAAATCTCAGCACAATATCGTGGGCCAAAGGGCCTGTTCTGTGCTGTACTTTTCTGTTATATGTTGTATGTAGCTTCTCTGGTATTTGAGTATATTACCAGAAGTAACATTCATTTTTTAGATGCTTGATTTTAGTGTTATTAAGCTTCCTATAATTTATTAGAAGACACAGCTGTGCTTGTCTCTTTTCCGTTCATTCAAATTTGATGTTAAAAATGAAACTTCCTGTTTTCTGTCGAGTGATCCACTTTGGCCATAGCCTTTGTCAGTAATATAGTTAAAGATTAAGATGGATGTATTTTAATAATCGTGTGCAGAAGAGAGGTTCTTGCACTTGTGAGCTTTCTTTATTCAATCATGGGATGTGGGTGTCATTGGCTCCTGTATTTGTCCCAGCAAAAGTGATAGTGAGTTGCCGCACAAAGTCCTTGGGGTGTAGGCACATCCACAATGCTGTTTTGAAGAGAGTTCCAGGATTTTGACCCAACAACAATGAATGAACAGCTCTGTTCCAAATTGAGACGATGTGTTCATCTTCTTCTGTTGATTAATTGATTCCGGATTTTTTTTTTACTTTCTAGTCAAAATAAATGCCATTTCGTTTCCTTGTTTTAAAGGAATTGAGGTCAAGTTTCTTTGTCTTTGCAAAGCTTTCACAAAAAGGCCAAAAGGTTTGAATATGCATTGACAGTATACTTAATTTGAATGTCATCAATTCTCTGAAATTGAGAGGTTTGAACTGCCTCCAGTTTGCATATTCGTAACTCACTTTTCATGAACCACAGGATATCTTTTATATTGTAAAGCATCCCAAGGTACTTCACTGAAACATTTACCATATGTTTAGCTACATGAGTAGCTATTACAACAGACGACCAAAGATGCAAGTAGCTTGGAGCAGTGGAGTAAACCATCATTTGCAACAGCATTGACTTATATGGTGCTCTTAAAGTAATAAAATGTCTGTGACAATTCACAGAAGCATTATAAAACAAAATATGAAATCAGTGCCGCTGCAGTCACCCGGGCCATCTTCTAGTTTATACGGAGGTCAAAGATGGACCGGGTCCGAAGGGACTCGCTGTACAAAGATCTGGACAACGGGGGAAAAAATACACCCAATGCCACCCTCACCCTGATGGCAACCTTTGTGTGTGGCTGCATCAAGCTGTGCGTGGATCCCCGGTATGCAAACACCAAGTGTCACTACGTACTGAGGTTCTACCTGTCCCAGGTGTTGCGAAGGATGGGTCTGGCCTTGCTGCCGCGGAACGCTCCGAGTAGTTGGACTGTTCATTATCACCTGTCCTTCGTGGAGAAGTTTATGAAGAAAAACTCCTTTGACCACAAGTCCATCAGGAAGTGGTCAGCACGTAGTGTCCTTGAGACCCTTCAGGAAAAGGAGAAGGCAGACTGTCAAAGCCATTTGGCAGAATGCCTCATCGCCAGAACTTTCCAACAAGCACCAAGACATGGCTTGGCTGGTGGTGAGAAGGGCTCTGCCTGTGAGATCCTTTATGCATGCGTGGACTCTCAGCCGCACCGCATGCTGCCCTCGAAGCGGCTGTGGGGGTGGGGGGGGACACGAGACTGTCACACCTCTTTCTGGAATGTGCCTACGCAGAAGAAGTCTGGTGAGGAATGCAGTGGTGTTTGTCGAGGTTCGTCCCAAGCAGCGCCATGACGCGGGACTCCGTGCTCTACGGCCTGTTCCCAGGACGCACACCGAGACGAACATCAACTGTGCCTGGAGGGTCATCAACTCTGTGAAGGACGCTCTCTGGGTGGTCCGAAACCTGTTGGTTTTCCAGCTGAAGGAGTTGACCCCGACTGAGTGTTGCAGACTGGCACATTCCAAGGTCCAGGACTACGTGTTGAGGGACGCGCTGAAGCTTGGGGCAGCTGCCGCCAAGGCGCGATGGGGAAAGACCACCATGTAACATCTGCCTGCCTAAAGAAGAACAGGGGGCCCACGCAGTCATTTGGGCTCTGTTGACGCCTCAGCTAAAAATGTAATCGTACCGACCTGTAAATAGGAATGATTACTCTGTTTTCGGTATGCAAACAAATGGAATGTTACATATGTATGGCATGTCCAACTGTACAGACCATTAAAGTATTTTATGAATAAAGTATATTTTTGAAATTAAAAAAAATGAAATCAGGCTACTTAAGCAGATGTTAAGTGAGATAATCAAAAGCTTAGTTAGAGGTTTTTAAAGAGTGTCTTAAAAGAGGAAAGTAAAGTAGAGAAGCAGAGTGCTTTCTAGACTTGGCACCCAACAATTGGAGACATGACTACCACTATGCAGAGTTTAAAATTGAGATGCATGCGAGATAGAATTAGATGTGCATAGATATTTTGGAGAATTGTGGAACTGGAGCAGGTTACCAATAAAGGGAAGGATAAGGAAGTGAAGGGATTTGGATACAAGGCTGAGAATTTTCAAATTGAGACATTGCTTGACTGAGACCAGTGTATGTTAGTGAGCTAAGAGGTGATAGGGAAACAGGGGGTTTGAGCAAGTTAAAACACAGGAAGCACAATTTTGGATGACTTCAAGTTAGGGTAGAAGTTGGAAAATCTGCCAGGAAAACAATTGGAATTGTCGAGTCTAGAGATAATGAAGACATGAATGGAGTTTCCACCAGCAAATGAAGTGGGTAAAGTTGCATGCTGTTCCAGAGGTTGGGATAGGTGATTTTGGTGACCACAAGGATGTCCCAGAGAGGGTGCAGAATGTTCTCATGGGGAAGAGGGGGCACAGGAGGTCATTGTCCACATTGGAACCAACGACATTGGAAGGGAAAAGGTTGAGACTCTGTAGGGAGATTACAGAGAGTGAGGTAGAAATTTAAAAAGGAGGTCCTCAAGGGTAGTAATATCTGGATGAACTCAGGGCATGGTTAGGAACATGGGACTGGGATATCATAGCAATTACGGAAACATGGCTCAGGGATGGGCAGGGCTGGCAGCTGAATGTTCCAGGATACAAATGCTACAGGAAGGATAGAAAGGGAGGCATAAGAGGAGGGGGAGTGGCATTTTTGATAAGGGATAGCATTACAGCTGTGCTAAAGGAGGATATTCCTGGAAATACATCAAGGGAAGTTATTTGGGTGGAACTGAGAAATAAGAAAGGGATGATCACCTTATTGGGATTGTATTATAGACCCCCCCCCCCCCCCCCCCCCCCCCAATAGTCAGAAGGAAATTGAGAAACAAACTTGTAAGGAGATCTCAGCTATCTGTAAGAATAAAATGGTGGTTATGGTAGGGGATTTTAATTTTCCAAACATCGACTGGGACTGCCATAGTGTTAAAGGTTTAGATGGAGTGGAATTTCTTAAGTGTGTACAAGACAATTTTCTGATATAGTGTGTGGATGTACCTACTAGAGAAGGTGCAGAACTTGATCTACTCTTGGGAAATATGGCAGGGCAGGTGACTGAGGTGTCAGTGAGGGAGCTCTTTGAGGCCAGCAACCATAATTCTATTCGTTTTAAAGTAGTGATGGAAAAGGATAGACCTAATCTAAAAGTTGAAGTTCTAAATTGGAGAAAGGCCAATTTTGACGTTATTAGGCAAGAATTTTCAAAAGCTGATTGGAAGCAGATGCTCACAGGTAAAGTGATGGCTGGAAAATGGGAAGTCTTCAGAAATGAGATAGCAAGAATCCAGAGAAATTATATTCCTGTCAGGGTGAAAGGGAAGGCTGGTAGGTATAGGGAATGCTGGATGACTAAAGAAAGTGAGGATTTGGTTAAGAAAAAGAAGGAAGCATATGTCAGGTACAGACAGGATAGATCGAGTGAATCCTTAGAAGAGAATAAAGGAAGTAGGAGTATACTTAAGTGGGAAATCAGGAGGGCAAAACGGGTACATGAGATAGGTTTGGCAAATAGAATTAAGGAGAATCCAAAGTGTTTTTACAATTATATGAAGGACAAAAGGGTAACTAGGGAGAGAATAGGGCCCCTCAGAGATCAGCAAGGCGGCCTTTGTGTGGAGCCATAGAAAATGGGGGAGATACTAAATGAATATTTTGCATCAGTATTTACGGTGGAAAAGGTTATGGAAGATATAGACCGTATAGACTGTAGGGAAATAGATGGTGACAACTTGCAAAATGTCCAGATTACAGCGGAGGAAGTGCTGGATGTCTTGAAATGGATAAAGGTGGATAAATCCCCAGGACCTGATCAGGGGTACCCAAGAACTCTGTGGGAAGCTAGAGAAGTGATTGCTGGGCCTCTTGCTGAGATATTTGTATCATCAATAGTTACAGGTAAAGTGTCGGAAGACTGGAGGTTGGCAATCGTGGTGCTACTATTTAAGAAGGGTGGTAAGGACAAGCCAGGGAACTATAGACCAGTGAGCCTGACCTCGGTGGTGGGCAAGTTGTTGGAGGGAATCCTGAGGAACAGGATGTACATGTATTTGGAAAGGCAAGGACTGATTCGGGATAGTCAACATGGCTTTGTGTGTGGGAAATCATGTCTCACAAACTTGATTGAGTTTTTTGATGAGGTAACAAAGAAGATTGAGGGCAGAGCAGTAGATGTGATCTATATGGACTTCAGTAAGGCGTTCGACAAGGTTCCCCATGGGAGACTGATTAGCAAGGTTAGATCTCATGGAATACAGGGAGAACTAGCCATTTGGATACAGAACTGGCTGAAAGGTAGAAGACAGAGGGTGGTGGTGGAGGGTTGTTTTTCAGACTGGAGGCCTGTGACCAGTGGAGTGCCACAAGGTTGGGTGCTGGGCCCTCTACATAAATGATTTTGATGCGAGCATAAGAGGTACAGTTAGTAAATTTGCAGATGACACCAAAATTGGAGGTGTAGTGGACAGCGAAGAGGCTTACCTCAGATTACAACCGGATCTGGACCAGATGGGCCAATGGGTTGAGAAGTGGCAGATGGAGTTTAGTTCAGATAAATGCGAGGTACTGCATTTTGGGAATGCAAATCTTAGCAGGGCTTATACATGTAATGGTAAGGTCCTAGGGAGTGTTGCTGAACAAAGGGACCTTGGAGTGCTGGGTCATAGCTCCTTGAAAGTGAAATCGCAGATAGATAGGATAGTGAAGAAGACGTTTGGTATGCTTTCCTTTATTGGTCAGAGTATTGAGTACAGGAGTTGGGAGGTCATGTTGCGGCTGTACAGGACATTGGTCAGGCCACTGTTGTAATATTGTGTGCAATTCTGGTCTGCTTCCGATCGGAAAGATGTTGTGAAACTTGAAAGGATTCAGAAAAGATTTACAAGGATGTTGCCAGGGTTGGAGGATCTGAGCTACAGGGAGAGGTTGAACAAGCTGGGGCTGTTTTCCCTGGAGCGTCAGAGGCTGAGGGGTGACCTTATAGAGGTTTACAATATTATGAGGGGCATGGATAGGATAAATACGCAAAGTCTTTTCCCTGGGGTTCGGGAGTCCAGAACTAGAGGGCATAGGTTTAGGTTGAGAGGGGAAAGATATAAAAGAGACCTAAGGGGCAACCTTTTCACGCAAAGGGTGGTACGTGTATGGAATGAGCTGCCAGAGGATGTGGTGGAGGCTGGTACAATTGCAACATTTAAGAGGCATTTGGATGGGTATATGAATAGGAATGGTTTTGAGGGATATGGGCTGGGTGCTGGCAAGTGGGACTAGATTGGGTTGGGATATCTGGTCGGCATGGACGGGTTGGACTGAAGGGTCTGTTTCCATGCTGTACATCTCTATGACTATGACTCTAAGTCAGAAACTCATCTTAGAATCAAACACAACACTAAGGTTGCAAATAGGCTGGCTTAATGTTCCATTTTTTACATGGAAAGAAATGGAGTCAATAGCCAGGGAGCAGAAAGCAATGGCTTTAGTCTCCTCAAGATTCATCTAGTATTGGATGTCAGATAACCAGCCTGATAATTTAGATTAGATTACTTACAGTGTGGAAACAGGCCCTTCGGCCCAACAAGTCCACACTGCCCCGCCGAAGCGTAACCCACACCATACCCCTACATCTACATCTACCCCTTACCTAACACTACGGGCAATTTAGCATGGCCAATTCACCTGACCTGCACATCTTTGGACTGTGGGAGGAAACCGGAGCACCCGGAGGAAACCCACACAGACACGGGGAGAACGTGCAAACTCCACACAGTCAGTCGCCTGAGGCGGGAATTGAACCCGGGTCTCTGGCGCTGTGAGACAGCAGTGCTAACCACTGTGCCACCGTGCCGCCCACAATTTCCAATTTAGTGGAAAGTTGAGTGGTGGTGCGAAGATAAAGCTGTATATTGTCATTGTGTGTGTGAAAACTGATAGTATGGCTTTGGATGATGTCACTAAGAAGCAGAAAATGGTTGAGAAACAGGATGGAGCTAAGCATAGATCCTTAGGAGAAATCGGACATAACATAGAATCTGGAAGAGAAGATATTGCTCGTGACTCTCTGGCACTGATTAGACAGAGAGACACAAAAAAAAAGAGTTTTGCAGTGACAGTACTCCGCTGGATGACAGCAGAGCAATAGTGTATTCAAATGTCAAGGATGCAGAGAGATTGAGAAGGACAAGGATGAAATTTCACAAATTGTAATTTGTGAAGTTGATAAAAGCAGTTTTGATACTATAACAGTAGTTGAAAACCTGTAGTAGGAAACCTGATTGATGTGATTCAGATGTGGAGTTCAGGGAAAGGTAAGCCTGGATTTGGAAAGTGACAACATGCTTCAGGACATTTTGAGATGAAGGGAAGGTTGACAGTGCAACAGTAATTTCCAAGGTCAAGGATCAAATATAAAAATAGAGATATCTTGCTGAAAGCATAAAATGAGCTATTTAGACCACTCCTGAAATATTGTGAATAGCTTTGGTCTCCTTAACTAAGGAAAAATATACTCACAATGGAGGCAGTCCAGAGAAGACACACGTGGTTAATCTTTGGTATGGAGAAATTTTCTTATGACAAATGGTTGAGTTGGTTGGGTCTGTACTTGTTAGAATTTGGAAGAATGAGTTGTGACCTTATTGAAACAAGATTTTTAGTGGTTTGACACAACAGTTGTTGAGAAGTTATTTCCCCTTGTGGGAATGTCTCGGACCAGGGGGTAGATTCTCAATGTGGGATTGGTGGGTGGGGTGGTAGAATCTTTAGGAACCTTTATCACAAAGGACTGCAGAGTCTGGGTTCCTAAGTATAGTTAGAGCTGAGATAAACAGATTTTTGAACCAGTTGTGGGCAATAGGCAGGAATGTGGAATTGAGGACTGTCACATTAGCCATGATCTCATTAAATGGTGGAGCAGACCTGCATGGACTACTTCTGCTCCTACAACTTATTCTTAATGGGTTTTTTTGCGAGAGGTGTCAAGAAGTTTTGAAGGAGTTGTGGACAGCATCTGAAAGGAGAATATCATTTGTACAATATTGAATTAGATAGAATGGAATTTCCAGAGCTTAACAGCCAAGACATCTGAAGAAATGAAAATTGGGAATATGCAAAAGTGAGAATTTGAGAAGTGAGGAAAACGCTGAAGCTTGACAGGCGAGCAGAAGTTGGAAGGGTGAGAGCTTGTGGAGGGATTTCAAATAAGAATGAAAATGTTAAAATAGAGGTTTTGTTGAATTGAGAGCCAATCTAGATCAGCACTAATTTATAACATAACTGATCTTTTCATTGCTCATATTACGAGGGGCATGGATAGGGTGAACAGCCAAGGTCTTTTCCCCAGGATAGGGAGCCCAAAACTGGAGGGCATAGGTTTAAGGTGAGAGGGGAAAAATTTATAAAGGAGGTCAGGGGCTAGTTTTTCACACAGAGAGCTGAGCATGTATGGAACGAGCTGCCAAAGGAAGTGATGGAGGCTGGTACAATTACAACATTTAAACGGCATCTGGATGGGTGTATGAATAGAACGAGTTTAGTGGAAGATTGGCCAAATGCTGGCAAATGGGACTCGATTAATTTCGGATATCTGGTAGGCATGGACAAGTTGGACGAAGAGGTTTATTTCCATGCTTTACGTCGCTATAACTCTATGTAGGTCATAGAGCAGAACAAAGGGAGTAGATTGGTAGAATTAAGATTAAAAATTGCACACTGTCGGGTTATAGTCCAACAGGTTTATTTAGAAGTACTAGCTTTCAGAGTGCTGCTCCTTCATCAGTGGGGCAGGATCATAAGGTAGAATTTATAGCAAAAGATCACAGTGTCATGCAATTAAAATGATATATTAAACAAGCTTGGATTGCTGTTTTATATATGGTTTTAATTACATGAAGCTGTGATCTTTTGCTATAAATTCTGTGTCTTATCATCCTGCCCCACTGGTTACCTGATGAAGGAGCAGTGCTCTGAAAGCTAGTACTGTACTTCCAAATAAACCTATTGGACTATAACCTGGTGTTGTGTGACTTTTACCTTTGTCCACCTCAGATCAACACTGACACCTCCACATCAGAATTAAGATTGCAATACCTGTTGGCTGAAATTAGAATTTGTTAAATTGAATGCTACTCTCCACAAGCTGTGGTTGCTAATCTTTGGAACTTGACAACTGCTCCATTCTCTACTTGAGCACCAAATGCAGGTAGTTGGAAATAGTGGACCAAATATTTGAAATCTAACTTGTTATGATTGGGAGGGGTTTGGAGGGATATGGGCCGGGTGCTGGCAGGTGGGACTAGATTGGGTTGGGATGTCTGGTTGGCATGGGCGGGTTGGACCGAAGGGTCAGTTTCCATGCTGTACATCTCTGTGACTCTATGACTCCATGTCATTGAAAAGTGCTGCTGATACTTCAAATGGGTCTACTCCAAGCCAGCTTTATTTCTGTGCAGTGATTTTTTTTCACTCGCTGAGTTGTTTTGTTGTCTGTAAATTCAGGTAACTGTTTATTGTTGATGTTAAAGATGCAAAATTTGAAACATCAGATATACTCCACTTTTTAAAAAGTAAATATTATTCTATTGCTTTTTTAAATATTCTTTGTGTAATAGCTTTTGCACCAAAGATCTGCTGTTCCACACGTTGTCTTTGTCCATTTTTAGGCATCATTCTTGACCAAAAAACTGAATATCGGAGGCAAAAGAGTAAATATTGCAATTTGGGTAAGTATTCAAATTTGTGAAATTAATTTGATCACAACATTGAAAAAAATTTATTGACATTAGAGTTTATGTGGTATAAGCCCTATTTTCCACTAACACATTAATTGTAAAATAGTTGTTAAAACATGAACCAATCCCAGTGAAGAGGAAATTTTTGTTCCGCTTTGTTATTGTGATATTCAGCTTTCAGACCTGAAAATGTGTTGCTGGAAAAGTGCAGCAGGTCAGGCAGCATCCAAGGAGCAGGAGAATCGACGTTTCGGGCATGAGCCCTTCTTCAGTGCTCATGCCCGAAAAGTCGATTCTCTTGCTCCTTGGATGCTGCCTGACCTGCTGCGCTTTTCCAGCAACACATTTTCAGGTCTGATCTCCAGCATCTGCAGTCCTCACTTTCTCCATATTCAGCTTTCATTCAAGTTTCAGATTGAATCTATGCTTTAGATGCAAAATCTGTATGAACAGAACTGATTCTGTAGCAGTGCTACATTTGCACCCATAATTTTCTTTTAAAAGTTTATAAAACTATAAGTCGGCTGAAGCATTTTTGAATATTATGTATGAATCAGTTTTCTTTTCCTTTTATCTGAATTTTTCTTAAAGTGAAAATTTAATGAATTGTTTTTGCTGTAATAGTCGTCCTCATTTTTATCAATTTTACAAACTATTTGAAACATACTTCATTTATAATTATTCCCAAAATGGGCGGCACGGTGGCTCAGTGGTTAGCACTGCTGCCTCACATGAATAGGGTCCCAGGTTCGATTCCAGCCTCAGGTGACTGTCTGTGTGGAGTTTGCACATTCTCCCCGTGTCTACGTGGGTTTCCTGCGGGTGCTCCAGTTTCCTCCCACAGTCCAAAGATGTGCAGGTCAGGTGAATTGGCCATGCTAAATTGGGTCTGGGTGGGTTACTCTTCGGAGGGTTGGTGTGGACTGGTTGGGCCAAAGAGCCTGTTTCCACACTGTAGGGAATCTAATCTAATCTAATCAAAATATTGATTTAATTAAGTCCTTGTATGGTTCTATTCCCACCTAGTGGAACACCATAAGCAGTGTGTTTTCAGCAATTGCTTCTGTCTGTTTCTCCAGAAGTTTATCTTCATTGTCCCCTAAAGATTTGCATGCGTCCTCTTTCTTCCACATGTGGTGCTCTTGACAACATTATCTGTAAGCCCAAGAGCTGCATTAACATTTGCAGATGCTTTCCAGCTGTATTTTTCGACCTCTGTGGCCTCCACTGTGCTAGCGAGCCTTGATGATTTCCTTCTTCTGGTTAGCCAATGTCACAAACACAAAAACTATTCACTTTTAAGTTCCACGACATACTCTACCCCTACAAACCCCACTTACCACTGTCAGTTGAGTGAAACAGTTTAAAATCTTGATATGCTCAGTGTGATTTCGAATTTCAAAATTCATGAAGATGGCTTACTTACATTGTATTTTTGGCCTCTATCTCAGCTCAAACTATTCATGACTTTGCCATTTACAGGCTTGAAAATTATTTGTTTTCTTTGCTGACCTTTCCATCCTCCACTGACTGTCAATGCCACATCTAAAAGTCTGCTGTTTCTGTCCTTTCTCATACAGACCTATCTTCTTCTGGGCAGTCCTATGAGATTGACGATAACTTGCTCTTACTGTGGTTCAGTGAGTTATGAGATGGCTGATGAATGATCCTCAGGCACTGCCACATGTGGGACAGGTGGTGCTTGAAGGGTTGGGCTGATGAGTGTTTTCCTGTTTGTGTACTTTATGCAAGGTCTCAACATCTGTCTGCTCTTGTCAAAGTCTTTCTGTGGTCAGCACCTTCCCAAATAAATGCTGTCCATTTTGGTTGGTTACAAGACAAGGACATCTTAAATAAGGGCATCTCTAAAATGTGTTTCCGCTGTCTTCCTAAGTGTCTTCTGCCACAACTGAATTCAGAGTTGAGCAGTTGCTTTAGAAAACAGAAGTTAGATACAAGGATGACTTCCCAAGTGAAGTTGCTCTTGAATGATTAGTGCCTCAATGCTGATTGTGCTAGCTTCGAAGGGTGCTGTTGTTGGAGGATTCCATTTCCTGTCCCTGGATTTGGAGGATTCTATGAATGCAGCACTGGTAATATTTCTGTAATGTTTTGAGATGCCTGTTGTAGGTTAATAAAGTGTCCAATGAATACAGTCAGGAACGAGGGGGTCATTACTGCTTGGTAAACCATGTCATTAGTTTTGGGTTTGAGATCCTGGATAGATGAGCTGACAGTGCTGAAAATGTGTTGCTGGAAAAGCGCAGCAGGTCAGGCAGCATCCAAGGAATAGGAGAATCAACGTTTCGGGCATCAGCCCTTCTTCAGGAATGAGGAAAGTGTGTCCAGCAGGCTAAGATAAAAGGTAGGGAGGAGGGACTTGGGGGAGGGGCGTTGGGAACGCAATAGGTGGAAGGAGGTCAAGGTGAGGGTGATAGGCTGGAGTGGGGTGGGGGTGGAGAGGTCAGGAAGAAGATTGCAGGTTAGGAAGGCGGTGCTGAGTTTGAGAGATTTGACTGAGACAAGGTGGGGGGAGGGGAAATGAGGAAACTGGAGAAATCTGAGTTCATCCCTTGTGGTTGGAGGGTTCCCAGGCGGAAGATGAGGCGCTCTTCCTCTAACCGTCGTGTTGCCATGGTCTGGCGATGGAGGAGTCCAAGGACCTGCATGTCCTTGGTGGAGTGGGAGGGGGAGTTGAAGTGTTGGGCTACGGGGTGGTTGGGTTGGTTGGTCCGGGTGTCCCAGAGGTGTTCTCTGAATGTTCCGCAAGTAGGCGGCCTGTCTCCCCAATATAGAGGAGACCACATGGGGTGCAGCGGATGCAATAGATGATGTGTGTGGAGGTGCAGGTGAATTTGTGGTGGATACGAAAGTGTCCCTTGGGGCCTTGGAGGGAGGTGTGGGCACAAGTTTTGCATTTCTTGCGGTTGCAGGGGAAGGTCCCGGGAGTGGGGATTGGGTTGGTGGGGGGTGTGGACCTGACGAGGGAGTCACAGAGGGAGTGGTCTTTTCGGAATGCTGATAGGGGAGGGGAGGGAAATATGTCCCTGGTGGTGGGGTCCGTTTGTAGGTGGCGGAAATGACGGCGGATGATACGTTGGACATGGAGGTTGGTGGGGTGGTAGATGAGGACCAGTGGGGTTCTGTCCTGGTGGCGGTTGGAGGGGTGGGGCTCGAGGGCGGAGGAGCGGGAAGTGGAAGAGATGCGGTGGAGGGCATCATCGACTACGTCTGGGGGGAAATTGCGGTCCTTGAAGAAGGAGGCCATCTAGGTGGTACGGTTTTGGAACTGGTCCTCCTGGGAGCAGATGCGGCGGAGACGAAGGAATTGGGAATATGGGAAGGCTTTTTACAGGGGGCAGGGTGGGAGGAGGTGTAGTCTAGGTAGCTGTGGGAATCGGTTGGTTTATAATAAATGTCTGTGTCGATTCGGTCACCCGAGATGGAAATGGAAAGGTCTAGGAAGGGGAGTGAGGAGTCTGAGATGGTCCAGGTGAACTTGAGGTCGAGGTGGGAAGTGTTGGTAAAGACCGCTCCCTCCGTGACTCCCTCGTCAGGTCCACACCCCCCACCAACCCAACCTCCACTCCCGGCACCTTCCCCTGCAACCGCAAGAAATGCAAAACTTGCGCCCACACCTCCCCCCTTACCTCCCTCCAAGGCCCCAAGGGACACTTCCATATCCACCACAAATTCACCTGCACCTCCACACACATCACCTATTGCATCCGCTGCACCCGATGTGGCCTCCTCTATATTGGGGAGACAGGCTGCC
Source organism: Chiloscyllium punctatum (assembly GCF_047496795.1). NCBI lineage: Eukaryota > Metazoa > Chordata > Chondrichthyes > Orectolobiformes > Hemiscylliidae > Chiloscyllium > Chiloscyllium punctatum. Next base: position 13,964,997 of record NC_092770.1, on the reverse strand, counting down.
TACTTGCGGAACATTCAGAGAATACCTCTGGGACACCCGGACCTACCAACCCAACCACCCCGTAGCCCAACACTTCAACTCCCCCTCCCACTCCACCAAGGACATGCAGGTCCTTGGACTCCTCCATCGCCAGACCATGGCAACACGACGGTTGGAGGAAGAGCACCTCATCTTTCGCCTGGGAACCCTCCAACCACAAGGGATGAACTCAGATTTCTCCAGTTTCCTCATTTCCCCTCCCCACCCACCTTGTCTCAGTCAAATCTCTCGAACTCAGCACCGCCTTCCTAACCTGCAATCTTCTTCCTGACCTCTCCGCCCCCACCCCACTCCAGCCTATCACCCTCACCTTGACCTCCCTCCACCTATCGCATTCCCAACACCCCTCCCCCAAGTCCCTCCTCCCTACCTTTTATCTTAGCCTGCTGGACACACTTTCCTCATTCCTGAAGAAGGGCTGATGCCGAAACGTCGATTCTCCTGCTCCTTGGATGCTGCCTGACCTGCTGCGCTTTTCCAGCAACACATTTTCAGCTCTGATCTCCAGCATCTGCAGTCCTCACTTTCTCGAGACTAGGTGAGCTGACATGTTGGAGGCAATGATTAACTTCATTATGTATGTCTGCCTTTATGAAGAGGAGGGCTCCAAATGTATAGAAAATGATCCATATTTTCCCAGACCTTGCAGTTGATCTCAATTGATGGGAGATAGCTTGGAGGATAACTGTATTTTTCTTGGTATTTTGTGAAAGACCTGTGCTAGTTTCCATACACTCAAAATGTTCCAAGTTCTAACTACCTTGCAACTGTCAGTCCCTGCAGTTATCTTAGTGCTCTTCATGACAACACTTTGTTTCTACATCTCTCTCTATATTTAAGTCTCCTCCAAATCCATTGCAAAGAGTTAGTCTCTTGACTTCTTGAGACACCTTGCATTTTTATTTGCCCATTTGTGAAGAATTAGAACTTTTTATTAGTCCCATATCAATAGAAATCGTTGTATGTTCTGCTAATGTGGAATTAAAAGTAATTATGAAAACAAACCTTTGTGTTCCAAACCAGGATACAGCAGGTCAGGAAAGGTTCCATGCTTTGGGTCCGATATATTACAGAGATTCTAATGGAGCCATATTAGTGTATGACATCACAGATGAAGACTCATTTCAGAAGGTGAGTTCTTAAAGAATTCAGGCATGAAGATGCAATTGAGCTTAAAACTGCATGGTTACAGTTTTCCATAATGACACAGTATAGCTCATACTAAGTTGAATGTTACAGAAGAGAAATGGAAAGATATAGTACTTCGATTTAAGTTTTGTGAAATCTTGTAGTCTTTATTAGTTTGAAGTTATAAATTGGCTCATGCCAGGGCAGTAACAAGTGGAAAAAAAATTATGTCATCACTCATTACTTGATCCATAGAGCAGAGAGACAAACTGTTCGGTCCAACTCATCCATGCTGACAAGGTAGCGTAAACTGTTTTAGTCATGTTTGCCAGCATTTGGCCCATATCCCTCTTGAACCCTTCCTATTCATGCACCTATTCAGGTTCCTTTCAAATGATGTAATTGTACCTGCCTTCACCACTTCCTCTGGTAGTTCATTCCATACACGCACCACCCTCTGTGTGAATAAGCTGCTACTCTGGTCCCTTTTAAATTTTCCCCTTTTCACCTTAAGCCTATGCTCTCTATATAACGCTCTTCTTGCACAATTCAGTGAATTGTTCTTGTCTGGAACAAGCATTTTTCTTATACCCTTTTCCTATGATTGTTTTCATCTTGAAATTGAACAAAAATCCAGAAATCAATTTTCCTAATTGAATTTTTCTAAAAGGTATCTTGAAAATTTAGCTTTCCTAATCCCTTCCCTTTGATCGTTGAAGACTTGTGAGAGAAATGATAGGGCAACATTTGGCATACAAATTAAATATTCCACGAAGAAAGCTTCAGAACTTCACAACCTCCAGATGTTCTTAAATGCTTTATTTTTTGAAGTGTCATATTTGTTGTAATTTATTAAATTGAACAATCAATTTGCACATGGCAATTCTCAAACAGCAGTATGATAACCAGAGTTAGGGAGGGGGGCAGGTGTTGATTGAGTGAACAATTGGCCAGGACATTAAAATAAATCCCCTGCTGTTCATCAAAACAGTACAGACGAATTTCTTACGCCCATCTAAGAGGGTAGGTGAGGACTTGGCTTAAAGTCTAATCCAAAAGATGACAGCTTTAACAATGTAGCACTTCCTCAGTGCTGCATTGAGCTGCAGTCTGGAGTTTTGTGTTAAAGTTCTGGAGTGTGACCTAACCCTCAAATTTACCACAGCTGACGCTTGGATGATAAAGGTTTTTTTATGTGCATTGTGAATGAAGAAACTATGCACTAATACTTACAAAATCTAATGCTTTTTTAGGTGAAAAATTGGGTGAAAGAATTGCGGAAAATGTTAGGAAATGATATTTCTTTATGCATTGTAGGTAAGTGTTCATCTCATCTGCTAGTAAATGATTTTGTTTTTAAATGATAATCTTGAGTTGAATAATGTTTCAGAATTTGATATTGTTCTAAAATAAAGATTTGAATTTTAGCTTGGATGCATATTACATTATCATTGGGTGGGTCAGGAGTAAGTGTGATGTTTGGAGATCAGGAAATCTTGACTTCTTTCTTTCTAGGTTTCCTACCAAAAACCAACCTGCTAGGTTCTCCAACAAACAGACTACATCACAAGACTGCAGCTGTTGTGCTCTCGAAGGTCTAATTGGTGGAGGGGTGAAGACACTGGTGTAGGAGATATAACTGAAGGGGGCGGGGGGCGGAAATTAATGGTGGTGTGGGGCTGAAGAATCATGAAGATGGAGGAGAGTGGGTTGAGAATGTAGAGGTTTATCTGGTAACTTATTGCACTTGGAAGATGCCCTCATCTTCCTACCGCATAAGCTATAATGTAAATGCAGTTATTTCATGAATCCTATTCCTCTCGCTTTCTTTTACCTACTGAGTTTTCCAAGGCCTGGAAAACCCAATTACTATCTATGATTTAAAAATCACTGTTAAAATGAAGGCATGTGACTTCAGTAAGCTATTTTAAAATCAACCTGATTTTTTTCTTTGGCAAACTGATCATATGGAGTGATAAGAATGCTAGATGCCATTAAATTAAACATCTCATTACCTTAACTTCGAATTTATATAACTATAGAACCTTCTAGCCAAAAACCTGGTCATTGAGATATATGATTTTGTTTTAGTATTATATGAGGATAAGATTATCCTGGAGCATTTAAGTTAAATGATTAAAAGATTGTGTTTTATGTCAGCGAAATATTTTTCCCAAAACTTTTACAAACATCCTGTATTTTAAAAGTCAGTATTGAAGATTTCCCTCATGTGCTATTTTGAGTGAAATTTTAAATAATTCTTACAGTTCCATTTATGATTTTGTTAAATGTTCTACGGAGAATAAATATCGCCCTCCTGTCAATGCCTTAACTTTACTAGCACATTCCGAGTTACGGTGGTGTGTGGCTTAAAAGGAAACTTGCAGTTGTGGCATGTCTATGAATCTGCTGCATTTATCCTCCTAGGTAGTAGGGGTCACAGGTTTGGAAATTGCTGTAAAGGGAGCCTTGTTGCATTACTATAATTCATCTGGTAAACAGTGTGCTCCCTTACTACCACTGTGCATTAGTGATGCAGGAAACAAATGTTGATGGTGGCAGTTATGGTGCAAATCAAGCAGGTTACCTTGTCCTGATTAGTATCAAGCTTCTTGTGTTGTTTGAGCTGCACCAATCCAGGAAAATGGAGAGTATTTTTTCTCACTCCGAACTTCTGCCATGTAGATTTTGGACAGGGACTGGCGGGACAGTTTGTAACCTGTGATTTGCTTGTGTAGCCACAGCATTTATAATGTTGATCCAATTCAATTTCTGGTCCATGATAATCTTCCAGGATGTTGATCATGGGGTAATCAGAGACGGTAATGCTTTTGGATGTCAAGGGATTACATTCTCTGTTGCTGTAGATGTCATGCCCTCCTTTTAAGTGACATAAATGTTGCTTGCCACTATTAGCCTAGATCTGAATGTTGTCTAGATTAGAGTGGTGCTGGAAAAGCACAGCAGGTCAGGAAGCATCCGAGGAGCAGGAAAATCAACGTTTCGGGCAAAAGCCCTTCATCAATTCTAATGAAGGGCTTTTGCCCGAAATGTAAATTTTTTGTGAGTAGTGCTGAGCATCATGCAATCATCAGCAAATGTCCTCACTACTGAGCTTAGAATGGATGTGACTCCACTTAGTGGAGAGTTTCTTACTGATTCACATTGTCTAAAGTTTTATTAGGGTTCCTTGAAGACATACTTGGTCTAATGCTGCCTTGATGTCAATAGTAGTCACTCTCACTTCACCTTTGGCATTCAGGTCTTCTGTCTGTGTTTGGACTGGGCCTGTAATAAGGTCAAGAGCTAAGTGGCCCTGGTGCAACCTAAACTGATCAACATTGAGCAGGTGACTCTTTGAAAGTTCACTTGATTGAACTGTAGTAACTCCTTCCATCACTTTGTTCAAGAGCAGACTGATAGAGTAGTAATTGGCCAGGTTATATTTGACCCTCTTTTTGTGCTCAGGACATGCCTGGACAACTTTCCACATTGCCAAATAGATGCCTATAACTGTTCTGGAACAGCTTGGACAGGAGCGCAGCTAGTTCCGGAGCACAAGTCTTCAGCACTAGTGTTGGAGGATGCTGAGATGGGTCCCCCACTCAGCACCTCTGGTGAAAGATGCATGCAAATACTTCACACCTGTCTTTTGCAATGACATGCTAGTTCCCTATCCTTGGGGATACAGTAATTTGTGGAATCTCCAACTCCTGCCAGTTAATTACCATTCGTGACTGAATGTGGCAGGACTGCAGAGCTTTAGATCTGATCCGTTATATGTGGGATCACTTAGCATTCTTTACTGTATGCTACCTCAGGTATTTAGCGTTTCACCAGGTTGACACCTGATTTTTTTAAAGCATGACTGGTGCTGCTCCTGCATGCTGTCCCACACTCTTCTTGTATTCGGCTTATTTTCTAGCTTGCTGGTTGTGATGGATTGGGGAATATGCCAAGTCATGAGGTTTTAAATTGTTGTTGAATACAATACTGCTGCCTGATCGCAAACAGTGCCTCATGGTAGCCCAGTTTTGAGTTGGTGGGTGTGTTCAAAAACTGTCCCATTTAGCAGGTTGATAATGTCACACAGAACAACAGAGGATATCCTCAACAGAGATGATAGGACTTTGCAAGGACTATGCAGTGTTTACTCCTACCACTACTATTGTGGTCAGATGCATCTGTGACTGTTCGATTGATGAGGTGTGATATTGCAGCTGTACAGGATACCAGTAAGGCCACTTTTAGAATACAAGGTTCAATTCTGGTCTCCCTGCTATAGGAAAGATGTTAAATTTTATAGGGTTCAGAAAAGATGTACAAGGAATTGGAGGGTTTGAACTATAGGGAGAGGCTAAGAGGTGATCTTGTAGAGCATTATAAAACCATGAGGGGAATGAATAGCATTAATAGACAAGGCCTTTTCCCCAAGGGAGGGGAGTCCAAAATTAGAGGGCATAGATTTAAAGTGAGAGGGGAAAGATTTAAAAGGATCCAAAGGGACAATGCTTTCATGCAGAGGCTGGTGCATTTTTGGAATGAGCTGCAACAGGAAATGGTGAGGCAAGTACAATGATAATATTTAAAAAGCATCTAAATGGATACATGAATAGAAAGGGTATAGAGGGATATGGGCCAAATGCTGGTGAATGGGACTAGATCACCTTAGGATATCTGGTCAGTGCAGAAGAGTTGGACCAAAGGGTCTGTTTCCATGCTGTACAACTCTATGACTCTATACGTAGAGTTTTGGCCTTATTTTTCCAGTAATTTGTCACAGTTATTATAAACTAAATTTACAAAACAGTGATAACTGTCATGAGTTCCATCTTATCAATGCATGAGACTAATGTCTAAGTGTTAGAATTCCAAAACGATCATGGGATTTGTATTTTGAAAAGGCCAGAAACAAAAACTCAGTTTATAAACTTCATCTTAGTCACAAGATTGTGATCAGCTATTTGACAATATGTCCTGAGTGAGTTTTGTTTCGTACTTCAGCTAAAAGTTGTTTGAAACTGTAATGTCTTATGGAGTGATTTAAGATCATTGTCTTAAACATCAAATATAATAATGTAATTATCTGTACACTTATAAATATACTGCAGTCATTTTCATTTATGTTGTTTGTTGAATTCACCAAACCTGGGTCCAAATAGTAAATAATTCAGGACATCTAATTTGGAAAATGATACCAGAGAATAACTTCAGTGGTCAAGTGATGTCACATATGATGTCACACATGTCACATATCTATGATTTAAAGTATCAATGGTTTAGCTTGTTGGATGTGTTATTGAGGAGTAAGATGCAATTTAAAATTCAGTTATGCTACTAGTGCAAACCCAAAGTTTGAAGTTTTGCCTGTAAGGGACATTGTCCTAGTCTGAAAGTCTACATTGCTGCTTTGTTGTATTTCATCTTGGTGAGATCAAAAATATTAATTGGAAGTTGCTTGGAGGAAAATTTATATCTCCAAGTTAACTGTTTTGAAGGGATGATATTTCCTGTGGTAGGGGAGGTGACAAGAAGACGTGTTTTTAAATTGTTGCAAAAGAGTAAGAAAAGAGGTTACCAGAAATATCTTACAGAGAGAATTATTGGAATGCTGAGTGCCTTGCTAAAGGTAATGTTTGAACTAGAAACCACTGCACTAACAGATCTTTTAAGGAAAAAGTGGGGAAAAATTTGAAATAGAACATGGTTGTGGGCTCTGGGGATTCGAGAAAGGCAACAGGCTTAGTTTTCACTGATCTTGGAAACAACTGGCACAAAACTTGCTGGGCCAATGTAAACATACGTTATCTCAATCAAGAGCATGTAAAGGCTCCTTTGAGCCTACCATACCATTCAGTCTGATCATGACTGATCTTCTACTTCAACTTCCTATTGGATTATTCCCAAATCCTTTAAATACCCAAAAATCTAATGATCTCTATCTTGAATAAACTCCATGACTGAGCATCCATAGCTCTCTGCATAGAGAATTCCAAAAATTCACAACTCTTTAAATACTTAAGCTTCACTTCATCTCAGTACTAAATGGCCCTTCCCTTTTTCTGACACTGTGACACCTGGGTTTAGACACCTAAACCAAGCGGTACTGTCTCTCAGCATCTTGCTAAGATCCTTAAGAAGTGTGTATGTAGCAATTGAATGCTGTGAAAGACATTTAGGTAGCAACTATCACAACCACCAGCTGTCTCCAGGTACCCGAAGATCAATAAATTACTTTTGAACTGTAGTCACTGCTATTATTGTAGGAAATGCAATAGCTAAGTTGCACAAGACCAGACTCCTGAAAAAAAAAACTAGATTCTGATCAGAGAATGCATTATTTTGATGTTGATTTAGAGATCATTGAATTTCTATGTAGTTGGTCTAAACATAAACCAAGATTGTTGGAAATGACCAGATCGCTTTAGGATTGTTGAAATGTTGTGGTTCTGTTCGCCGAGCTGGGCATTTGTGTTGTAGACGTTTCGTCCCCTGTCTAGGTGACATCCTCAGTGCTTGGGAGCCTCCTGTGAAGCGGCTCCTGGCACCCGGAGGAAACATCACAGAAGCGCTTCACGGGAGGCTCCCAAGCACTGAGGATGTCACCTAGACAGGGAACGAAACGTCTGCAACACAAATTCCCAGCTCGGCAAACAGGACCACAACAACGAGCACCCGAGCTACAAATCTTCTCACAAATTTTGATTGTTGAAATTCCAAAACTTTTCTGTATGTACTGTATTATTTCCAGAACTTAGATATGTAAGAATATGGATTTTAGTTAAATAAATGTTCAGAGAATACACTCATGTATATTTGATTTAATGAGCAAAGTTTTTGGTTTTCAGTAAAAAGTTGATGGAATGGTTGAAATTGCAGAATCTTGCATTAAATAGAATTTGATCCTGATTTAAAACTCATTGGCCTTGGTGAGGAAGATTAGAATGCTGTTTGTATATTCTAACCAATTTGAAAGCCTAGTACCTGTGATTCTAATGTTTATGTGCTTCTTTTATCAGGTAACAAATTAGACCTTGAAAAGGATCGTCATGTATCAGTTGAAGAAGCAGAGGTGTAAGTGCACAAACATTCTATTTTTCTCTCATTGCACTAATTGAATTGCAAAATCAGCCTTAATTTAAAACTTGGATGTTAACTGATATTTGTACAGGTACGCTGAATCAGTTGGAGCAAAACACTTCCATACGTCGGCTAAGTTGAACAAGGGAATTGAAGAACTATTTCTTGACCTTTGTAAAAGTAGGTAAAATTTTGCCTCTTAATTATAGCATAGTGGATGTTAACTGTTTGGTTAAAAGTGTTGAAATTCAATTTAATTGTTAGAAGTAATAAAGAACTCTTTGCATGTATCATCAGTGATTCAAACATCTGATGCAAAATGGAAAAAGAACGTTCTTCTTGGTAGATATTCAATTTAATTGGATGTTACAGAAGAGTAACTGAAGTTATTTTCCTAATGTCACTTTTTTAGCACATCTTATTAGACATATAGAAATGTTGAATGGCTGTTTTAAATGTGGCAACAAATTTTTGACACATCCCCTTATCCACTTTGACAGTTTGTTTTCAGTAAATGTTTTCAGTCTGTTAATTTCACAATTCAATCTATTTAGTCCTGTTCCCTTACTCTTTAAGATTTATTTTCTTCACATCCAGTATCCTTTCATATGAATTTCACTTCAAACAATTTCTAATAAAGCATTCTAACTCATTACTTTGTAAAAAAATACATTTTCCTAACCTGTCTTCGTGCCTGGGCAAATCAGTTGATGTGCCTCGTTTGAATTTAAACAAAAGCTGGTTAGTTAACTGTTCCTTGGTACATTCTGTATGGCAATGTCTTTACTAACTGGTGCCAATTACCAACTAATCTGCACCCTCTCCTCATGCAGTGTTAGTTGTCATTCCCTTTGAGATTTTTACGTTGCTTATCTGATGAGTGCAAGACATAAGGCTTTGATAGCAATACAGTACTCAGTCTCTTCTGTACCTTCATAGCTTTCACGATCTTCTAAATCAAAGTGCAAAAAGTGTGTAAACTGTATTTAAACTTCTTTTTAAAATATAGACTCAATGTTATTTCCTTTTTTTTGGACTGAACAAGTTTTACTTTTGTTGAAGAGTTGTGGTGCTGGAAAAGCACAGCTGGTCAGGCAGCATCCGAGGAGCAGGAAAGTCAATATTTTGAGCACAAGGTCTTCATTGGGAATGAAGGGGTGGCCCAAGGGGGCTGAGAGATAAATGGAGGGGATGGGCTGTGGGGCAAGGTATCCTTGCATGCCCTTGGCCGCCTCCACCATCAAACTCTAAACACTGATGCCTGGAGGAAGAACGCCTCATCTTTCATCTTGGGACCCTCCAACCACATGCGATCAATGTGGATTTCACCAGTTTCCACATTTCCTCTCTCCCCACCTTATCCCAGATCTAACCTTCCAATTCAGCACTGCCTTCTTGAACCTGTCCATTTTTTTTCCCATCTATCTGTTCCACCCTCCTCTCTGACCTATCACCTTCACCCTATCTTCACTTACCTATCACATTCTCAAGTACCTTCCTCTCTCCCCATTATCTCTCAACCCCCTTGGGCCACTCCCTCATTCCTGATGAAGAGCTTATGATTGAAATGTTGACTCTTCCTTTCCTTAGATGCTGCCTGACCGGCTGTGCTTTTCCAGCACCACATTGTTTGACTCTGATCTCCAGCATCTGCAGTTCTCCAAGTTTTGTTTTTGACCTATTTTCAGGAATGATAGAAACAGCCCAAGCTGAAGAAAGGGCAAAAGGTAATGGCAATGGCCAATCTGCAAACACAAGAAGAGGTGTACAGATAGTTGATGATGAACCCCAACAACAGAGCAGTGGAGGCTGCTGTTCTTAACCGACCAAAACTGTTGAGCTTTGTTTTTGACGTGGAGACTGCCATGCATCACATCACATTTCTTATCAACCGAATGTTGTGTTTTAAAACTCATCTTAAAGGACTAAAAGTGCTAAACAAAGCGAAATGTGTGACCAGAAGGTTTTGCTTTTCCTTTTTTTTTACACTTGTCTGAACAGAAATGATCTATGGCTTTTGTCATGAATCTTATTTAGAATTGACTTTTTTTTTAATTGAGAAGCTGTATAATTTGCATGAAACATTTTAGCATGTAGAAGCTCCAGTTATATTGTCCTTTTAAAATCAGATCTCTATTATTTAATAACTTATGTACATGTTGAATAGTACACATTTGACTATTTTTGAACATTACTAAATGTGCAGATTCAGTCAATTATTTTCTAGTTTGAGCAGGGTTTTGCACAAGGCTCTCCCTATTATGAGTTTATTCATCTATTTCTTAACATGATGAAAACATGCATAAAAATGTCATATTAAATATTTTATCCACTTTACAAGGTGTGTACATCTTATAAGCTTTAGTTTTTCCAAGAGCCAGTGTGAATGGGGGTTGAAAGCATTTAAACAATGGCCCAGCTTTTGCTGTAACAAATTTTCTAATGGCACCAGTTGTTGGATAGACTTATTCTTCAATGTTTAGGTTTTCCTTTTTGTATGCCAAATAGCTGGAATTTATAGTTGATGATTCTGTAGATGAGGGAAACATGGCACCTGATGCTCAAGCTAACAAGACAAGCAACTATGTCTCCTTAATTAACGAGGCTGAAGGATTGAGGAAAAAAGGAACAATGGCAAAGGAAGTGTAAATTACTGGATGAATTTAATGTCAGCTAAGATGGAGCAAAAAAGCTTGGATTTAGAGAGGAGAGACCAGCGAAAATGCCTTTTTTAAATGAAATTTTATATTTTTAAAACCTTGAACAATTAATGCCTAAAATAATACAATTCCACACTTAACTGTTAATTATCAGCGCTGAGGATCTTGGATGGCAATTTTTGACTGTTATTAGATACTTTAAGAGATATTTACATTTGTAATGACAAGAATTAACTTTATGACCAGTTTTAGTTTGCATCTACTGTGCAAATAAGCACATTGATTGCATTGCAATTGTGAAACACTTTCATGAAATTATCTTGGACAGCAGTTTTAAGGTATTGACATTGACTATGCATATGCTTCTCAACTGTATTTGCTATGTGACATATATGCGTAAATAATGAGAAGAATAGTTAGTCTGTTACTTTGACAGTAAAATCTGGGCCATTGCTTCTGTCAAAGTATATTTATCTCACCAAAATTTGAAATAAAGGGGTGAAATTGACCTTCAGTAGTGTGGAAATGAGTGATAACCAAACTACCCTAAGACCCATTTCCCAACCAATACTTTGGAACTGAAGTAGGCTTTGCAAATTGACAACAAAGGTCTGAGGGAAAATACAGTTTATTAAATTTTTGTGCACAGTGTCTGTGAGAAGAAATGTAATGTTTTTTGGATTATGGTTTAAAGGTGCAATGCAAAATTTCTTACCTGTAAATCTAAATCAATGTAATAAATGCACTAAAGAGGCATCTGTGTTAAAGCACTGCTGGGCGTTTCCTTGATTGGGCTCCTTTAGCATAAATATCTCGTTAAGGAACTGTAATGTATTTTAACCCATTTTCAACAAGTGGATGTTAACATGGTAAGTACAATGGCTATAAGGTTGGTCTTTATCAACTGTACTAAAATCAATTATAGTGAAGTTGAGCATGTTACTACTAAATCTATCGTGAACCTTTTTTATTTTTTTTCAGACAGACATGTCTAGAACCTGTGAAATCATTTAATTGCTTCAAGTCAAACATAGAATGATCAAGTTTAAGAAAAAAACTTGATACTCTATTAAATTCAAATCATGATTTATAAATTAAAAGAGAGAAGGGAAATATTCAAGTGCTCGCATTGCAGAGGGATGGCTTACCAATACTTTCATGGAAAACAAATGGAGCATTCTTTAAAGAGTAATGCCCGGACCTGCTTCAGATAAGAAAAAAATTCATCTTGAATGATTGTCAAAAAATTTGAAAGGAATTTAATAAATAGTTGGAATAAGAAAGGAAAACTACATCTACATATAAAGGAAAAGGGACAAAAGCAGAAATTGCTGGAACAGCTCAGCAGGTCTGGTCGCATCTGTCAAGAGTTAACATTTTGGATTCAATGACCCTTTCCCAAAACTGATCTGCTGAGCTGTTCCAGCAATTTCTGTTTTTGTTTCTGATTTCCAGCAGTCACAGTTCTTTCAGTTTCTGTCAAGGAGAAGGGGTTCCCTGAAACAAATACAATATCATACTAACACTAGATTTAATTGGTGATCAGAGGAACCAAGGAAACTGAAAAATGTACATCTACATCAACAAATGACAGCAATGAAATATCATTTCAATGTAATAGAGCAGTGGCCAGGAATGTACTTAGATGTTTAAAAGCTAACTGGGTTTGTAATTCATGGGTATGTAATAGTAAATTTCATTGCACCATCCCAAGAGAAAAATACAAGCAACGATGTAACAGCTGAAAAGTATCCAGTCAAGATATTGGACTTTGAGATGAATTAGATGGGAAAAATTTTAGAAATTTGATAGAGATTTCAAGAGACTAACAATCATTGGAAAATCAATGAATAGTGTACTTATTACTGCTTTGCAAAATGGCAGATGTATGAGTATTTGTTTCAAAAAGGGTGATAAACATGGCCATTTATAGCATCTCTTCAGATCTCTGTAACAATGCTATTGATTATCAGCACTTAACTTTAGCATTATCACATCAATAACAACCAAGGGCACAGAGTGATGCTTCTTTAGATGATATGCAAACTTGGGATGGAGTAAATCTTATAACCCCTAATTTGCCATTCAATAAATTCAAGACTGATCTGATTCTTACCTATCCCTGATAACCTAGATTGGATTAGATTCCCTACAGTGTGGAAACAGGCCCTTCGGCCCAACCAGTCCACACCCACCCTCAGAAGTGTAACCCACCCAGACCCATTTCCCTCTGACTAACACACCTAACACTATGGACAATTTAGCATGGCCAGTTCACCTGACCTGCACATCTTTGAGCTGTGGGAGGAAACTGGAACACCTAGAGGAAACCCACGCAGACATGTGGAGAATGTGCAAACTCCACACAGACAGTCACCCTAGGCTGGAATTGAACCTGGGATCCTGGTGCTGTGAGGCAGCAGTGCTAACCACTGTGCCACCCCTTTAACTCCCTTGGACTCCCTTGTTTGTCAAGAATATCTACCTCTGCCTTGAGAGCAAATTACATAATAATATTTTATTCCAAGGTATTTCACATGAAATCTATAAAATTAAGTAAGACATTTCAGCCAGACGGGGGAGATGGCCTTCTGAGGAAGGGTCGCTGGACCAAAATGTTAACTTTAATTTCTCTTCACATCTGCTACCAGACCTGCTGAGCTTTTCTGGCAACTTCTATTTTTGTTTCTGATTTACAGCATCCTCAGTACTTTTGTTTTCTTTTTGGGTAGTTATTAAATTGGGAAGGCTTGAGGGTCCAGAGTGGACAAGTGCAGATTTCTCCAATGATTGGAGGGGTTTACAGGGAGGGACAAAGCTGTAGACAAATCAAGATGTTCCCGTTTACTTTGTATGGTCAAATAAGTAATCATTTGTGATTTCAATGAGAAATATTTTGGTACTATGGCAGGACAGAAATCTCTCTGCAGATATTCAAATTTGGGAAGACAAGAATTTGTCCAGTTGAATTATGTTACAAGAGGAGATTGTTAGTGTGCTATGGTCAGCCAGTGACTCGAGCAATGTGGTGGTTTTGGATGCCAAAAAACAAGGATGATGTTCGAACATTGAAAGCTGATCCCTAGTTTGAGGGGTTTGAGTCTGACCTTTCAACCCAGAGAGATGATATCTTAGACTGTGTAAGATAGTAAATGATTTAGGAAACTTTAATCTGGAATAAAGTAAGAGTAGTACAAGGGCGCACAAATTCAAATTATAAAAGGTACCTAGTTGTATAAAGTTCATCCTATTGCAAGTAAATTGCTTTGACACCTGGTGAATGTTTATCTATTACACTTAACTCCCAGTCTAAATTTGGAAATTAGTTATATTAATTCAAAAAATTTCATCAGGAGATTAAATTAATCAAATCATGGACCCATTTTAATACATTCTTTAATACACTTTATTATCTTAAGTGCTGTGCCAAGTGATGGAAGTGACTATAGAATTCATAGCAACAACTGTTTAACCTGATTGGAATTCTGTTTAAGCCAGTCTCTAATGTTGTCCAGCTTCTTTCTTTGTTGCCAGCTATCTGTTCTTCTGTCAATCCTACTGGTAGTGATTAGGCACTCCAACTTTTCTGCTTAAGATCCATGGAACTTAATTTGTCTCCTTGTGGTTTTTTAAGTTTCCTCTTGTTCTTCTGGTCTCAATTAATACTATGTTAATTACTTACTCAACCCAATTCCCTCTTGGGTTCCTTCTTAATCACCAACGTTTTATACTATCGATTTTATTTTCTTTTTCCCAATCCCTGAACTCCATGTCTGTAATTCATTACTGACTAACGTCAAGATGATCTAAAGCACAAATTGTTGAATTTTGAATTCCATTGGATTATTTAATACTGGGGATTTTGATGGACTGAAACAGTTAAATGGACACAGGGCTTCACCTGACCCACACAAGATGGCACAAGTGAGGACTGCAGATGCTGGAAACCAGAGTTTAGATCAGCGTGGTGCTGGAAAAGCACAGCAGGTCAGGCAGCATCCGAGGAGCAGGAAAATCGATGTTTCAGGCAAAAGCCCTTCATCAGGAATAGAGGCAGGAAGCCTCCAGGGTAGAGAGATAAATGGGGTTGGGGGGGTGGCTGGGGAGAAGGTGGCAAAGAGTACAATGTGAATGGGGGTGGGGATGGAGGTGATAGGTCAGAGAGGGGGGTTGGGGTAAGGAAGCAAAGAGTACAATGCCACACAAGATGGCCAAGTTCATGAATCCAATTTGGATTAGTGAAAGATTAATCTGAGCTGCAATCGACATTTTACCTAAAAGAATTAGATGAATCAGCCCCATGAAAGGTACGGAAAAAGCTCTTCTCTCCAGTTTTGTTTTACACCACTGTTAGAAACTTCATATGTTGGAGATGAAACCTCATCTACAATTAAGCTTAAATTCATAACTGTTGTGGGGACAGAATATATAGCTCTCTTATATTTCTAGGAGCTTATTCAGCAAGGCAGGAGAGATGGATTATGGGCTGCAGAAATGATCAATGGATAGCAAAAGTGTTGTCTCTGCCGCTTGAGTCAAAATGTGCCTGATTACAGCACTGAGTGGAAGGGTACAACAAGAAATCAAAAGTTAAAAGATTACTGCAATATTTGCAACTGCTCATGGCTGCAAGAATCCAAATTGTGATCTTGGGTTAAAACCTTGCATCACATAAACACTCAAAGGAATGTACTTTGACACTTGACACTATCTTGCTTTATCTTGGCCGAAGTGACAGCACAAAAGGTGTATGCTGATGTTGCTTGGTGCTATCTTACTGTTCGGGTTAGTGGGTAATTGTTCTTTTTTAACTTGAGAAAGCTTTGTAATCGGCTCCTTATTGCTGTGGTAAAATTTAGGTAATGATGTTTTTAATTGGAGAAAGTTTAGTTTGACACTAGGAAGAACTTAAACCTTTGTTTTGACTGACCATAAAGGTTAGAAAGAGGAAAAACTGGTTCACCCCCTCTCACGTGGTTGTTTCAACATTGGGGGATTATTGTTCAGGATTCTATGTGCAGGCAAATGAAAGAATTAGAGTGGCAAAAAAAATTCCTTCAAAAGCCATGTTACTGCACACTGTAAAAAACCTTTTTTGGATCTGTAAAACTGTATTGCTAAGATGTCCACATTCACAGAACAGAATAACGTAGCTGACCAACAATTATTGGTACTGACCTTGGAAGACCTAAATGTTTCAAGGCACTTAGGGTTCAGTTGCACTGAATAGTCAGGAAAACAAATAATAAAATGAGTGTAAAACCATCTTAAATTGTAAGGTGAAGGTTCTGAGAAAAATTAAAATTGGAGCAGCAGAGTTAGAACTAGGTCATCAAACAAAAATTCCAGGAAAGAGGAAGGAAGCTTAAATTGAAACAGCTCAAGCTAGGAGGGGAAATCTTAATATGTTGATGGCAGCTCCAGTACGGGAGCCACTTAAGTCCAATTTAGACTTCATTAAGTTTGTTATTGTGACTTTACTAAGATAAATATTCTTTGCTTCTTTGTTCAAAGGAAAAGGAAGGCATGTGTAATTTGGACTCAATGATTCATATCTTGAATTTCTGTCTCAATCCTCACTTAAGTGATGAAATTCCCATTACCTCATATACTTATCACTACCAGTTTGTTTTTCCCTGGTTTAGTTCTACTTAGTTTAATGCTCGGAAACAGTTTATGCTACTTATATTGTTTTAATATGGAAGTTTATTGATAATTTCTACAAAATGAGTTAAATCTAGGATTATTCAATTACAAAATTGCTTTGTTATATGGCTAATGAATACAAAAGTTACATTTAGTTAATTGCTATATCTTTTAATATACTAATACAAGGACTTGACTGGGCCATGATAAGGGCTATCAAGCTTGGGTCTGCTATACCTCTCTCTTATTCAACCTTCAAAATCTGGATCTTAAACAAGAATGATGCTCGTCGACCTTACAACTGTAACTCTAAAACATTTAGGTTATGCTCTTCACCTTGTGCACAATCCCATGCTGTATTTCTGTCAAATAAACCTAAGTAAAGTCACATGATGCTAGAATGTCAATCTATATTGGCTATATTTAAGCACACTGTAATATCAGATTAATCAAATATATTAATTGTGATTATAACTGAACTAAATCAATCATAAAATGTTAGTTTCAAATATTAGTTTCCCTACTAGTCCTATATCTGCCAACAAAGTTGGTGATGTAGCATCATGAGGTTGAAACCTCAGTTTTAGTTATGAGTGTTGCGACTTCTGGCTTGCTTTTCTGCACTTTTTATTGATATGGCTTGATGGGTTAGAGATATGGATTGAGTTAATGTTTATGGGGATATGCTGGATCATGAGGTTGTAGATTGTGATTGAATATAATTCTGCTGCTACTGATGGTCTATGGTGCCTTATGGATGCATGGTTTTGACTTATTAGATCTGTTAATGTCTCTCCCATTTGGCAAGGTAATACTGCCAAACAACATGATTGAGAGAAGAAACAGAAATAACTATGAATGTTGTAAGTCCGAAACCAAAACAGAAGTTGCTGAAAAAGCTCAGCAGGTCTTTCAGCATCTGTGAAGAGAAATCAGAATTAATGTTTCAGGTCCAGTCACCCTTCCTCAGAACTGATGGTAGCTAGGAAAATGTTTTTTTTTAATGCAGAACATAATGTGGGCGGAGGGGGTAAGGAGTAAACCATAAGTGGGGATAGAGCCCAAGAGAGAGAAAAACAATTGGACAAAGGAGTGAGTAACGATCTGGTTAGGAGGATGAATAGCTGTTAATAGAGACTGTTCATGGCTAATGAAGTGTCCTGACAAAGGGTTTTGGCCCGAAATGCTCACTTTCCTGCTTAACAGATGCTGTCTGACCTCCTGTGCTTTTCCAGCTCCATATCTATTGACTGTATTAGAGGCTAACAATGAGTAGTGTGTAATAGCAGACTGTGAGATCACAAGGCCTGGTGTGTGGGGCAGGGTCGAGGACATAGGAGAGTTCAAGCCCTAAAGTTATTGAACTGTATATTAGTTCTAGAAACTGCAGGGTCCCCAAGCTTACGCTGAGCTTTGCTAGAGCACTGCAGCAAGCCTGAATCAGAGAGATTGGTCAGGGAACAGGGTGTGTTGAGGTAACAGGTAGCTGGAAGTTCAGGGTCATTTTTACAAGCGTAACATAGGTGTTCTGTGAAGCAGTCACCCAGTCTATATTTTGTTTCCCCAATGTAAAGGAGACCACATTGTGACAGCAAATGCAATAGATCAGATTATGTGAAGTGCAGGTAAAGTGCTGCTTCACTTAGAAGGTGTGTTTGTGCCTTTGAATACTGAGGAGGGAGGATGTAAATGGGCAAGTGTTACACATTCGGCAATTGAAGGGGAAGGTACCATGGGGATGTGGGGGATGTTGGGAGTGAAAGAAGAGTGGACTAAGGTGGCCTAGAGGGAACAGTCACTGCTGAAGGCGGACAAAGAAGGGAAGGGGAATATGTAGCTGGTAGTTGGCCAGTGACATCTCGCTGGAGATGGCAGAAGTGATGACTAATGAATTTCTGGATGTGGATGCTAGTGCAATAGTAGATCAGGGGAAACCCTATTGCTGTTGTGGGAGGGAAGAGAGTTGGTGAGGGTTGGTGCAGGGGATGGTTAAAATCCAGTTGAGGGCCCTGCTAACAACTGTGCTGGGGAATCCTCCGTTGAGGAAGAAGGTAGGCATTTTGGAGGCTCCCTTGTCAAAGTTGGCATCATCTGAACATATGCGATGGAGATGGAGGAAATTGGAGAATGGAATAGAGTCTCGAATTGGAAAGGTACGTTGATTTCCATCCCATCCTCGCTTTCATCTGATCCATCTCTGACTCTTCCCTTCCCTTCCTTGACATCTCTGTTTCATTTTCTGGGCATAGACCAGTCACTAATATCCACTATAAACCCACCGACTCCCATATTTACCTGGACGATACACTCTCGCACCCTATTTCCTGTAAAGACTCTATTTCTTTCGAAGTTTCTTTCCTTCTTAGTTCCTTCATCACCTGCCTAAGATCAAGTCTGTCAGACTGCTTAAGAGTTGTTAAGATTTGTCAAGCTCAGTCAGTAGTGGAGTAAGCCTCTCTCACTGATACCTATTGAAGTCCCCAATCAGAGTACATTTGGTGCTCTTAGTACTCTAAAGTGGTGTTCAGCATGGAGGAATGTTGATTCACCAGCTGTGGGGAAGGGGTGGAATTTTTAGTAGTTAGACTAGCAAGATGTTTCCTTGCCCACGACTTTTTAAAAAATTCATTCATGGGATAAGGGTGTTTAGACTAATATTTATTGCCCATCCCAGATAGCAGTTAAGAATCAACCACATTGCTGTTGGCCTGGAGTCACTTGTAGTCCAGACTAGATAAGGGTGGCAATTTCCTTCCAAAAAGGACACTATATTCTTATTCCAACCACAATTTCATTGTTGTCATTTTTATTGAATTTAAATTCCCCCATTTGCCATTGTGGGATTCAAACTTGGGTCCCCAGAACAATACACGGGCCTCTGGATTTACAGTCCAGTGATAACACCAAGGCCACTGCCTCGTCATGACCTCAGTTCATGAGATGCGGAGTCAATGTTGAGGACTTCACTGTAGATATATTTATATTCACATCCTCAATCCAACAATAGGGAAGCCCAGAACATCAGTGCAAATGACAAGGCTGAAGGATTTGCATCAACCTTTAGCTACACAAGCTGAGTGGATGATCTACCTCAACTTCCTCCTAAAGTTCCCACCCAGTCTTTAACCAACTCAATTCACTCCATGTGAGAGCAAGAAATGTTTTTTTTAGCAAGAAATGTTCAAGGCGGTAGATATTTAAAAGGCTATGATCTCGGATAATACTCTAGCAATAATACACTATTCCTTATACTGAAGACTGGAGCTCCATAACAAGCCACATCCTTAGCCAAGCTGTTCCAGTACATCTATCAATGTGGAAAATTGTATGTCCAGTACGTCCAGTACACAGAAGGTCAGACAAATCTCACAAAGCTGATTAACACCTGAATTAATCTACTCAATCATCAACAAAGTGATGGAAAGGATCATCAAGTGTTACTCGTAAAGTAATTACCTGCTCAATGACCTCACTACACCCCTTTTAGGGCAATGACCATTTTGGTTCCACAAGGGCCATGTGGCTTCTGACCTCATTACAGCCTCAGTCAAAATATGTACAAAAGAAATGATCAACAGACATGATGTGAGTGACTGCCCAAGGCAACATTTGACTAAGTACGACATCAAGAAATGAGAACAAAACTGGAGTCGATGGGATTCGGGGAGTACTCTCCACTGGTCATTGTCAAACCCACCATAATGGAAAGTGATTGTAATTGAGGCTTGTCCTACATCCAACCATTTTCATCAATGATTTTCTGTCCATCATAAGTCAGAAATTCGCTTCATTAATGATTATACAATATTCAGCACCAGTTGTGACAACTCCAATACTGAATCAGTCTGTACTATGTGCAATAAGACCTGGACAATACCGGGCTTGGGCTGATAACTGGCAAATAACGTTTGTGACACACGTCCCAGATAATGATGATTTCCAACAAGAGAGAATCCAACCACAGGCCCTTGACATTCAATGGCATTGCCATTGCTAAATTTCTCATTATAAATATACTGGCAGTTATCATTAATGAGAAACTGAACTGGACAAGCTATATAAATAATAGGTTATATAAATATTCACCATCATCTCAAGGGCAACTAGGCTAGCCAGGGACATCCATTTCCAAAGTGAACAAAAAGCTACGAGAGCAGGTCAGAGGCTAGTAATTTGGACACAAATAACTCATCTTTTGTCTGCACAATACTCTCCAACTGGCAGTTTGAGTTCAGGATCTAAAAAACTCAAGAAGTTTGACACCATTCAGCCCATTTGATTGGCATTGCATCCACAACCTTCAGCACTCTTGTCAACTTTTATAGGTGCGCCATCAAGAGCATTCTGTCTCGATGTATCACTACCTGGTATGGCAACTGTACCATTCAAGATTGGAGACGGTTACAGAGTGCGGTGAACTCGGCCCGGGTAATCACAAAAGTCAACCTCCCATCTATAGAATCCATCTACCAGGCCCGATGTCAAGCAAAGGCCGCCAGCATTCTTAAAGATCCATCCCACCCTGGCAATGTTTTTCTACAACTTCTACCTTTAGGGAGAAGGTACAGAAGCCTGAACACATGCACCAGCTGGTTTCACAACAGTCCCTGCCCTACTGTTGTTAGGATACTGAATGGACTCACAAATTCTTAACATTCGCTTGTACCTGTGTTTTTTGCCGCTGTTTACCTATTAATTACTTACTATCTATGCTACTTAACTATGTGATCTGCCTCGTAAGACAAAGCTTTTCACTGTGCCTCGGTACGTGACAATAAGTTCAGTTCAATTCAACTCACTTCACCCACCACCAAAACACCGTAGGAGCAGTACGTACACCTACAAGATGCACTGCAAAATTTCACCAAGGGTCCTTACCATCTAGAAGGATAAAGTCAACAGATGCATGGGATACCACCACCTGCAAGTTTTCCTCGAGCTACACATGAAATATATCACTGTTCTTTCACTGTCACTGAGTCGAAATCCTGGGGCTCCCTTCCTAACACCACTGTAGGTGACCCTATACCCTCAGAATTCAGTTGTTAAAGAAGATGGCTCACCACATCTCTGAGGGCAATTAAGGATGCTCATACCATTTCAGAAGGTCCAAAAAATTAAATCACATGGTATAGTGGGGTGATGGTAAGTTGGATACGAAATTGGCTCAGTCATAGAGGATAGAATAGAATATAAAACATGAAGTAAAAATATAAGCACTACCGCAGTTTGGCGGGGGAAGGGGAAAGAAAACAGGAGTGTCAGAGGTTCTGTTCACTCTGAGAGCTGGCTGTGAGGGAGCTGGATCAGTGTGAGTGAAGGACTCTGCTCTTCTTTTTCCCTGTATTAGATAGGAGAAAAATAATAAAAACAAGAAGTAGTTGTTTATAGTGTTTAAAGAATAAGTTAGAAATAAGACACAGCTAAAGATTTGACATTACAGTCAGACAAAACAGATTTCAAATAAGCGTTAAATTGCAGTTGCTGCTTACAGGGGTTACCACACATGGTCTGACCACCCACGCCAGGTCCAGTCCAACTGTCCCCACTCAGCTCCAAGCCTCCAGTCTGCTTTGCACTGGCTCTTAGCTGCTCCAAGGTAAGTTTTCTCCAAGACTACTTCCCTGGGCAGGCTGCTACTCCAGAACTACTTGCCCGGGTTGGCCACTGCTCTGAGACTACTTCTCTGTGCCGGCTGCTGTTGCTAAAGAACAAAGAAAGTTTACAGCTCCGGAACAGGCCCTTCGGCCCTCCAAGTCTGAGCCGATCCAAATCTACTGTCTAAACCTGTCGCCCAATTCCTAAGCATCTGTATCCCTCTGACCCCCACCTACCTCATCCATCTGTCCAGACACATCTTAAATGAATCTACCGTGCCTGCCTCTACTACCTCTGCTGGCAACACGTTCCAGGCACCTACCACCCTCTGTGTAAAGTACTTGCCACGTGTATCCCCTTTAAACTCTTCACCTCTCACCTTGAAATTGTAACTTCTTGTTATTGAATCCTTCACCCTGGGAAAAAGCTTATCTCTATCTACCCTGTCTTTATCCTTGATGATTTTGTAGACCTGAATCAGGTCGCCCCTCAATCTCCTTTTTTTCTAATGAAAACAAACCTAATGTACTCAACCCCTCTTCATAGCAGGCAACATCCTCGTAAACGTTCTCTGCACTCTCTCCAAAGCATCCACATCCTTTTGGTAATGTGGCCACTAAAACTGTATACAGCATTCTAAATGTGGCTGAACCAAGGTCTTGTACAATTTTAACATGACCTGCCAGCTCTTATACTCAATACCCCGTCGAATGAAGGCAAGCATACCATATGCCTTCTTGACCACTCTATCCACCTGTGCAGCAACCTTCAGGGTACAATGGACCTGAACGCCAGATCTCTGCTCATCAACCTTTCCCAAGGATCTTCCGTTTACTGTATAATTTGCTGCAGAATTAGACTTCCCAAAAATGCATCACCTCTCAATTACCTGGATTGAATTCCATCTGCCACATCTTCGCCCAACTCTCCAGTCTATCTATATTCTCCTGTATTCTTTGACAGTCCGCTGTACTTTCTGCTACTCCACCAATCACTACCTTTGAGGTTCTCCTTTTGAACTTCTCTCCGAGCTCCCTGAATTCTGCTTTCAGGACCTCATCTCATTTTTTACTTATATCGTTGGTGCCTATATGCACCAAGGCAACTGGCTTTTCACCCTCCCCTTTTAGAATACTCTCAGCTGATCGGTGACATCAATGACCCGAGCACCTGTGAGGCAACATACAACCCAGGAGACTCGTTTTCAGCCATAGAACCGCCAATCTACTCCCCTTACAATAGAATCCCCAATGACTATGGCCCTAAGAGTCTTTTTCCCGCCCTTCTGAACAGCAGTGCCCACCATGGTACCACAATCTTGGCAACTGCTGTCCTCCCCAGTGAGCCATCTCCCCCAACTGTATCCAAATCGGTATACCTGTTTTGGAGGGAGATGACCGCAGGGGACACCTGCACTGCCTTCCTACTCTTTTTCTGCCTTTGGGTCACCCATTCACTGTCTCCCTCAGCAATTCTAAACTGCAGTGTGACCAGTTCACTAAACGTGCTATGCACGACCTCCTCAGCATCGCGGATGCTCCACAGTGTGTCCATCCACAGCTCCAGAGCTCCATGCGGTCAAACAAGAGCTGCAGCTGGACACACTTCTTGCAAGTGTAAGAGTCAGGAATGTGGCTGAGCTCCCACATCAGGCAAGAAGCAGATGCCACAGGTCTGAGGTTCCATGCCATTGTAAACCTTAGCTTTATATCAACTAACTGAAACCAAATAATGCACTTAAATATATGAAAGAAAATAAAGAACATTACCATTACACAGTCTTCTTCTTTTGGTTAGAGAAGGCAGGGCGGGGGAGAAAATACACATGTAGTATCTCGGGATTAGCCGCTGCTCAAATATATACTAAGTCTTTACTTTCCCGGCAACCTTCTGGTCTCCACGTCACCTCCACTTTCTCTCCCACAGCTCCCAGACAGGAAAAAGGCTGCAGGCTTTGAAGGTAAGAGTTTAAACAGATTCCTTACCCTCCCGGCACCCTCCTGATCTGCTCATGACCTCCGTTCTGTCTCATAGAGTCATAGAGATGTACAGCATGGAAACAGACCCTTCGGTCCAACCCGTCCATGCTGACCAGATATCCCAACCCAATGTAGTCCCACCTGCCAGCACCCAGCCCATATCCCTCCAAACCCATCTATTCATATACCCATCCAAATGCCTCTTAAATGTTGCAATTGTACCAGCCTCCACCACTTCCTTGGACAGCTCATTCCATACATGTACTACCCTCTGCGTGATAAAGGTGCCCCGAAGGTCTCTTTTATATCTTTCCCCTCTCACCCTAAACCTACGCTCTCTAGTTCTGGACTCCACAACCCCAGGGAAAAGACTTTGTCTATTTATCCTATCCATGCCCCTCATAATTTTGTAAACCTCTATAAGGTCACCCCTCAGCCTCCGACGCTTCAGGGAAAACAGCCCCAGCCTGTTCAGCCTCTCCCCATAGCTCAAATCCTCCAATCCTGGCAACATCCTGGTAAATCTTTTCTGAACCCTATCAAGTTTCAAAACATCTTTCCGATAGGAAGGAGACCAGAATCACATGCAATATTCCAACAGCGGCCTAACCATTGTACAGCCGCATCATGACTTCCCAATTCCTGTACTCAATACTCTGACCAATAAAGGAAAGCATAACAAACGCCTTCTTCATTATCCTATCTACCTGCTGCTATCTCCCGCTGCTCCCGGACAGGAAAAAGCTCCAGAACTACTTCCCTGCACTGGCCGCTGCTGCTCCTGAACTACTTCCCTGTACCGGTCACTGCTCCGAGACTACTACCCCGTACCAGTCACTGCTCCGGAACTACTTCCCCGTACCGGTCACTGCTCCGAGACTACTTCCCCGTATCCTTTCCTATACCAGTTACTGCTCCAAGACTACTTCCCCGTATCCTTCGCCGTACCGGTCACTGCTCTGAGACTACTTCCCCGTATCCTTCCCCATAAAGGTCACTGCTCTGAGACTACTTACCCGTATCCTTCCCCGTACCGGTCACTGCTCCGGAACTACTTCACCGTACCGGTACTGATCCGAGACTACTTCCCCGTATCCTTTCCCATACCAGTTACTGCTCTGAGACTACTTCCCCGTATCCTTCCTCATACCGGTCACTTCTCCGAGACTACTTCCCCGTACCGGTCACTGCTCCCGAACTACTTGCCCGTACCGGTCACTGCTCCCGAACTACTTGCCCATACCGGTCACTGCTCCAGAACTACTTGCCCGTACCGGTCACTGCTCCGGAACTACTTCCCCTACCGGTCACTGCTCCGAGACTACTTCCCCGTATCCTTCCCCATACCGGTTACTGCTCTGAGACTACTTCCCCGTATCCTTCCCATACCGGTCACTGCTCTGAGACTATTTCCCCGTATCCTTCCCCATACCGGTCACGGCTCTGAGACTACTTCCCCGTATCCTTCCCCATACAGGTCACTGTTCCGGATCTACATCCCGTATCCTTCCCCATACCGGTCACTGCTCCGATACTACTTCCCCGTATCCTTCCCCATACCGGTCACTGCTCCGAGACTACTTCCCCGTATCCTTCCCTGTACCGGTCACTGCTTCGATACTACTTCCCGTATCAGTCACTGATTCGATATTACTTGCCCGTACCGGTCACTGCTCCGAGACTACTTGCCCGTACCAGCCACTGCTCCAGAACTACTTCCCCGTACCGGTCACTGCTCTGAGACTACTTCCCCGTACCGGTCACTGCTCCGAGACTACTTCCCCGTACCAGCCACTGCTCCAGAACTACTTCCCCGTACCGGTCACTGCTCTGAGACTACTTCCCCGTTCCGGTCACTGCTCCAGAACTACTTCCCCGTACCAGTCACTGCTCCAGAACTACTTCCCCATACCGGTCACTGCTCCTGAACTACTTCCCCGTACCGGTCACTGCTCCGAGACTACTTTCCCATACCGGTCACTGCTCCGGAACTACTTCCCCATACCGATCACTGCTCCGAGACTACTTCCCCATACCGGTCACTGCTCTGAGACGACTTCCCCGTATCCTTCCCCATACAGGTCACTGTTCCGGAACTACATCCCCGTATCCTTCCCCATACCAGTCACTGCTCCGAGACTACTTCCCCGTACCGGTCACTTCTCCAGAACTACTACCCCGTACCGGTCACTGCTCCAGAACTACTTGCTCATACCGGTCACTGCTCCGGAACTACTTCCCCGTACCAGTCACTGCTCCAGAACTACTTCCCCGTACCAGTCACTTCTCCGAGACTACTTCCTCATACCGGTCACTGCTCCGAGACTACTCCCCCTTATACTTTCCCGTACCGGTCACTGCTCCAGAACTACTTCCCCGTACCGGTCACTGCTCCGAGACTACTTCCCCGTACCGGTCACTGCTCCGAGACTACTTCCCCGTACCGGTCTCTGCTACAGAACTACTTCCCCGAATCCTGCCCCATACCGGTACCACTGCTCTGAGACTACTTCCCCGTATCCTTCCCCGTATCGGTCACTGCTCCGAGACTACCTCCCCGTACCGGTCACTGCTCCGAGACTACTTCCCCGTACCGGTCACTGCTACAGAACTACTTCCCCGAATCCTGCCCCATACCGGTACCACTGCTCTGAGACTACTTCCCCATATCCTTCCCCATACCGGTCACTGCTTCGATACTACTTCCCCGTACCAGTCACTGCTCTGAGACTACTTCCTCATACCGGTCACCGCTCCGAGACTACTTCCCCTTATACTTCCCCATACCGGTCACTGCTCCGAGACTACTTCCCCGTACCGGTCACTGCTCCGGAACTACTACCCCGTACCGGTCACTGCTGCAGAACTACTTGCCCGTACCGGTCACTGCTCCGGAACTACTTCCCCGTACCAGTCATTGCTCCGTGACTACGTCCCCGTATCCTTCCCCATACCAATCACTGCTCTGCGACTACTTCCCCGTATCCTTCCCCATACCGGTCACTGCTCTGAGACTACTTTCCCGTATCCTTCCCTATACCGGTCACTGCTCTGAGACTACTTCCCCGTATCCTTCCCCATACTGGTCAATGTTCCGGAACTACTTCCCCGTATCCTTCCCCATACCGGTCACTGCTCCGAGACTACTTCCCCGTATCGGTCACTGCTCAGAGACTACCTCCCCGTACCAGTCACTGCTCCGAGACTACTTCCCCGTACCGGTCACTGTTCCGGAACTACTTCCCCGTATGCTGCCCCATACCGGTACCACTGCTCTGAGACTACTTCCCTGTATCCTTCCCCGTACCGGCCACTGCTTCGATACTACTTCCCGTATCGGTCACTGCTTCGATATTACTTCCCCGTACCGGTCACTGCTTCGGTACTACTTCCCCGTACCAGTCACTGCTCCGAGACTACTTCCCCTTATACTACCCCGTACCGGTCACTGCTCCGAGACTACTTCCCCTTATACTACCCTGTACCGGTCACTGCTCCGAGACGACTTCCCCGTACCGGTCACTGCTCCGGAACTACTTCCCCATACCGGTCACTGCTGCAGAACTACTTCCCCATACCGGTCACTGCTGCAGAACTACTTCCCCGTACCGGTCACTGCTCCGAGACTACTTCCCCGTATCCTTCCCCGTACCGGTCACTGCTGCGACACTACTTCCCCGTACCGGTCATTGCTCTGGAACTACTTCCCTGTAACGGTCACTGCTCCGAGACTACTTCCCCGTACCGGTCACTGCTCCAGAACTACTTCCCCGTACCGGTCACTGCACCAGAACTACTTCCCCGTATCCTTTCCCGTACCGGTCACTGCTCCGACACTACTTCCCCATACCGGTCACTGCTCTGAGACTACTATCCCGTACCGGTCACTGCTCCAGAACTACTTCCCCGTAAGGGTCACTGCTCCAGAACTACTTCCCCGTACCAGTACTGCTCTGAGACTACATCCTCGGTCACTGCTTCGATACTACTACCCCGTACCGGTCACTGCTGCAGAACTATTTCCCCGTACCAGTCACTGCTCTGAGACTACTTCCCCATACCGGTCACTGCTCCGAGACTACATCCTCATACTGGCCACTGCTCCGAGACTACTTCCCCGTACCGGTCACTGCTCCGAGACTACTTCCCCGTACCGGTCACTGCTCCAGAACTACTTCCCCGTACCAGTCACTGCTCTGAGACTACTTCCCCGTACCGGTCACTGCTCCAGAACTACTTCCCCGTACCGGTCACTGCTCCGGAACTACTTCCCCGGACCAGTCACTGCTCCGGAACCACTTCCCCGTACCGGTCACTGCTCCAACACTACTACACCATACCGGTCACTGCTCCTGAATTACTTCCCCATACCGGTCACTGTTCCGAGACTACTTCCCCGTACCGGTCACTGCTCCGAGACTACTTCCCCGTACCGGTCACTGCTCCGAGACTACTTCCCCGTACCGGTCTCTGCTACAGAACTACTTCCCCGAATCCTGCCCCATACCGGTACCACTGCTCTGAGACTACTTCCCCGTATCCTTCCCCGTATCGGTCACTGCTCCGAGACTACCTCCCCGTACCGGTCACTGCTCCGAGACTACTTCCCCGTACCGGTCACTGCTACAGAACTACTTCCCCGAATCCTGCCCCATACCGGTACCACTGCTCTGAGACTACTTCCCCATATCCTTCCCCATACCGGTCACTGCTTCGATACTACTTCCCCGTACCAGTCACTGCTCTGAGACTACTTCCTCATACCGGTCACCGCTCCGAGACTACTTCCCCTTATACTTCCCCATACCGGTCACCGCTCCGAGACTACTTCCCCTTATACTTCCCCATACCGGTCACTGCTCCGGAACTACTTCCCCGTACCAGTCATTGCTCCGTGACTACGTCCCCGTATCCTTCCCCATACCAATCACTGCTCTGCGACTACTTCCCCGTATCCTTCCCCATACCGGTCACTGCTCTGAGACTACTTTCCCGTATCCTTCCCTATACCGGTCACTGCTCTGAGACTACTTCCCCGTATCCTTCCCCATACTGGTCAATGTTCCGGAACTACTTCCCCGTATCCTTCCCCATACCGGTCACTGCTCCGAGACTACTTCCCCGTATCGGTCACTGCTCAGAGACTACCTCCCCGTACCAGTCACTGCTCCGAGACTACTTCCCCGTACCGGTCACTGTTCCGGAACTACTTCCCCGTATGCTGCCCCATACCGGTACCACTGCTCTGAGACTACTTCCCTGTATCCTTCCCCGTACCGGCCACTGCTTCGATACTACTTCCCGTATCGGTCACTGCTTCGATATTACTTCCCCGTACCGGTCACTGCTTCGGTACTACTTCCCCGTACCAGTCACTGCTCCGAGACTACTTCCCCTTATACTACCCCGTACCGGTCACTGCTCCGAGACTACTTCCCCGTACCGGTCACTGCTCCGGAACTACTTCCCCATACCGGTCACTGCTGCAGAACTACTTCCCCATACCGGTCACTGCTGCAGAACTACTTCCCCGTACCGGTCACTGCTCCGAGACTACTTCCCCGTATCCTTCCCCGTACCGGTCACTGCTGCGACACTACTTCCCCGTACCGGTCATTGCTCCGGAACTACTTCCCTGTAACGGTCACTGCTCCGAGACTACTTCCCCGTACCGGTCACTGCTCCAGAACTACTTCCCCGTACCGGTCACTGCACCAGAACTACTTCCCCGTATCCTTTCCCGTACCGGTCACTGCTCCGACACTACTTCCCCATACCGGTCACTGCTCTGAGACTACTATCCCGTACCGGTCACTGCTCCAGAACTACTTCCCCGTAAGGGTCACTGCTCCAGAACTACTTCCCCGTACCAGTACTGCTCTGAGACTACATCCTCGGTCACTGCTTCGATACTACTACCCCGTACCGGTCACTGCTGCAGAACTATTTCCCCGTACCAGTCACTGCTCTGAGACTACTTCCCCATACCGGTCACTGCTCCGAGACTACATCCTCATACTGGCCACTGCTCCGAGACTACTTCCCCGTACCGGTCACTGCTCCGAGACTACTTCCCCGTACCGGTCACTGCTCCAGAACTACTTCCCCGTACCAGTCACTGCTCTGAGACTACTTCCCCGTACCGGTCACTGCTCCAGAACTACTTCCCCGTACCGGTCACTGCTCCGGAACTACTTCCCCGGACCAGTCACTGCTCCGGAACCACTTCCCCGTACCGGTCACTGCTCCAACACTACTACACCATACCGGTCACTGCTCCTGAATTACTTCCCCATACCGGTCACTGTTCCGAGACTACTTCCCCGTACCGGTCACTGCTCCTGAACTACTTCCCCGTACCGGTCACTGTTCCGGAACTACTTCCCCATATCCTTCTCCATACCGGTCACTGCTCTGAGACTACTTCCCCGTTTCCTTCCCCGTACCGGTCACTGTTCCGGAACTACTTCCCCATATCCTTCCCCATACCGGTCACTGCTCTGAGACTACTTCCCCGTATCCTTCCCCATACCGGTCACTGCTCCGAGACTACTTCCCCGTACCGGTTACTGCTCCGAGACTACTTCCCTGTGTCAGCCGCTGGACTGGTACTACATCCCTGGGCCGTCCGCTGCTCCAGAACCACTGCAACCAGTGACGTTTCTCAAGGATCAGTATTGGGACTGTTGTTTGTCATGTAAATTAGTTATTTAGATAAAAATGTAGGTGGTGTGATGTCTGGAGTTGTGGATAGTGTTGAATGTTGTGAAAGAATACAACAGGCTATAGATCAGTTGGAAAGTTGGGTGGAAAAATGGCAGATGGGGATTATTCCAGACAAGTGAGAGGTGATGCACTTTGGGCGATCAAATGCAAAAAGTAAATATACAGTAAATGGCAGGACACCTTAGGAGCATTGATATACAGACGGATCTTGGGGTGCAAGTCCACAATTCCCTGAAAGTGGCATACCAGTGTATAAGGTGGTAAAGAAGGCATAAGGTATGCTTGCCAGTCATGTTGCAATTGTATAAGAATTTTAATTTGGCCATATTTGGAGTATTGTGTTCTGATTGCCCTTCTGATTGCCACACTTTTGGAAGGACGTGGAGGCGTTAGAGAAGGTGCAGAAAGGATTTGCCAGTCTTGAAGAGTCACTGAACCTGAAATGTTAATTCTGATTCCTCTCCACAGATGCTGCCAGACCTGCTGAGCTTTTCCACCAACTTCTGTTTTTGTTACCAGGAGGTTGCCTGGACTAGAGTGTAGTAGCTATAAGGAGAGGTTGGACAAATGTGGATTTTTTTTTGCTAGATTGTCAAAGGCTGAGCGTTGAACTAATGTATAACTTTATGAGAAGCATGGATAGGGCAGATCGCCAGAGTCTTTCCTATGGTGGAAATATCAGATAGTAGGGGACATAAGTTTAAAGTGGGGAGAGGGGGAGTTTAAAGGAGGTGTGCAAGGCAACATTTTTACATGGAGGGTGGTAGATGCCTGGAACAGACTGTTAGGAGAGGTCATAGAAACAGATAGGATAGCAGTGTTTAAGAGGCATTTAGACAGACACATGAACTGGCGGAGAATAGAGGGATACAGACCATATGCAGACACATGGGATTCACTTAGAATGGCATCATGGTGGGTTGAAGGGCTTGTCCTGACCTGTTCTATGTTCACCATCTGTCATGGTAGGATTTAACCCAGTATCCTCAGATTATGAGCAATGAGTTCTGCATTATTAGTCCAGAAACTATGTAACTATTTTACAGCCTTCCTAGTTATTTCATTCTGACCCCTTCATTACAATATTGACTACATTCCATTTTCTCATATCAGGGAAGTCACACAATGTTATGAAACATGGGAACTACAGATCTTTAAATGCTGTTGTCCAAACGTTGTGGATTTTAAAAGGCAGTCAAAAATGTTTACTTAAATAACCACTGCCATCACTTGATTCCATCCCCAATGTTGGCCATAAACTGGTTATTCTTAGAGTAACCATAGCCGATCATAACACTAAGCACAACATTTTAGAACACAAATTCTCAATTCAAGACTCAAGCTGATGTTTTTTCTTCAATATTGTTTAGTTCTGTAAAAAAATCCTTCACAAAATCAACAAGTCACTCTGAGCTGATACTAACGTTTCTGCCAAAGGACAATGAAACCAGTGTACTCTCTCCACCCGCCCCATGAAATGCATGAAAAGGCTTTAATTTCTTATTTTAATCCCGCCACTGTAAGAAATGTCACATGTTGGACATGGAACCTTGTCTACAATTATGAAGCCTAAGAACATATCTTCCCCAGGCACAGAATATTACACAGATTATATTTTGAGGAGCTCCTTTTACAAAACAGGAGAGATTTAGAACTGGAAATGGCTCTCCCTTTCTCTCTCTCTCTGACTCTTGAGAAGAAAAAACACTTGTTACAGCACTGACTGTAAAGGACCATCAGAATGCCAAGGACTTAAAAGATAGCTGCAGGTATTTGCTTCTGGAGACAGTCCAAGAATCCAACAAATCAATTGTGAATTCAGGTTAAAACCAGACATTATGAGGTCACTCAAAGGACTTTAAACAATGTATTTTTTATCTTTGTAGTGGGCACCATCCTTTCGTACCTGTGTGTGGATGAAGGCTGAAGTGACTGCACAAAGGCTGTATCACATTTTTATTATTATTTTTAGGACTAGCAGCTACTAAACTTGTTTTTATTTTTATCTTAAGGCAATCTTGCAATTGGCTCCTTACTGCTGTGGTAAAAGTCAACCATTTTTTTTGTTGAGGAGAGGTGTGGCTCATGCTAAGAAGAACTTAAACCTTTGTTGTGACTCATTATGGAGACTGGAAAAATGGGAGCTGGTTCACCCTTACTCACTGTATCATCAAGGATTACATTTTTGTACATGTTTTCATGTTTCAAGACTCAAGCTGACATTTGTTTGACTATTGCTTAATTTAGTAAAAACATTTTTTGCCTTGTCTAATCCTTTTTTTTGTACCTCAATGCTGTGTTTAATATCAGAGGTTAGTGTTTCACAGACAGTTAAATTGACTTACACATTCTAACTTGCTTCTTTACTGTGCTATTTGCTTACTGGAATATCTTCTTTCTTTGTCATAACAACAGTTTTCTTGCATGAGTGTGAGCCTACATCTTCCGGTTTCTTTTACGACTGCATTGATTATTTTTTGAAGGTATGTATTGTAAAAATGGATGAAGACACCTGTGTAGGAATATACAAAATACAAACAGTAGTAGGCCAAAATCAATGAGGTAAAAACAATGACTGCAGATGCTGGAAAGCAAATACTGGATTAGTGGTGCTGGAAGAGCACAGCAGTTCAGGCAGCATCCAACGAGCAGCGAAATCGACGTTTCGGGCAAAAGCCCTTCATCAGGAATCCCGAAACGTCGATTTCGCTGCTCGTTGGATGCTGCCTGAACTGCTGTGCTCTTCCAGCACCACTAATCCAGTAGTAGGCCAGTCAGCCTATGGATTCCACTAAGCCTTCAATTGACCTTCTATCTCATTGCCATTTTACTGCACTACCGCATATTACTTAATAGTTTAACTTTAGGAAACAATCAATATCTACGTTAAATATACCCAATGACTTAGCCTGCAAAGCCCTCTGGCATACAGAGTTACAAAGAAGCACCACCTGAGAGATCTTTCCTCATCTCAGTTATAAATGGCTTATCTCTTATTCCTAAACTGTCCTTTCTAGTTCCAGACAGCACAGACAGGGGCACGTTCTTTACTGTGTTTACCCTGTCAAACGTTGTAGGACTTTTGTATAATTCAACCACCCCTCATTCTTCTGAACTCCTGAAAATACAGGCTCAATATCCTCAGCCAACCTTGGGAAAAGATACCAACCCTGCATGTAATTCTTAGTGTGTGGTCTTACAACAGCTATATTCAATATCAGCAAGAATCCTTCACTGCAGCTATCAAATCCTCTTATAATGAAGGCTGATGTGTCATTTCTTATGGACCAAGCCAGACCTCCTCAAAATATTTCAAGAAAGTAGCCTCGAGCCAAACTTTTTTCTTACTTTAAAAGGTAGATGTGAATTGTACTTTCCAGATGTGATGCTACTTGATGTTAAGCAAAACACAATTTCTTTTAAAATACAAATAGTTAAAATACAAATGAAAGAAAGAGGTATTTAAAATCATTTAATTATTGGAAAACTTAACTGAATAATAGATACAGTACCGATTACTAATTAACTGTTCTAATATAGAAACATCCCACAAACAGACCTCTTGGCAAAAAGGTAAATTCAGACACAGATTCTCATATGCTATTTTCCAATCCAGGAAGAAATAACAATAAGAGAGATTTCAGAGAAAGTAGCATCTACGAATCCTTTACTGAAGCTCCAACCCTTCTGAGACCCAAACAGCTTCTGACTGCTACAGCTAAAAAAAAGTAGAATACAATAGTTTTCTTGAACACTATGTAATGGAACCAACAAGAGAGCAACCTATCCTAGATCTGGTCCTGTGTAATGAGACAGGAATAATTAATGATCTCATCATTAGGAATCCTCTTTGTAAAGCGACCATAGTATGGCTGAATTTAGAATACAGATGGAGAATGTGAAGATAAAATCCAATACCACAGTCCTGTGCTTAAGCAATGGAGATTACAATAGGATGAGGGAGGACTTAGCTATAGTAGACTGGAAACAAAGATTTTATCGTGGGACAGTTGATGAGCAGTGAAGGACTTTCAAAGCAAGTTTTCAAAGTGCTCAGCAAAAGTATGTTTCAGTGAAAAGGAAGGACTGTAAGAGAAAGGGTGTCTAGGAAATAAGGGAGGACATCAAATTGAAAGAGAAGGCCAAGATCGGTGGTAATCTAGAAGATTGGGAAAACTTTAAGGTCAACAGAAAGCCATAAAAAGAACTATAAAGAAAAGTAAGATAGAACATGGTGTTATGGACTCGGCCAGACCATTCAAAACATTCTTAAGTAGGCAACCCAGACCGTAACTTTGCAATTTGCTTTGGTAAGTGTATGATGAAAATTACCTGGAGTAAGTTTTAAAACAGACAAGAATTTACTCACAACATTATTGAATGAAACACAAAGAACACCTACAGAACTCAGACTATCCGAACGAGACTTAATTATGCTGTTCCTGACATACACAACAGTCCCAATAAACAAACCCCTTAAACACAGAGCAAAAAATGAAACAACGGCTTACAGCTTGAAGTTAGAAGAGCAGAAGGAGAGAGAGTTTAGCAGCCTGTTTCCACACAGCCTACTGCTGAACTGACTCAACCAATACTCCAGTTTATTGGACTGACCACTCCCCTTTCATGATACAAGTTACTTCTAAATCGCAAGTTTGGCCTAAAGTCTCAACTGGTTACATATAAACAAAAATAAACATCTCTGTACCAAACCAGTCGATTCGGAGCCTGAGTGGTTTACGACCCCTCTGACAAAAAACAAGGACACAGGATCCTTGAGAAAAGGAACAGCTTTTAGAAAAAAAGACCAGCTTTGTGACACCCCCCCTTTAAAAATAAATGAACCATAATATCAAAAGATGGCTTCATTTTTAAAACACTTCAGAAAAACTGGTTAGTAGTCTAAAACACACATATACACTACACTAACTACACACATACAAACATGCACGACCACATTTGAGTTCAGGCCCATGGCACACCCACCGGTGAACACCTCTGTATTTCATTCGAGTCTTGACAACACATCAGCATTCACGTTTTTGCGACCTTCCACATGCACAACTGTCAAATTGAATGGCTGCAACAACAAGCTCCATCTAAACAGTCTGGCATGTTTGTCCTTGAATTTCTCCACAAATGTCAATGGGTTATTGAACATAGAACAATACAGCACAGAACAGGCCCTTCAGCCCTCAATGTTGCGCTGACCTGTGAACTATTCTCAGCTCATCTCCCTACACTACCCCAAAATCATTCATGCGTTTATCCAAGGATTGTTTAAATCTTCCTAATGTGGCTAAGATTGCTATGACCAGTGGATACAATTGTCTCAGATGTGTTGCTGGTAATGTGAACACTGAAATGTTGTAATGCCAACACCAAGTTCAAAGTCTCTTTCTGTCCCGTTGAATATTTCTGTTGGTGAACATTCAATTTCCTGAAAAAATACCCGATGGGTCTTTCTAGTCCCTGGTCACCCTCCTGTAGGAGCACCGCATCGACACCCACATCTCTGGCATTGATAGCCACCTTAAAAGGCTTCATGCACACAGGTGTGGCGAAAATTGGGGCAGCGGTTAACACAGTTTTTGGGCTATCAAATGCCTTTTGACAGTCTGCTGTCCACTTAAACTTCTTGCCCTTTTTTTAACAATTCGGTGAGTGGAGCAGTCACAATGCTAAAATTCGCCACAAACTTTCGGTAAAATCCACTCAATCCCAGGAACCAAAGTACTGCTTGTTTTGTCGACGGTGTGGGAAATTCCCCAATTACTTTCATTTTTGCATCCCATGGGGCCATTTGTCTGTGTCCAATAACATTGCCCAGGAAGATGACTAGGGCTTTGGCAAATTTACTTTTAGCTAGGTTTACCACTAAGCCTTCCGAAGTTGATCGAACAAGTCCAATAAATGCTGTAAGTGTTCCTTCCATGAGTGACTAGAAATCACCAGGTCATCAATGTAACCAACACAGTTGGGTAACCCGACAATGACCTTATTAGTCAGTCACTGAAATGTAGCCGGAGCATTTTTCATACTAAATGGCATAACTTTAAACTGATATAGCCCATTTGCTGTTACAAAGGTCGAAGTTGCCTTTGTGCTCTCTGACAGAGGGACCTGCCGGTAGCCTTTGTGCAAGTCCAACTTAGAAATGTAAGTTGTTTGCCCCGCTTTTCGACACAATCCTCCAACTGCAGAATTGGATATGCATCAGTCCTTGTAATGGCGTTGACTTTGTGATAGTCCACACGTGGCGGCAGGGTGGTACAGTGGTTAGCACTGTTGCCTCACAGCACCAGAGACCTGGGTTCAATTCCCGCCTCAGGCGACTATGTGGAGTTTGCACATTCTCCCCGTGTCTGCGTGGGTTTCTTCCGGGTGCTCTGGTTTCCTCCCACAATCCAAAAAATGTGCAGGTTAGGTGAGTTGGCCATGCTGAATTGCCCATAGTGTTAGGTATAGGGGAATAGGTCTGGGTGGGTTGCGGATCAGTGTGGACTTGTTGGGCCGAAGGGCCTATTTCCACACTGTAAGTAATCTAATCTAATCATAGCCGTTGGGTACCATCTGGCTTTGGCACCATGAATGTGGGTGAGCTCCAGTCACTAACTCACTTCGATTATGCCATCTTGGAGCATGCACTCTATCTCCTTCTGAACTTGTGTCAACTTTAGAGGGTTATACCTATAGGGATGTTGATTAGAAGCATTAGAAATAAGATGGACGAGCTCTTTTGGAAACTGGCAGATACGATATTGTGGGGATAACTGAGATGTGGCTTCAAGTGGACAGGGCCTGGGAAATGAATATTCAAGGCTACATGTGCTATCGTAAGGACAGACTGATGGGCAGAGGGGGTGGGGTGGCCATGTTGGTAAGGGATGATATTCAGTCCCTTGCGCAGGGGGACCTAGAATCAGGGGACGTAGAGTCAGTATGGATAGAGTTGAGAAATTCTAAGGGTAAAAAGACCCTCTTGGTAGTTATCTACAGGCCCCCTAAACGTTAATCTGGATGTTGGATGTAAGTTGAATCAGGAGCTTAAATTGGCCTGTCGCAAACATGTTACTACAGTTGTTATGGGGGATTTCAACATGCAGGTAGACTGGGAAAATCAGGATAGTATTGGACCTCAAGAAAGAGACTTTGTGGAGTGCCTCCGAGATGGATTCTTAGAACAGTTGGTGCTGGAGCCTACCAGGGAGAAGGCAATTCTGGATCTGGTATTGTGCAATGAACCAGAATTGATCAGGGACCTTGAAGTGAAGGAGCCATTGGGAAGTAGTGACCATAATACAATAAGCTTCAATCTGCAATTTGAGAGGGAGAGGGTACAATCAGAAGTGACAATATTTCTGTTGAATAAAGGGAACTACGGAGCTATGAGGGAGAAGCTGGCCAAAGTTCAATGGTGCAACACCTTAGCAGGGATGACAGTGGAGGAACATTGGCAGATATTTCTGTGTATAATGCAGAAGATGCAGGATCAGTTCATTCCAAAAAGGAAGAAAGATCCTAGGATGAGTCATGGGTGGCTGTGGCTGACGAGGGAAGTTAAGAAACATATAAAGTTAAAAGAGAAAAAGTATAACATAGCAAAGATAAGTGGCAAATGGAGGAATGGGAAGCTTTTAAAGAACAACAGAGGATTACTAAGAAGGAAATACGCAGAGAAAAAATGAGGTACGAAGGTAAACTGGCCAAAAATATAAAGGAGGATAGTAAAAGCTTGGTATTGAGGCAAAGTACTAACTTTGATTGAAAGTTGGTTGGCTGACAGGAAACAAAGAGTAGTGATAAACGGCTCCATTTCGGAATGGCAGGTAGTGACTCGTGGGGTACCGCAGGGATCAGTGCTGGGACCGCAGCTTTTTACAATATATATTAATGATATAGAAGATGGTATTAGTAATAACATTAGCAAATTTGCTGATGATACTAAGCTGGGTGGCAGGGTGAAATGTGAGGAGGATGTTCGGAGATTACAGGGTGACCTGAACAGGTTAGGTGAGTGGACAGATGCATGGCAGATGCAGTTTAATGTGGATAAATGTATGGTTATCCGGAGCAGCTTTTAGAAAAAGGACCAGCTTTGTGACAATGAGAGAAAACCAGCACAGACTATAAAGACAGATAGCAAAAGTTTCTTTAAATACAGAAAACAAAAAAAAAGAGTAGCTCAAGTAAATGTTGGTTGTTTAGAGAATGAGAAGGGGCATTTAGTTATGGGATATGATGAAATGGCCAAGGCATTAATAGGTGTTTTGTATCGGTCTTCACAGTGGCGGACACGAATAATATGCCAGTAATTGACAAAAAGACAAAGGTAGGTGCGGACCTGGAAAAAATTATTATTATTATGGAAGAGGTAGTCCTCCTCCTCCTCCTCCTCCCCCCCCCCCCCCCCCCCCGCCCCCGCCAACTATTAGCTTAAAGCTCTCTCTTCCACTCTAATTATCATGACTTGCAAGAACACTAGTCCTAGCATAGTTCAGATGAAGATTATGCCAATTGATCCCAGTGCTGGTGCGAGTGTTCCAGGATTCAAAACCCATTTCTCCCATACCATTCTTTAAGCCACACATTTAAGTCTCTAGTCTTTACCATTTGCCAATTTGTTTAGGGATCAGGAACTAATCCAGAGATTAAAGATTTTGAGGTTCTGATTTTTAATTTAGTTCCAAGTCCTCCTACTCTCCAAGCAGAATCTTGTTTTATTCCTGCCTATGTCATTTGGTACTATCTTTTAATAACAATGTTTGGATCCTTTTCCTTTGCAAATTCCTCTCTGGTGCAGAGCAGAAATCCTGACCCTAACACTGGACAGGCAACATAGCCATTGGGACTATTGCTCTCAGCTACAGGGAACTGTGTCCATCTGCCTGACTATTCAGCCCCCTACTACCGATACATTCCTATTAACTTGTCCTGTTTAAATGGTTTCCTGTACAATAGTTTGCTTGTCTGTTCTGCAGTTCCTGAAGAAGGGCTGATGCCCGAAACGTCGATTCTCCTGTTCCTTGGATGCTGCCTGACCTGCTGCGCTTTTCCAGCAACACATTTTCAGCTCTGTCCTGCAGTCCCTGCTTACATCTATACAGGTTGCAAAAACCTGGAACCTATTGGATATTTGAAAAAAGATGAGAATGTTCCACTTCCAACGTCTTGATACTCTTTATCTGCCTTGTTCCCAGTCACACTTTCGTGTGACTGACCATGGGCCAAATCAGACAAGCCTATCCTAGAAAGTGTGCTAACATCAGGGAACAAACCGTCCGATAACTCTCCCACTCACTGATGTGTCGTAGTGTCTACAACTCAGCCTCTAGCTCAATGACTCTGAGCTAATGCTCCTCTGACTGCAGAAATTTACTGCGGGTGTGCTTTGGAGAACACAAGTGTCCATAAGTACCCACATTCTGCAGCTACCAGACATCACATACCCAGCTGCTTTTGTAGCATTATATTAGAAAAAAATTTTTTTGATTAAATTTTAATCGATGCCTCTCATCCTGCTTGTTTGCACTTATGTTCTTATTTCAATAAGTATTCTACTTATACCAACTGAAATAATCTAATAAGCATTACCACTGTTAGTTCACTACTACCACTTAAACTGCAAACAGCTTACTCACTGATGCTCAGTTTCGGTCCTACCAAGGTCATTCAACATTAGAACTCATTGCTGCTTTGATTCATGTGGACAATGCAATTGAATTCCAAAATGAGGTAAGAGGGACCACCCTTGACATCAAAGCAACACTTCACCGAGCATTACATCAAGAAACCTTAGCAAATGTGAAGTCATTTGGAATCGGGGAGAATTCTCCACTGGTTGGAATCATAGCTGGCACAGTGGTTGTTGAAAGCCAGTCATCTCAGTTTTAAGATAATGCTGTAGGGGTTCCTCAGGGTAGTGTGCTGGGCCCAACCACCTTCAACAGCTTCATCAACGACTGTCCCTCCATCATGAGATCAGAAGTGGGGTGTTCACTGATTTCATCATATCTCGTGCAATTTGTCATTAAAACAGTGAATGTCCATGTGCAGTAAGACATACACAACATCCTGCTCGGGCTTAAAAGTGGCAAGTTAACATTCGTGCTATACAAGTTCACGCAATGACATCACCAACAAGTGAAAATCTAACTATTGCTCCTTGCATCTCCTCCTATCAACATCCTAGGGATCAATATTGGCCAAAAACTAAACTAGAAAGCCATACAAATACTCTGGTTACATCAGCAGGCCAGAGGTTAGGAATCCTGCAGCGAGTAACGCACCTCCTTCATCCCATTGCCTGTCCACCATCTCCAAGGTACAAATCAGAGGTGAATCTCAAGAAG
Source organism: Chiloscyllium punctatum (assembly GCF_047496795.1). NCBI lineage: Eukaryota > Metazoa > Chordata > Chondrichthyes > Orectolobiformes > Hemiscylliidae > Chiloscyllium > Chiloscyllium punctatum. Next base: position 13,923,789 of record NC_092770.1, on the reverse strand, counting down.
ACACCAACCAAGACAAAGCATTCCCCATGATCAAAAACCCTTCCCTCAACCTAAACATCTATTCTTGTAGTCTGTGTTTATGTGACAAGTCCAGTTGAGATTTTCGTCACAGTAATCCCAAGGATTTTGATTGTGCAGGAATTCAGTGATGGTAGCATCATTGAATGTCAAGGTCGGGAAGAAGATTGCAGGTCAAGAGGGCGGTGCTAAATCCGGGGGTTGGGACTGAGATAAGGTGGGGGAGGGGAAATGAGGAAGCTGGAGAAATCTACATTCATCCTGTGTGGTTGGAGGGTTCCTTGGCGGAAGATGAGGCGCTCTTCCTCCAGGTGTCGTGTGGCCAGGGTCTGGCGATGGAGGAGGCCAAGGACCTGCATGTCCTTGGCGGAGTGGGAGGGGGAAGTTAAAGTGTTCAGCCATGGGGCGGTTGCGTTGGTTGGTGCGGGTGTCCCAGAGGTGTTCCCTGAAATGTTCCGCAAGTAGGCAGCCTGTTTTCCCAATGTAGAGGAGACCACATCAGGTGCAGCGGATACAGTAAATGATGTGTGTGGAGGTGCAGGTGAACTTGCGACGGATATGGAATGGGGCCTTGGAGGGAGGTTAGGGGGGAGGTGTGGGCGCAAGTTTTGCACTTCTTGCGGTTGCCAGGGAAGGTGCCGGAAGTTGAGGTTGAGTTGGTGGGGAGTGTGGACCTGACGAGGGAGTCGTGGAGGGAGTGGTCTCTCAGGAACGCTGATAGGGGTGGGGAGGGAAATATATCCCTGGTGGTGGGGTCTGTCTGGAGGTGGCGGAAATGACGGAGGATGATCCGATGTATCCGGAGGTTGGTGGGGTGGAGGGTGAGGACCAGTGGGATTCTGTTCTGGTGGCAATTGGAGGGGCGGGGTTCAAGGGCAGAGGTGCGGAAACTGGAGGAGATGTGGTGGAGAGCGTCGTCGACCACGTCGGAGGGGAAATTGCAGTCCTTGAAGAAGGAGGCCATTTGAGCTGTTCGGTATTGGAATTGGTCCTCCTGGGAGCAGATGCGGCGGAGGCGAAGGAATTGGGAGTATGGGATGGCATCGATGATTGTATTGGCGCTACCTCGTGCTCCCACGAGGAGGTTGAACAGTTCATCCACTTTACTAACACCTACCACCCCGACCTCAAATTTACCTGGACCGTCTCAGACTCCTCCCTCCCCTTCCTAGACCTCTCCATTTATATCTCAGATGACTGACTCAACACAGACATTTACTACAAACCGACCGACTCCCACAGCTACCTAGATTACACCTCCTCCCACCCTGCCCCCTGTAAAAAAAGAGCGCCTCATCTTCTGCCTAGGAACCCTCCAATCACACCGGATGAATGTAGATTTTTCCAGCTTCCTCATTTCCCCTCCCCCCACCTTATCTCAGTCCCAACCCCCGGATTCAGCACCACCCTCTTGACCTGCAATCTTCTTCCCGACCTCTCCGCCCCCACCCCCTCCTCGGCCTATCACCCTCACCTCCTTCCACTTATGTATTCCCAGCGCGCCTCCCCAAATTCCTCCCCCCACCCCCCACTTTTTATCTCAGCCCACTTGGCACACCAGCCTCATTCCTGAAGAAGGGTTTATGCCTGAAACATCGATTCTCCTGCTCCTCGGATGCTGCCTGGCCTGCTGCACTTTTCCAGCACCACACTTTCCAACTCTGGTCTCCAGCATCTGCAGTCCTCACTTTCTCCGAGTTACTCACATCGACCAGATAGGATGAATGGCCTCCATGCTCTGCTGGTAAGGACCCTTCTTTTGCAATATCAAAAAAAAACAAAGAACAACAGATGCTGGAGATATGGACCAAAGGGTCCGTTTCCACGCTGTATAACAAGATAAGAAATATCTGGAGAAACACAACAGGACTGGCAGCATTGGCCATCTCTAACTCCATTGGTGAAGGTGATGATGGGCTAATTTCCTGAACTGCTGTAGACCATCATCTGTAGGTTGACCCACGATGTCATGAAGGAGGGAATTCCAGTGGGGAGAAAACAGAGTTAACATTTCGAGTGACTCTTGATCAGAGTTGAGAGTGTGTTTCTGGAAAAGCACAGCGGGTCAGGCAGCATCAGGAATGAGCTTCATCATGACTCTTCATCATGACCTACTCTTCCTCTGAAGGTCTGAACTCCTACGTGCTGTACTGTTATCGCCGACATAGAGGGCGCCTTGGTGCTCACCCATGTGCAGCACGGCACCTGCCATCTTGCCTGGTTGATGATCGTTGGTAGAAGGCGCGCGCAGCCCAACAGTTGTTTCCCGTCCCACGGCACGTGACAGCGCTGACGTCAGCGGCAGCAATATGGCGGCGGCGAAGGTAGAGTGTTTATGTTTCGCCGGTTTCTAGGTAGTTCCGAGGCCACTTGATTAAACCGCTTTATAACCGACAGCTCGCCTGGTTTTATTTTTGGGGGTGGGGGAAATTATCTCCGCAGTTTTTTTGGTTTGTGAAGGTTTATGTTTTTTTTAAAAGATTAACGTTTGGACTTTAACGATGACAGGAGGTTGGGCTGTGTTGACAACTTGTCAATTTGGGAAAATGCCACGAGTGCGGCACCTGCTGCTGACACTGACTCCAGCTTAAAGCTGGCTAGCTGGCACTCATCTCATTTATTACCATCGTCCTCAGTCATTCTCCTGCACCTAGACTGGGAACTCTTTGCAGGAGTGATGGTGGAATGAGGAACTTACAACTGTGATCATTAATTCCCTTGCCAGTGATCATTCACTTTCTAGAATATCTTATTGATATCTGTAGTCAAAAAATATTGAGGATTCAGTCTTCATATTAGCATGTTAACAAATTGCAAATTAATTGGGCGAGATCAAGTAGGGTGGGAACATAATTTTATGCATCATAAACATTGGCAGCAGCTTGCCTGGCTCAATAGATTGTGTCCTGTAATGTATATTTAATATTTTATTGTCAATTGCTTTGAAACTTAATATTCAAACATGACTGTGGGGAAAATGTGTTAACTAAAGAAGATCTGCATATTCAATTATGTATTAGTAGGCAATTAACAACAAGCTTTTTTTGTTTCAGATTGTTAATGGTCTCTATTTTAAATTGTCAATCCATATTTCATGGTCTCAACCCTACTCCAGTGTTATGAGACCTCTGTGCTCTTCCAGTTCTGATCTGTTGCATATCAGAATATCATTATACCACCAAAAGTGGCAGTGCCTACATCTCAACTTTCAAATTCCATCCCTGACCCCTCTGAGCTTCTTTAACTCTTTTTCCTTCTTTATATCATTTCTTAACATTTCCCATTTTTGACCAAGCTTTTAACTATCTGTTAAAATATTGTGTTTTGTGGTTTGTTTCCTAATGCTTCAGTGAAACCTCTTGTGACTTTCTGCATGTTGAAAAGACAAAAATACCAGAAGCCTTAAAGGAGATTAGATTAGGTTACTTACAGTGTGGAAACAGGCCCTTCGGCCCAACAAGTCCACACCGACCCGCCGAAGCGCAACCCACCCATTCCCCTACATTTACCCCTTTACCTAACACTACGGGCAATTTAGCATGGCCAATTCACCTGACCTGCACATCTTTGGACTGTGGGAGGAAACCGGAGCACCCGGAGGAAACCCACGCAGACACGGGGAGAACATGCAAACTCCACACAGTCAGTCGCCTGAGTCGGGAATTGAACCCGGGTCCCTGGCGCTGTGAGGCAGCAGTGCTAACCCCTGTGCCACCATGCTGCCCAAATGTGATATGAAAGCAAGTGGCTTCCATATATTATTATAAAATATTTCAAGCATTGATTGTGTATGTACTTTAAAAAATATAAGACTGTTGAGAGGATCTAAAGATCATGAGATGGTTCACTTCAAACCTTTTGAGCTGAAATAAATCCTTGTTTTATCACTACATACATTGCAGTTTGGCTGAAAGTCTTGTAACCTTTAGATGAATTGATAACTATTACTGCAAACAAATTGCATAATAAATGGTAGACAGTGTACAAAGTGAAAATTCTTACACCGGCAATTCTGAGATTGGATGAGGCAAATATTGTGACAATAGAATAGACTGATGCTAGCAAGTTAACACGGCACTGAAAAAATGAGTGGAAAGTTATTAAGTCAATTAAAACTTGGCCAAAATATTTATATGCTGATTTGCTTGCATAATTGACACAGAAATACGTAGTCTCAAAGGAAAGACAAAACCCACTGTCCTGTGAATGGGTTGAAACCATGGGAAGGCTAAGATATTCAGATGGGAGAAAGTGAGGACGGCAGATGCTGGAGATCAGAGCTGAAAATTGTGTTGCTGGAAAAGCGCAGCAGGTCAGGCAGCATCCAAGGAGCAGGAGAATCGATGTTTCGGGCATCAGCCCTTAACATCAATTCTCCTGCTCCTTGGATGCAGCCTGACCTGCTGCGCTTTTCCAGCAACACATTCTTCAGCTAAGATATTCCGATGGTAAGCTTCTCAGAAAGACAAGTTCTTAAAATCAGCTTTGAAAATTAGTAAGAACTTTTCATAAAAGCTGTAACCAGCAAAGCAGAATTGCTATAATTGTTTTACTATAGGATGACAGTTACAGGAAATTGTTTGGAAGAAAGTTGAGAAATGAGTTGATCTGTATATAAGTACGAGAGCAACTTGAAAGATGTGAAACAGGAAGCAATGTTGCTTTTTATGAAGTGATCTGCAGTCATGCAGCTATGGTATGATTCTATCAAACTGTTTTTAATAATATCTACATTACATAGATTTGGAGGATCCAAACTGTTATTTGTTGCGTGCAAGCAGCCCTGAAATCTGACAATCTTGGTGTATGAATATCACAATAATTTTCATTTACTAAGCTAGATTATCATGCTCACTTAACTGATGGATTGATGGAAAATTTTGCATATATTTCATGTTAGCAAATTTGTATTGTTTATACTTTGTGGACATGTCTGGTTTTAGACTGTTGCCTAATTGATTGACAAATCCTGAAAGAGAGCAGAAATATATGTTAACTTTAGAGATGTGCATATTATCGGATAGTTTATACATGCTGCCATACAGTTGATGGTATGCACCATGCAAACTAAACTACAACAAACTCGATCTCCCCTGAATTCTGCTGTCTGTGGCACTTTCCTCCCTTTCACTAATCAGTTTCACTAGATCTCCCCTAAGGTGCTCTTTCTCTACTGAGACGGCCCCTAGTCCGGACTTGCATCATTCTCTACTTTCTGTCCTTATGCCTTCTCAAAACACTGGTGTTCCTTTTAAATTTTGTTAGGTCACAGATTTTTTATTGTGCGTTTTCTTTAAAATTTTGGCAAAACAATGCACCATATTATTTATCACAGCTTATGGGTAGCTTAGGATTGGTCTCCTGTTGCCAGAATCGGTATTCTTGCTAACTTCTTAACCAGCATCCCGGTTCCTACCTTAGTTAATATTAACGGTTCTCTGTTTTCAGGTAATAATCTCCTTTCAGTCCTCTCCTCAAAACCCAACCCTTGACCTTTGTCCTTGTAAGCTACCATCTCATCCTCAACTTTTTTCTCTTTCCAAAACCCTTCAACATGTATGTAAAATTCTGGTCTATCATTCCCAGCGCTGTACTTTGAATCACTTCAGTTGGATTTTACCCTGTCATAGCCCTCAAGCAGCTCTTATCAAAGTCACAAATATTTCCTGATTAACTGAGACAAAGGTGAATTATCCCCCTGTAACCATCTTAACATGTGGGCAGCCTTTGACACAGTTGACCACACCCTGCTTCTCCAACATCTCTCCATTGCTATACAGTTGTGTGGAGCTGCAGTTACCTGCTCTCATTCATATATATAAGAGTAGCCAGAAGATAACTTGTTGTCACATTGGTTCCTCTGGTATTCTCCAAAGATCTCACCTTTGTTCCCTCCCCATTTCATATCTACATGCTGCATCTGGAAGACTGAATTATGTTCATTTCAGTTCGCAAATACACTGCTTCTTCACTAACTCTGGACCTGACAAGTGTCTGGTCCTGATGGAAATCATACTAGGGTCTTAAAAGAAGTGCAATATCTGATACATTGGATGTAATTTTATGAAACTCCTAGCTTTGTGGAAAGTACCACTAGACTGGAAGGTAGCGAACGTAACTTTAAAAAAAAGTCAGAAGTTGAAAACAGTGGGAGAGTTAACATTTGAGATTTGGAAATATTAAAAGCTATTATTAAAGAAGTTATAGCAGGGTACTTGAATAACTTCAGGCAGAGTCAGCTTTTGTGAAGCTAAGTCATATTTGAACTGTTGGAATTCTTGGAGGATGTACCACAGCTGTGAAGGAAGGGGAACTGATGGTTGTACTGTCCTTGGCTTTGCAGAAAGCATTTGATAAAGTGCCACATCAAAGGTTATTGTGGAAAATAAATGCTCGTGGTAGAGGAAGTAGCATATTGACATGAATAGAAGATTTGCTGGCTAACATGAAGCAGAGAGTAGGCATAAATGAGCCTTTTTGAGTTGGCAAAAAGTAATGAATGGTGTATCACAGGGATTGGTGCTAGGATCTTAACTGTTTGCAATTTATATAACAGAATGGATGAAGGGACAGAAAGTGTGATTGCAAAGTCTTGCTAATACTGCAAAGATAGGTGGAAAGTAAATAATGAAGAGACCATAAGGATGCTGCAAAAAGATATAGATAGGTTAAGTAAGTGGTAAAGATTTGGCAAATGGAATATAATGTGGTAAAATGTGAAATTGCCCATTTGACAAAAAGAAGTGTATTGTCTAAATGGTGAGAGATTGCAGAGCTCTGAGGTACGGACACATCTAGTGTCCTAGTGTATCAATCACAAAAGGTGAGTAGGCAGGTACAGCAAGTGATTAGGAAATAATCACTTAACATTCTAATAGAATATTATCATAAATTGCAAGGGGAATTGGATACAAAATTGGAGGTTATGCTTAAGTTGTAAAAGGCATTGGTGAGACCACATCTGGAGTACTGTGCACAGTATTGATTTCCTTATTTTGGGAAGGATGTAAATGTGTTGGAAGCAATTCAGATCAGGTTTATCAAATTGATACCTGGAATGAGTGGGTTATCCTGAGAGGGAACATTGGTCAGGCTGGGCTTTGCTGTAATTTGGAAGAGTAAGAGGTGATGACTGAAATGTGTGCAGTCCTGTGGGATCTTGACAGTAGATTTGGAGAGGTGTTTCCACTTATGGGACATGGTGGCAGGGGTGGCACAGTGGCTCAGTGGTTAGCCCTGCTGCCTCACAGCGCTAGGCACCTGGATTCAAATCCAGCCTTGGGTGGCGATCTGTGTGCAGTTTACACATTCCCCCGTTGTCTGCATGGGTTTCCTCCAGTTGTTCCGGTTCTCTACCACTGTCCAAAGATGTGCAGGATAGGTGGATTGGCAATGCTAAATTGCCCATAGTGTCTAGCAATGTGCAGGCTAGGTGGATTAGCTATGGGAAATTCAGGGAGGCTGGTGAGTCTGAGTAGGATGCTCTTCGATGAGTCACTGTGGACTCTATGTGCTGAATGGCCTGCATCCATACTGTAGGGATTCTAACAAGGGTTCTATGAAAAATTTAGAACTAGCGGTCACTAAAAATCAGGGGTCACCCATTTAATACTGAGATGAAGCAATTTTTTTTCCTGAGTGTCACAAGTCTTTGGTTCATTATTGGGAAAAGAGTTCCAATGTTATAACATTCCTGGTAGCATTCTGGGCTCAACTATTGTTTTCAAATTTGTCATATTTGACCTTAAGATGAATCATCTTTGCATGCCATCACTAAGATTGCTTAGTTCAACCAATATACCATTGTGACCGCAACACTGCCTCAGCTCATAGAGTTATACAGCCGGAAACAGAACCTTTGAACAAATGAATAATACTTTATTGTCACTTGTTCTCGACAACGAACAACACGATAAAACTGTGAAAAGCTTCAACTATTGCCACAATCTGGCACCATTCGAATATTTCAAGAATAAAAAGACAAAGCTGAAAGAAAGTCCATATTTGCTGCAGTAACTCTACCATGAGTCCTGAGCCGGCTGAGCAATGGCATCTGCGCTGCACCTACCAACGATGGAGTCAGCCCTCTTCAGGCACCATCTCTTCAATGCTGGGCCCACCCTGCCAACTCTGGGCCCTAAGATGGACCTACATTCACTCTGCAACCAGAAGAGGCCCCCCCTTCCCACCCCACAGCTCAGCTGTCGCCACTGTCTCGCCAACTCTGGGCCTACCACAACCAGGAGCTGCTGCCACTGCCATGCCACTAACCAGCAGCCCCACTATGGGCCTACTGCAACCAGGAATCCATGGCTCTGCTGCCTCTGCTGTCTCACCGATGCATGGAGTCCTCACTTTGGGCCCACCACAACCAGGAGTCCCTCACTCCACTGCCAGGCCAGGCTGCTGCTTCACCAAGAGTTCTGCTCTGGCCTCTCCCCTCCATGATGTCACCCCCTCTGCTGCTGCAACAGGAACAAGATGAAGAGAAAGAAGACAGAAATGGTAGGGAAAGAAAGGAGGAAGCAGCTGCCTGGAGTGGGTGGGCTCAGGAGCCCGAATACTGCCTACCTTGCTGGTGCTGCCAACTTGAGCATTCTCTCTGCACTGACATAATAGTCTAATCTGATCTAGTGCCATTTGGCGCGTCTCCCTCTAAACCCTTCCTATTCATATACCCATTCCCGATCCCTTTTAAATGTTGTAATTGCATCTGCCTCCTCCATCTCCTCTGGCACCACCCTTTGTGTGAAAAGGGTACCCCTTAGGTCCTTTTTAAATCTGTCTCCTTTCACTTTAAGCCGATGCTTTCTAGTTTTGGCCTCACCTGGCCTCACCTACCCTCATCTGCTACTGAAACCCATTGCTTACCCTATACTTGACTAACCTAATCACAGGCTTGTCTTTCCCATTGTACCCTTCATAAAGTTAAAGTTATCTAAAGCTGATTTACCAATATCTTGACTAATACAATTTCTGATAACTTGTCACCTCAGTGTTCGTTGGCTGACATTGTGTACTTGTTAAGGAATATTACAATCTTAAAATTCTCATACATGTTTTCAAAACTCTAGATTGCCTTGATCCCTTCTATCTCTGGAATCTCCCTTGCCTCCAAACTGTGAGAAACCTGTGCTTCTCTATTTCTGACTCATTTAGCATAATTGATTTTAATACCTTCACTATTGTTGAGTATTCTTTCAGCTGCCAAGAGCGAAAGCTTGAGAACTTCATTCCTAAAGCTCTTTGCTTCCCCACCTCTCAATATATTCCATAAAGCCTACCTTTTCATCCTCATCTACAGTAATATTTCCTTTGTGGCCAGTCAAATTTTGCTTTAGAGCCCCTGTGGGACACTTTACAATGTTAAAAGTGTAATGCAAATACAAGTTATTGTTAAATTGCACTATTTTTGTTATTTTAGTGGAGGAAGGTATCCTTTGCTGACTTTTGATAGTAGAAATTGTAAATCTCTGTTGTAGATAGTTCAAAATGTGATGAAGTTTGGGTTTTGAATTATTTGAAAAGTTAGTATTCTGCTGGATTTTTAGCAAAGAAGGACCGAACATTTAGATGCTAGAGAGCTATCTTTATACATGTAGCTATTGAGATAAATAAAACTGAATTCGCACATTTTAAAATCAGTTTTGGATGTGTAATGTAATTCAAAATAATATTTTAAGTTTCTTGTGAAATTGTTCGGTATACTTAGTGATTTGTAAGTGAATTCCTTAGTGTGCCAAATTTATATGGAGTCAATGTTTCTTATTTGAAAATTAGTTTGAGTGCTGTATTGTAAAGAGTTAGTAATTTGCTTTTAGTATTTAACCATTTTAATCTGTTTGTATAATAGTACTTAGTAAAATTATATATTGATTTATAATATGGTTGTAATTTGTAATGTCAACGTACCAACATATGAAATAAGTTTCACATGAACCAAATAAATTAGCATTTACAACGTGTGTGTGTGTGTGTGTGTGTGTGTGTGTGTGCGCGCGCGCTCAAGTAATTTCTGACATGCCTCTGGATGTCCTAAAATATTTCAAAGCAAATTAGTACAAGTTGTAGTGGCTGTTGTTATGTAGGCAAATTCAGTAGACAGTTTGCAACCAGCAAGGTTCCAGAAACAACAATAATCATTTAATTTGTTTTGTCTGATTTGATTGAGGGATACACTTTGGCCACAATGTTGGAAAATTATTGAATTCCTTTTTGAATATTGCTATGTCATCTTTTATGATTTTTCTGGACAGGCAGATAGTTTATTAATTTAATTTCCCACCAGTGATGCTGAAGATCTCATCAAACCCAGCTTGAGAAAACGATCGTTAAGCCAGCAGCCATGCAGAATGGTTTAGCCCAGTTTTACAATTGTTGAGCATTTGGCTTAATTCTGGATGAGCTTTTAAAGCAGCAAAGTTGAAGGACAGCCTTTCATTTGTATGCTATACATTCAACCAAATCCAAACTTTAAAATAAACTATGTTCCATCTTTGTTATTTCAGGTTGTATATGAACAAGATGGAGTATTTATTCATGCATGTTCTGAAAGAATTGGTGAACAAGATACACTTCCAGGAATACTGAGGTTGATTGATAAGGTACTTCAGCCAATGAATTTGGTTTTTTGGTTACTGCACATCCTTACAATAGAAGACAATTACAATAATTGGGTGAGATTGTGCAACTTTGCAAATGATGAATACATTTAGTTTCTTTCCACAATGTCAAATCTAGTGGTGCTGGTTGTAATAATTCCAAAATTTTCCATCTCTTTTTGCAATTTTTAGTCACAGAGTTTGTTGTTTTTACCAAGTAACCTGCATTCGGAAAAGAAAAATGTTGAAATCTGAGCCATGTAATGTGACATTACACCAGTGCATGTTTTGTTGCCACCTTGCAAGTCCTAGACTGTCACTGACTGACTGTTAATCTCCTGAAACATCAATATCCTTGGAAGTGGTTATGGCTCTCGACAGTCCAGATTTGTTTGTCATCGATTAATGATTGCTCATGAGTTCATCCATTTGAGATGTATTGCCGCTCCCAAGCTACAAATGATTCTTGACCAAATCAATCTTGGTATAGACATGATGTGGAAAAGTCACATGCTGTTTTTAATTAGAAGATCATGTCCATTTGAAACGTGCACTGGAGTTAAATTACATTCAGTTGTTTGCATTCTCTGGAAGAGTGTGGAGCTTTTATCTGAACATATTTTGTCTATTCTAAAAGATTACAATGAGAACTTGAAACTATATAAATGTTTAATCTAAGTGAGGCCCTGTGCATCTTAAGGTTTGATTCATCTTCAAGACTATTTCCAAACAATCCAAGGACAGTATTTAGTAAATACTGATTTCAACCTTAGTTTGTTCCCTTCCACCATTTTAGTCAAGTAGTAGCAGTAATTCTGCCAAATTCTGACGAGAAAACTGGCAAAGGATTTGGCTGTGGAAATAACATCCTGAGACTGAAGATAGAATTATTCATCTATTGAATAGGATCATAGCTACTCAATGGACCAACCCTGTACTTTCCTTTGGTCCAAAATCCTTGATGGCTTGACTAACCATAACTTAGCACAAGCTTTATCTTGCACCTTGTGATTACACTGAAATTTCAGATCTGCCAGCCTGTTTCTCAACTTCTGCCTTCACAGATGCTCTGCACTTATTGCTAATCTTTACTACTGTCTCCAATTCAATACAATCTGTCAGTGTTTTCTCGTCTAAATATTTAGATCCTTTTACTGTTGTATGTGATCTTTTGGATTGGTTATACACCTAGATAGCTTGAGGTAATCTGAAAGTCAGCAGGTGAATTTTCTTCACCATTGGATTATCCGTGATGTTGAAGACATGGAAGTACAGGATGCAGTTGAGTTTGAGGGTGTCGTGATGGTGGTGATAGCTGTAGGATCAATTTGGGGCTGTGGTCTATTCGAATACAACAGCTGTATCCAGAGAGATTAGGTAACTAGGACATTTCGTACAAGGATAACCTGAAGTGAGACTTTAGGAAACCTGTGTAGTTAATAATATAGCTTAATATTTAAATATGGTATAAATTTCCAAAGGTCATGTCTGGGGGGAACTGTAAGTAAATGCAGTTCAGATTTGCAATGAGTATGAGGTGGCACCAATAGGGAAGGGGCAGACGACAATAAGCCTGTGGCTTTCTTTTAGTATATTTGAAAAGTAGCAACCAGCATCTTGAAAACCCAGCTGGTTGATCTCTAAAGTTAGTTAATCTACCTTAGAGATTTCAGTCAGGAAGCAAATACAATTCATGGGTAAGTTCAACAGTTACAGAATTGAGGTGCAGTAAGAACTTGCAGAAGTTAAATGGTAAACAAGAGGAATCATTTGCAAACATTTCACATCTTCACTTCCTGTAATTTATATTTAACTTGGAAACTTCCTGTGTAGTCATTATATTAATTAGTGCAATTATATAAAGCTGTTTATGATGGAAAACCCTGTAAGATTTTGAATTGGCCAAAAGGTATTTTGTCTGCCTATTTCCACAGAATTGGAATTAAGTTTTTAAACAGATATGTTTGATTTTATTTATTGTCACTTATACCGATTTGAATGAAAAGCTTTGTTTAAGAGCAGTGCAGGTGGATCATAGTAAGCAAGAATGTATAGAACAAAAGATTTAGATAGAGGCATACAGGTATCATTGCACAGGTTGTGCAAGAGAGATCCACATTAGCAAGGTCAGCGTTATATGAGGCTAGAGAGTTGATTCAGAAGTCTCACAACGGCCTGAACAAGCTGTCCCTGAACCTACTGGTGCATGTGTTCAGGCTTCTGTATTTTCTGCCTGATGGAAGAAGTTGTAGGAGATCATTACTGGGGTGTGAAGAGTCTTTGATAATATTGGCAGCCTTTCTGCAGCAGCAAGCCATGCAAATTGAGTCCATGGATAGAAGGTTGGCTCCCATGATGGCCTAGACTGTGCACACCACCCTCTGTAGTTTGCTATGATCCTGGGCAGAGCAGTTGCATACCAGGCTGTTATGCACCCAGACAGTATGTTTTCAATTGTGCATCTGTAGAAGTTGATGAGTGTCCTTATGGACATGCCAAACTTCATGAGCCGCCTGAGGAAGGAGAGGTGTTGTGCCTTCTTGACCATAGTAACTACGTATTTTTAATTTGTCGCACCTTGCAAAATCTTTTTTTAAGAATTGAATTTGAAAGTCCTCAATCTAGGACTTGATATGTTTACCCAAAGGATGAAAAATGCCAAGATTTGGAGGACTGCAGAGATCTCAAAGTGTTGTGGGGCTGGCAGATATTGCAGAGTTGAGAAAGGTTAAGGCCTTGGAGGGATTTGAAAACCAGCATGTGAATTTTGAAATCAATTCATTGTTGGACTTAGAGCAAATCATAGAATCCTATAGTGTGGAAACAGGCCCTTCGGCCCAATAAGTCCATACTGACTCTCCGAAGAGTAACCCGTCCAGATCCCTATATTTACCCCTGACTATTGCACCTAATCTACACATCCCTGAACGCTATGGGCAATTTAGCATGGCCAAACCACCTAACCTGCACATCTTTTGATTGTCAGAGGAAACTGGAGCACCTGGAGGAAACCCACGCAGACACGGGGAGAATGTGCAAACTCCACACACGTTTGTCTGAAGGTGGAAACAAAACTGGGTCCCTGGTGTTGTGAGGCAGCAGTGCTAACCACTGAGCTACCGTGCCACCCCACGAAATGTAGGTCAACAAGCATGACTGATGGGTGGATTGATTTGCTAGACAGTTAAACTTGCTCCCCCTGCACAGTACTGATAGCTACCACCTAATAGATAATATTGATTACATTAGCTTGTTTTTTATCCTCTAAAACTGACAAGGTATAATTTTATGTGTCAAATGCCACTCTGTTGTTACACAATAATGGAGTGTTGTGGAAGTAATTTGCCAAAATGCTGACATTTTTAAAAACACATTACTCTTTAATAAAAATGTACTTGATGTATTCATCAGCAAATCCATGTCACTAAAGTTGTTTTCTATATAAACATTCCTATTGTTATAAAATAGTGTGCTCTCTGGTTCCCTGTGAACAATACTAATACAGGCTTGCTTGTGCAACTTTTGTGAACTAATTTGCTGGCTTTATTTAATAAGTGTCTAAATTGAGATGATTCCTTCATGATAGAACTGCTTTCCTAATACAATTTTGTATTAGACCGAATCTGCAATGTAATAAATTACTAAATGAATTGATAGTCATTTCTGCCATAAATGGGTTCATATATCTTTTTGCAAGGATGTTCTACATTTTTTCTTTATTCAAATTTAAAGTAGTTTGTTGTTGAAGTTTTCATACGGGTTAATTAGTTGATGGTGGCTGTAGTCTTTTATGTACTTTTTCTTTCAGGGTACTGGGGCTGTAGTGGATTGGTCACCAGTGGATGACTCTCTGGATTCTTCAAACATTTTTTGTGCAGGCAAGGTAACTTATCACATAATCAAATGGAATAATTAGATTTAAATACATTTTTGGTGATGTGAGCAGATTGACAGGAACTATGTAACTATACAGTGTTATTGTTTTATGTGTAATGACATGTTAGGTGGGGTACATTGTTACAATGTGATAGTGAGCCTAACCAACATTCACCCATTCACCTTCAGATGTTTGCAGTGGTTTAAAAAGTGATTTGCACCTTAATTATATGTTCTTTCTATGTTTGTGTTTCATGATATAGTTTGCTTGTACATCTTGTTTTGTCAAAACCTGGCATACCAAAATTCTAGTTTTAACAAAGGATCTCATTGCAATGAATTTAAACTTAAATGTATAATCAAAATGCTTAGAGCTCATCTTCTCGTCGACCAAATGGATTCTATTTAAATTTACTTTAGTCGAGAGATTTATATAAACGTTTTATGTAAACAATATAAACAAGAGGTGGTGGTGGAGGGATGCTTTTTGGACTGGAGATCTGTGACTAGTGGTGCTCCATTGGAATTGGTACTGTATCCATTCCTTTTTGTCACTTATTTAAATGATTTGAATAGGAGGTATGGTTAGTAAACTTGCAGATAACACCAAAATTGGTGGTGTAGTGAATAGTGAAGAAAGTTATCTCAGAGTACAATGGGATCTTGATCAGATTAACAAATGTGCCGAGGAGTGACAGATGGACTTCATTTGAGAGAAATGAGGTGCTGTGTTTTTGTAAGGCAAATCAGGGCAGGACTTATACACTTAGTTGTCAGGTCCTGGGGAGTGTTGCTGAATAAAGAGACCTTAGAATACAGATTCATAGTTCCTTAGATAGTGAAGAGGGCATTAGGTATGCTTGCCTTTATTAGTTAGTGCATTGAGTGTAGGAGTTGGGAGGTCTTGTTGCAGTTTACAGGACAGTGGTTTGGCCACTTTTGGAATACTGTGAGCAATTCTGAGAGATGTTGCAAACTTGAAATAGTTCAGAAAAGATTTACAAGGATGTTGCCAGGGTTGGAAGATTTGAGCTATAGGGAGCCACTAAATGGGCTGGGGCTGTTTTCCCTGGAGCATCGGAGGCTGAGGGGTTACCTTATAGAACCTAATAAAATGATGAGGATCATGGATAGGTTGAGTAGTCAAGGTCTTTTCCCCCGGGTATGGGAGTTCAAAATTAAAGGGCATAGGTTAAAGGTGCAAGAGGAAGGATTTAAAAGGGATCTAAAGGGCAAGATTTTCACATAGAGGGTGGTGCACGTATGGAATGAACTGCCAGAGGTGGTGGTGGAGGCTGTTACAATTACAACATTTAAAAGGCATCTACATGAGTACACAAATAGGAAGTGTTTAGAGAGATATGGGCCAAATGCTGGCAAATGGGTCTTGATTAATTTAGCTATCTGGTCAGCATGGATGAGTTAGATTAAACGGTTTGTTTCCATGATGTATATCTCTGTCTGTATGGCTCTAATTCTTCAAAGAAGCACTGGCTTAATTAGGTGATCATTTTGGGCATGATTTGGAGATGCCGGTGTTGGACTGGGGTGTACAAAGTTAAAAATCACACAACACCAGGTTATAGTCCAGCAGGTTTAATTGGAAGCACTAGCTTTCGGAGCGTCGCCCCTTCATCAGGTGGTAGAACCTAATAAAATGATGAGGGTCATGGATAGATTGAGTAGTCAAGGTCTTTTCCCCCGGGTATGGGAGTTAAAAACTAAAGGACATAGGTTAAAGGTGCGTGAGGAAGGATTTAAAAGGGATCTAAGGGGCAAGATTTTCACATAGAGGGTGGTGCATGTATGGAATGAACGGACGGAGGTGGTGGTGGCTACCACCTGATGAAGGAGCGACGCTCCGAAAGCTAGTGTGCTTCCAATTAAACCTGTTGGACTATAACCTGGTGTTGTGTGATTTTTAACCATTTTGGGGGTTCATTCATCTCTCACCTCTGAATGAATTGTTTGCTAGAGTAAATCTGCAAAATAAGCTCTTGTGGCATATTGGTAATGTGTCTGCCTCTGGATCAGAAGATCCAAGTTCAAGTCTCACCTACTATAGAGGTATGTCTTAACATGGCTGAATAGATTTTTAAAATATCGAGAACTGAATGAATTGACAATCACAGTGGCAAGAATATGCAGTTTGTGCTCAGACAGCAGCCACAGAAGATTACAACTATTTCAATACTATATGAAGTGTAGGAACGTATTTATTGACATTTAGATGTAGGAATATTGGCTGTGCGTGTGGTGGTCAACAGCCTATTGAAGGCATTTGGAGAGGAAATTCAAGGTGGAGTTTAATTTGCAAGTTTAGAGTGGTTGAGAATGCATATTTAGAGGGAGGGTGATTGGGGTGAGGGTACCTGAGGAGATAACACAATTTCCAATGTTAGCTAGAATGAGAACAAAATAAATATGCACTTTGAAAATATAGCTTAAATAGTAATGTATGTGTTTGAATAATCAAGAAAATGTATCATACAATTCACATTATTTCACTGTATAGTTTTTCACATTGAATATCCAATAAACATTACTTACAATGTTTTGAAATATTGTTTGACTGGCATATGTCTCATGGATTTATTAGGTGCTAGTTTCCTGTTGTTTAATGCTACAAGTGAATTTCAAATTAATATGCTTTTTATTGAAAACTTTTGTCTTAGGATTCTAGTTCAGTTGTCGAATGGAATCAATGTCCGAAAGAAAGATCTTCTAGGAGTACGATGCACCAAATCAGCTGTGAAGCTGAATGGGACATGGTTAATACCGTTACTTTCAAAAAGAAATCCTTTATAAATGGTGATGGTATGTAAAATACACTAAATGGAGTGTTTACAATGTAGTCATTACATTAAAGAGCACATGCTTTGAAACTAATAAATTATTTTACGCATTTAACAGCACCAAGTGCAATTTGAATTGGCAATATCTGGATTGGAATTTACAAAATTACTGCTTAAACTTAAGGCATGGCTGGTAGTACTTGATTAATGTTTTTCACTCTTTTTAAAATGAATATTCTTAGTAAATGTTTGATGCATTTGAACAAATTATTTATTTTAATGTTATATCATGAAGCACTACAAGAACCAAATCTTATAATTAGATCATTAATCACCCTAAATGAAATATAAAGTCGCATTCTGGTAATATAGCATTTTAGTATTTGTGTGTCATAAATATTTAAGATTTATTTATGCACATTCTTTGGACAATAAGGTGTGATCTTTGCTTTTAGTGTGGAATGGAATCCAGGCAGTTTTACAATAGTGAAGACAAAACTATTCTTTCTAATTTGGCACTAAGTTCAATAGTGAATTTAGTGGGTATGTGGGAAGAAACTAGGGAATGGTACTTGTTAGAGAGATTTGTCTTTCAAATCTGTCAGGCATGAAGAGAAAAAAGTAGGTGTTTGATGGTAGGTAATGACACCTTAAAAATGTTGGCTTTAAGAGATTTTTTAAATTATTTGACATTTGTTCTGTAGCGTCACTGGCCTTTAATGGATCCAATCATAATTTGTCTCAGTAATGTATTATAAGGCATTTAAACCTTGTATAGCGGTGAGCAATGGAAATACATTTGGTAAAGATAAAACTTCAAATGGGATGTTTAGAAATATTGGAATGAATAGGAAGGGAACTTAAGTGTCTGCTTGGGTATTTAAAGCCTTGCAATAAGATTGTAATATAACAGAAAGTTAGTTTCTCTGTGTCAGCAATACTTGGGTTAGATTTTCTTTTGAAGCCAGTTATGAAGTGTGTTGCTTGTTACCATGCAACTTTGCTAAGTAAGTGCTCCAAGTCCCAGAATTTTTTTTATCTAATTGTTAAAAGCAAGAAGGTACTCTGTCTCTATTTCGTAGTGTATGACCTGTGTTTGAGCCAACAACAAAGTTTTGATGGTAATTGCTGATCAAGACAAAAACTGCTTAAAGATCTGCAATCTCTAAGATCTGCAATCTCTGTGACATGGATTTCACCTTCACAAATATTAATTTGATTCTGGCACTAATGATAGGGATCTTTGGTCTCCAGCACTAGTAATGTCATCAAGCAGATCATACTAAAGAGTTCTCAGAACACAAAGTAAGATGAAATGGGGCTGAGAGATAAATAGGAGGGTGTGGGTAGGAAGGAGATAGGTAGGTGCAGGTGGGAGGTGATAGTGATAGGTCGGGGGGAGGGTGGAGCAGATAGCTGGGAAAGAAGATGGACAGGTAGGACAGTTCAAGAGGGCGGTGCCAAGTTGGAGGTTTGGATCTGGGATGGAGTGGGGGGAGGGGAGATGAGGAAACTGGTGAAGTCGATGTTGATGATGTGTGGTTGAAGGGCCCCAGGGCAGAAGATGAGGCACTCCTCTTCCAGTCTTTGGGTGGCTTGAATTTGGCAGTGGAGATGGCACGTGACTTGCATGTCCTTGGCAGAGTACCACTTCGACTCCCCCTTCCTACACACACAACACTCTATGAAAAAGTTGCCCCTTAGGTTCCGTTTAAATCTTTCCCCCCTCACCCTTAACTTATGCCCTCTAATTCTGGACTCCACCACCCCAGGGGAAATACCTTGTCTATTTACCCTATCCATGCCCCTAATGTTTTTATAAACCTCTATAAAGGTCACCTCTCAGCCTCATGACTCCAGAATTAGAGCGCATAGATTTAGGGTGAGCAGGGAAAGACTTAAAAGGAACTTAAGGGGCAACTTTTTGACAGTGTATTCTGCATCTATGGAATGAGCTGTCAGAGGAAGTGGTGGAGGCTGATACAATTACAGCATTTAAAAGGCATCTGGATGGGTATATGAATAGGAGGGGTTTAGAGGGAAATGGGTTGAGTGCTGGAAAATGGGACTAGACTAATTTGGGATGCCTGGTTGGCATGGACGAATTGGACTGAAGGATCTGTTTCTGTGCTGCATTTCTGTGACTCTATGACATGGATTCAGATCGATGGTGAAAGTTCAAGTCAGTATAAAATCTGGAATAAAAAGCTAGCCTAATAACAACCATGTAGCCATTGTCATTTGTGAGAAGAGCCTAACTGGTTCACTAATGTCATTTAGGGAGCAAATCTCGCATCCTTGACTGGTCTGCAAAACATGACTCCAGACCCACAGCAATATGATTAACTCAACTGCCTTCTAGGCAATTAGGGTGGGCAATTAATGCTGACCTAACCAGAATACTAACGTCCCATGATCAATAACAAAACAAAAATATAATGCTAACTGAACTGTGAACAAAATAGCTAGAAATAATTAGTTGACTGTTGCATTGATCTTTCTGTAATTGTTTTCAAGCAGTAATTACATTTTTTTCCAGGTTTAACATCACCTTGTGATGCTTGGATGATTGTTTTGTTGAGAACTAATTTTTTTTCTATTTAATTTTTACATTTTTAGATGATTCAACATATAATATGAATAAAAGAAGTAAATGGGCATTTTCCTTCAGTCTGACTGATCTGAAATCCATTAAAAAAAATTCAGAAGGGATGGGCTGGTCATACATGGTGTTTTGTCTTTGGGATGATACCTTTCTGCCAGCTCTTCATTTCCATCATGGAGGCAGCACAATTCTACTGCAGTGCCTTAAGCGATATGCTCTTCTTAGTGAGTGAGTAATTGAAGAATACTTGCATAAAATTCAGTTTTATTGCTATAACTTTTGTGATAGCACTTTAAATTCATCTTTCTGAACAATTTTAATTTCTTTCCCCATGTTTCACATTACTTCATATTCTTTCCTGCTAATATAACTCATAGTATCTTTTTCAAGAGAACATTTGGAATTTTGTAATTGTGTCATGCTAATTGTAGGTGCACGTAATGCCATTGGCCATTTCCATGGCAAGCTCTCCGTCCCCATCCTCACCCGCTATTCCAGTCCTTGCCCACAGACCAGATGTATTGTTTTGTGAGAGTGACAATCATACATTGCTTTCTCTTACTTCAGGTCAAGTCCCAACAATGACCATTCATGGTGACGCTGCCAAGACACTTAGAATAGGCAGCTGCCTGAGGATGGGATCATTTGAAGATGTGAATAAAATCAAGATTTAATTCACATTGTTAAAAATCACACAACACCAGGTTATAGTCCAACGGGTTTAATTGAAAGCATTAGACTTCGGAGTGCTGCTCCTTCATCAGGTGGAGTGGCGCTCCGAAAACTAGTGCTTCCAATTAAACCTGTTGTAATATAACCTGGTGTTATGATTTTTAACTTTGTACACCCCGGTCCAACACCGGCATCTCCAAATCATAATTCAGATTGAAATACTTAGTTGATATACAAAACAAATTTGATTTTTCTCCCAGTCTATACAGTTGGTGATTTTATAGTTTTTAGGCAATACATAATAATTCTGCATTTCTGCAGAAGGATCTTTTGTTAATGTTCCTATATCAAACTTATCATGACCAAAAGAGGTTTGAGAATTCTTAGTTTGTACAGTAAAGCTGTTATTAGTTCCAATACAGTCTTGCCAGGAGATCATTGTAATTGATTTTTAAAGTATTTATTATAATGCCAATACAAATAAAAACAAACTTAAAATTCTAGACTTCTAGCAAATTAGGAAATACTGGAACAGCAGTTAACTAGTAGTTGTGCATGTACTGCCACTAGATGGCATTTGCTTATAATTTAATCTCTTGACAGCTAACCAAAACCTGACCTCACTGGATGTTTAATACGACAATTTAGGTTGGAAGCTCAGTCGTCATCTTTCTCCAGTAATGAGCACAAAGCTAATAACATGTTGCAGTATAATATGTTGTTTTAAAAGGCTACCAATACCATTGTTATAGGCCGGATATCAAACAGTGATGAGACAGAATACAAGAAAGAGCTTGGTGGCATGATGTAAAGATAACAATCTCTTCCTCAACATCAGCAAAACTAAAGAGCTGATCATTGACTTCAGGAAACAAGGAGGAAGGCAAGATCCTATCTACATCAATGGAGCTGAGGTGGAGATGATAGTGTAAGTTCCTAGGAATGCTGATCACCAGCAATCTGTTCTGGACCACTCACGTTGATGTGACAGTCAAGAAGGCACAACTGTGCCTCCTCTTCCTCAGGAGAATAAGGAAATTCATTATGTCTAAAAGGACTGTTACCCACTTTTATAGAGGCACCATAGAAAGCATTCTATCTGGATGCATCACTGCTTGGTGTGGCAACTGCTCTGTCCAGGACCATAACAAACTACAGAAAGTTGTGAACACAGCCAAGTCCATCATGTAAGCCAGCATTCCATCTGTTGATTCTACACTTCTCGCTGCTTTGGAAAAGCAGCCAACGTCATCAAAGACCCCTCCCATCCTGGTTTTGATCTGAAATGATCTCATCTGTCAGGCAGAAGATAGAAACGTTTAAACACATACTAACAGGTTCAAGGCCAGCTGTTTTCAGACTTCTGAATGGGCCTGTCAAATTTCAAATCTCATGTTGAGCTTGCTTTTTATGCACCTTTGCAGCTGTAACTTGGTATTCCTCACTCAATTCAGTCACTGTGCATCTTTGTATTATTATCTGCATGTACTGCACGTAAAACTGTACCTAGATACATGTGACAATAATAAATCAAATCAAATCAAATGACTAGTCTTTGTTTGATGCACAACTTGGTCCCTTTTTTATCTTTCACATTTCTAAGTTGTTTGTTCATTATTCAGGTTTTCTTTATGAAATGCCTCAGTGTATCACAAAATGTTGATATGATTTAATGAACTGTGTGTACCTCACTCTCATGTCAGACTCTTTCTAACTTACTGTTAATATCATAAGTTGAATATACAATAATAATCAAGGCAATTTTTAAAATGATTGTTAATTATAAAGGTCAGTATGTTATATTGTAGATTACATTAAAATCAAAAATGAACTGTAAAAATATGGTGGACTCTTCAGATTATTTGTTTAGGCAGGAAAGCTAATACATTTCTTTTGCTAAATTATTGAAGCAGGATGGAATGTTCTGAAACAACAGGTTCAAATAAATAGAATCCCATATATGTACATATATTAATTATTTAAATATTATGACTGTGCTGTTTTTTGTGCTATTATTTCCTGCACAATTGTAGGGTATTTAAAAACAGGAGATAAGCACAAGTGTGGGCTATTTATATCATCAAGTATACTCCACATTTCAATTTGAACAAGACTGATCCCTGATCTAGTTTGTGAGGAAGCATCATCTGTTGTTGGAGAATTAGAGGATGGATTAAACTGTAAGACTGATATTAATTGTCATTTTGTTAAATTGCATTGTGGCTGCCATTAGTGAGTGACAAATATATCCTCTGAAGCTGATGCAAGACAAACCATTGCAATGTGTAAGGAAATCAACAATCAAACAATTGTATGTTAAGGAGATGGCTGAGAAATTACATTTTCCATTGAAGTATTTTTTAGATAGGCCAAATAGCATCTCTGTCTCTATTTTTATGAAATGTTTGCCATTTTCATATGAGAAATCACGGCTCATTATTTACTTCAGACCAATTGCGCAAACTAAAAACATTTGTAAAATAGCTAACAAATTGCCTTCCCATTCTCCATTTAGCTGGTGAGGAGGAGGGGGTGGTTTAGGAAATCCAATGCATTGTATAATTCAGTCCTGTGATTCTTTAGAGCCTGCTTACATTTTAGGAACTTTTCTTATTTTTCTGCACACTGTAATCAGTGGCCCCTGGAAGATCTCCAGGTTGGAGAGCGAGTTATTTCAGTTATCTGGACTGATGTTGGTTTGTACTGAAGATCTTCATTTTGGAAAGCCAGAAATATCATTGAATATGGTTAGATACTTCTCTTTACTACATTGCTCTAAAATGCTCTAATGTAAGACCATAAGACCATAAGACATAGCAGTGGAAGTAAGGCCATTCAGCCCATCGAGTCCACTCCGCCATTCAATCATGGCTGCTGGGCACTTCAACTCCACTTACCCACATTCTCCCCGTGGCCCTTAGTTCCCCGAGACAACAAGAATCTATCAATCTCTGCCTTGAAGACATTTAGCGTCCCGGCCTCCACTGCACTCTGCGGCAATGAATTCCACAGGCCCACCACTCTCTGGCTGAAGAAATGTCTCCGCATTTCTGTTCTGAATTTACCCCCTCTAATTCTAAGGCTGTGTCCACGGGTCCTAGTCTCCTCACCTAACGGAAACAATTTCCTAGCATCCACCCTTTCCAAGCCATGTATTATTTTGTACGTCTCTATTAAGTCTCACCTTAATCTTCTAAACTCCAATGAATACAATCCCAAGATCCTCAGCCGTTCCTCATATGTTAGGCCTACCATTCCAGGGATCATCCGTGTGAATCTCCGCTGGACACGTTCCAGTGCCAGTATGTCCTTCCTGAGGTGTGGGGACCAAAACTGGACACAGTACTCCAAATGGGGCCTAACCAGAGCTTTATAAAGTCTCAGTAGCACAATGGTGTTTTTATATTCCAACCCTCTTGAGATAAGTGACAACATCGCATTCGCTTTCTTAATCATAGACTCAACCTGCATGTTGACCTTTAGAGAATCCTCGACTAGCACTCCCAGATCCCTTTGTACTTTGGCTTTACGAATTTTCTCACCGTTTAGAAAGTAGTCTGTGCTTTTATTCTTTTTGCCAAAGTGCAAGACCTCGCATTTGTTCACGTTGAATTCCATCAGCCATTTCCTGGACCACTCTCCCAAACTGTCTAGATCCTTCTGCAGCCTCCCCACTTCCTCAGTACTACCTGTAAAGTTTGCACATAATGTTTGCTGAGAAATTTTTGTCTCAGTTGTTATACTCCCAGCTGATAGTAATAATGGTCAAGTCAGATTCCAAAGTGAGATTTGGCTTGATACACCATAAGTTTTATTTTTGCAGTTTGGTTATCATGGTAGTCAGTCACTGAACTATTCACAAGAGACTGTCAATGTACTTTTAACCAAATAGCATCAAAGGACCAAAACATGCATGCACAACACTGAAGAAACTGAGCAGGTCAGGCAGCATCTCTGGAAAGTGAAGCAGAGTTAACATTTCAAGTCCAGTATTATCACCCTTCAGAATTGGAGTTCTGTTGAAATTAAAATTGCTAGAGAAATTGTAATTACAGAATCTGAAGGATCTAACAGGTTGTTTCTTAAATTTAGCACAAATGACCTCTGACAGCAAATTGTGTTATGCCTCCAATGTTATATTGCTGTGTTTGTGCTAGTATAGTTCTGGAGTTGGTTTATGTTCAGATTCTGCCATGTGGAAAATAGTTTTCTGTCATAGGAACAGGACTGCAACTGGGGCTGCACAGTATAATTGTGTTGTCGTCACTCTTGAAAACTGGTTTTGTAGTATAACTATAATAAATCTAGAGTATATTTCTTGGATACTTTAAGTCTAACCATTGGTTTGAAAATTTACCTTGAGTATCTCCAAGGAGAGATTGCTGGTGTTAATTTTTTAATGTTCACAAATCCCTAGGCTACAATTTATAATTGCAATTGGATTTCTGGATTTAAAATTGGATTTTTAAAAAAATTCAATAACAAAATGTTAATTCAAATAAAATAAAACACGCCCATGTGCCAGAAGAATGATTCACTTTAACATCAATTAAAAGACAAAATGTGTGGCTACTAATATTTCATATGGAGTATTTTATTTTCTTTTATTGTTCTAATTTTAATAAATGCTTCCAGATGTGCTTATGCATGTATTTCATTGTCTATCTCCCCAGCATCAGCAATAGTTAATACATTTTGTTCTGAAAGGCACTTTTTCATAAAATGTAATCTCAAAATGAGATCAGCAATCTAACTATCTGTCAGAGAGACGTCTTCCAGCTTAAATTGATATTGCACATGTTTGTTTTGCTGTTGATAATGTCATGGTTGGCAGAAAGAGAGATGAGGGTCATGTCTGTCTCTCCCTCTCGCTCGCTTGTTCGCTCTCCCTCTCTCTCTCTTTCCCTCTCTCGCTGTCTCTCTCTCTCTTGTACGCTGTCTTGCTCTTGCTCTTGCTCTCTCTACTTTGTATGCTGGAAGGTCCACTTTCTTTTTACTGTTGATTCCCCCCCTTTGTGTGATTGCATGTCTACATAATACATAAATTTTTTGCCCATTTTTAAAACAAATCTTACGCTTATTACTATCCTCGCATAATTTAAAATTGTATATTATTATCGCTCACAAGCCGTCCATTCGCTTAGAATATTAGTTCTTTGCCTTCTGACTTGATGCTAAGATATTCACGGTTAACTGCTTCATTTCAGTTGTTTGATAATTTTCTTGTGACTGATGTTGGATAAAAGATGGGAAGTGATGATAATTTGGGTAAAATTTAAAGTGTCGATGCCACGTAAAATGTTCAATCACATTAAATGATCCATCACTTGTTAAAATCTTTGCCAGTAATAATTAACTTCAGCTTACAAATATACTAAATGATCCCCCATGTCTCAGAGTAAGGTTAAAAATATTTATGCGTCTTGTATGTTCTCCTTGTCATTTTTGCTTGCGCCTCGCTCATCCCTTGTGCTATGTTCTTTCTTGCACTTTCTGTAATTGAGATTATTTTTATTTACAGATCTCTCTGTGAGGCTTTCCGACTTTAAACTCTTTCTTTTCCTTTATACAGTATTTTCTTTGACTGCCACTCTGAGAGGCTTATGGTCTGATCATTGTTGATCTCTGTCATTTCCTCTATCTGTGTATCTAACTGTCAATCAGTTTATCTTACTTGTCGCACGATTTTAACGGTTTGAATTTTTTTATATTGTGTCCTTTATTTTCTTTCAATCTGCAGCGAGTTTGCATAGTCATTTCTTATGTTTCATTTCTTAGTTTTGAGTCAGATATAGTTCAGGAATTAACAAGCAACAAGTTGTATAGGTCCTGATTTCATGTTATAGTATCACTAAAGATGGGGAGAAAATTCATTAATGAAATGAACCATGCTGGATTTGTTCACTAGGTCAGAGAGAATCTATTAAGAGTAAAGTACTTCATATTTTAGGTGATGTTGGGAGCAGAAAGGAGCCTGACCGAGGAATTTAGTGTGTGGCAGTGCTTTGATGCCAGTGATCTAGGAATAAAAAGTAAAATAAATAACAAAAGAAATTGAGATTTTTAAAAAAAATTATTACTGAGTTTAACAAAATGAATTTTTGTAAAATTTATAATATAAATCAAGTTTTGTGCCCTTGAAGGTGATCTTAAAATGCATGCATAAATATTTTTAAAAATTCATTACTTTTTTTGTAGGAAATTGTATATTTGGCTCTTTGTGTCATTGTGTCTGGCAGTCTTTTGTTTGAATATTGTAATTATCTGAGGCTAGTGTTATACACAACTGTGACATGTTCGTGTAGATAATCTGGATCTGTATTAATTGTAATATATTAAAAATTTTACATCTCACTGTGATTTATTATTTCTTTGTTATCATGTTTTTCCATGCTTTCATATGTTCATATATATGATTGAAGCAGGCTGTGTAAACTATCATGCGGTTTTACAGCCTCTCATTTGTGATGACACAGTCGTGTCTGTTTCTCTGTCTCAGATTCAGTTTATAACGCATAGAAGCTCCAACTTTAATTGCTACTTTACAAGTAATGCACAGTTATTGTTCACATGCAAATAATATATCAAGATATACAAAGAAAAGTTGAAAAATATGACCTTAGATTGAGAATTGAAATGGTTATGGATGCTTTGCTCCAACTAATGCACATCCTCCAGTCAAGACTCTGATGTGACCAGGGGATTGACCCATTTCTTTACTTAAAACAAAAGACCCGTGCTTTTGTTTAAAGTATTGATTAATTCATCTTTATGGCTTTTCATTCACTCCTCACCTCCCCCCAAACCCCCCCCCCCACCCCCTCAAAACAGCAAAGTATCTGGAGGTTTATGTATACCTCCTTTTGAAAGAAGGAGAAGAGATGTTAATATCCTATGATTATAGAACTGGCCTAAGTTTTGATTACAGGTAGTCATTTACAAGTCTCATTTAATACCATTGTATTTAAATGTTTTATTTTTAGATCTTGTTTCTTCAAATTAGGTTGGCATTTCCAGTTTGATGTAATTTTGCTGAGCTACATGTCATTGCATATCAGAGTCATTTTGACATTGGGACCCATTGGCACTATGTTGTGGAACTCCAGACCTTTAGACAAGCATTTTCTTGTAGGAAAGGAAAAAGAGAAAGACAGGGCCGAGTTTCAGCAATGTTGTGTGGATGAGAGACGGAGGCCATTGATGCCTCTACCACTTGGAGCATACAATACTTTAAAAATCAGGCAGAAACATTCATTAAGTGATGTTAATGAGCCTGCTGCTATAAAGAGGGCAAGGAAGACTATCATCCTTGCAGTGAAGTTGGATGTATTAAAGTATTCTGACACTGTCAAATGACTGCTTGGATTACCCTCTAAGACACTGAAAAGAATTGGTGATGTTGTTGACAAAACCAAACAATTCTTGCACAAATTTTTCAAATAAATTCGGATATAGTATTACTGTTATATTCAGTGATATACTTAATTTTGGAAACTATTTCAAGTAGAATACAGAATGAGAATGTGTTTTAGCTTGTCATAGAGTTATACAGCACAGAAACAGATCCTTTGGTCCAACCAGTCCATGCTAAACATAATCCCAATCTAAACTAGTTGCACCTGCCTGCTCTGGCCCGTATCCCTCCAAACCTTTCCTATTCACGTGTCCATCCAAATGTCTTTTAGATGTTGTAATTGTACCTGCATCAAGCACTTCCTCAGGAAATTCATTCCATATGCAAACTACCCTCTGTGTAAAAAAAAACCCACCTCATGTCTTTTTTAAAAATGTTTCTCCTCCCACTTTAAAAATGTGCCCCCAGTATTGAAATTCTCCATTTTAGGGAAAAGACAACTACCATCAATCCTGTCTATACCTGTCATTATTTTATAAATTTCTATCAAGTCACCTCTCAACTTCCTGTGCTCTACTGAAAAATAGTCCTAGCTGTTTTTGAGAACTCAAACCTTTCATACCCAGCAACATTCTAGTAAATCTCTTCTGAACTTTCTCCAGCTTCATAATATCATTCCTTTTACTGGACAACCAGAACTGGACACAGTATTCCAGTTGAGGCCTCACCAATGTCCTGTACAACCTCAACATAATGTCCCAACTCCTTTACTCAAAGGAATGAGAAATGAAGGAAAGTGTGCCAAATGCCTTTTTGACCATCCTGTCTCTTTGTGATGCGAACTTTAAAGAAAAATGTCCCTGCGCCCTTGGGTCCCTCTGTTCTGCAACACTGTCTAAGAGCCTACTATTAATTGTAAAAGCCCCACCCTTGTTTGTTGTACCAAAATGAAATCCCTTGTATTTATCTAGACTGAACTCCATTTACCATTTTCTCAGCCCATTAACCTATTTGATCAAGATCCTTTTGTAATCTTAGGAAATTTCCATTGTCTACTATGCCGTCAATTTTGGTGTCCTCCATAAACTTACTAACCATGTCTCCTATTTTCTCATTCAAATCATTTATATAAATGACGAACAAAAAAGGACCCAAAACCAATCTCTATGGAATACCACTGGTCACAGGCCTCCAATTTGAAAAGCAGCCCTCTACCATTAGTCTGTCTCCTGCTGTTAAGCCTATTATGTATCCAATTGGCAAGCTCACCTTGAATCCATGTGACCTAACTTTACTAATTAGTCTACCGTGCGAAACCTTGTCAAAGGCTTCACTAAAATCTAATTAAACAATGTCTACTGCTCTGCCATCATCCTTTTTTGGTATTGTTTTTCTGAGCAAGAAAATGCCCTGAGGAACCAAACTCCATTTCTACTATTGATTCCAATGGAAATTCATGAATCACTTAAAGTTGTGGTTCTTTTCCTGAAAATCACAACTTTAATGAAGGGTGAACACAATTTGAGCTTGAATCGTCATTGGTAGTGTTGATTTTGTAAATATTCTTCAGTTTTTAGTGCATGACTAAAGCTGCTTAGTAGGCTTACTGCTAAATTTACTGACGTTTTAAAGCTTGCTTACAGATCATGAGCTTTTACTCAATAGCAGCACAGCAATTAAATGCGAATGTTTAGCAAAGTGTATTCATTTTTCCAACTTGTCTGGTCAGTTCTTCGACTCCAGCTGTCTGTTGTGAAATTAGTGTTTTGTTTGGAACTGCTACCCCTTCATAATATGCGCAGCAGTAGATTGGCTCTCACAAGTGAAATGCTTTGTCAGATTTTTCCTTTCAGGCTAGCACATCTTGTTAGCCAGCGGTTTTCAGTTATTAAAGTTGTTATCACTCTATTTTAATAATAGAAATGTGTGGATTAGGTATAACTGAGATGAGATAATCTAATTGATAACTGTTCAGCTACACTCAGTAAAACAAAAACAAATAAATTGAAACAGTGTGTAGATTAGCATAGTTAACACAAATAAGACATAAATTAATCAGTTTGGAATCTTCCTGTTAAACCTAATTATCAATAAACATTGATAGAGGATTTTTTTTTCCACTTGATTTCGAAGCATGGGTCTTTGAACCAAATGAACACTGACATCCTAACTAAGCTTAAAAAGAATTCAGAAAAATGTGATCATCCTTTTTGGTATTTTCCTATAGATCATCACATGATGACCAAGTATTCCATGTTGCATACAACAATAAGGCACTTTCTCAGTCTTTTGAGAACTTGTTCGAAGAGAATGCAGTTGGCTTAGTGCAAGTAAGTCCATGATATGCTTAAGATGTATACTTTAAAATAGTCTTTTTTTTTTGTCTTGAGTGTCTGAGACGTAAGAGTATGCTCATCTTTCCTAATACTTAATTGGACCAAAGAATACTCTTGACATGAGATGGTCGGTCACGTTTGACCAGAATTGATATCATGTCTGTCTTGTGCTTGATGTGTAGCTGTCCAATATTTACAAAATTGGTCGAAGTAGTACTTAGATGATATCACAAACTAATTGTTAGATTTGTATACGCAAATGACAAATGTACAGACTAACAGTTAAAGCTAGTTTTATTACTTCACTGATTTTCACTTTTCCCATTTTTAAGGAAAGAATGCATTACTTCTTGAACAACCTCCAACACTAAAAGCTGACATTCTGGAGTTTAAGTTCCAACTCTGGTCCTAAATCAAAAAAAAATCATTGACTCCTGAACACCCATGTTTTGTCCATTTGAATAGTATAACCTGAATGCAATGAATGAAATCATTTGCTGATTATCAGAGATGAGATCATGGATTAATCAGCAATGTGCAACTATACATACTTAAATAATTTCTGAATACTGATCAGGATAATAATGTGTGCTTTGTCTATGATTATCAAATTAAAACTCCAAAATATCACTAGGACTCCCAAAGTACACTATAGCAAGCAGTATATTGATTTTTTAATTCTTATCTTTGTTTTCTTATCTTTCCATGGTCTCTTCTGTGTTTCTCTATCTTTGTAAACTTGTGCAGCCATACAAGCTTCCACGATAGTAGCAGTCAGCTAATTCTGACTGTGAATACCCCTGATTTTAACTGCTCTACCATTGTTAGTTATGCCTTTTGGTCTTTAAACACTAAACTGTGCAATTCCCTCCCTACACCTCTCTGCCTGGCTTCGCTCACTTCAGGCACTGCTTAAACCTACTTGTTTGACTTTTCCTTCGGTCATCTGACCTAATAACCTCTTATGTGGCTTGACATCATATTTTGGTCTTATAATCCTTCTGAGATGCTTTATATTTTCAAAGACATGATACAAATATAAGTTGTCACTGTAACTAGCACAGACATGATCGTTAGAATCCCCTCTGTGTAACCTAAGTAACTGTGACTTATGGTTAAAAACAGTTTGTCTTATTTGGTGAGTGTGAATTAGAAATCTAGATATCACGTAAAAGCATAAAATTGTGAATCTTGGAGAGCTAAAGTAAAAACAAAGTGCTGGAGAAATCTAGCAGCTCTGGTAATATTTGCAGAGAAACTGAGTCAATGTTGAGTTCAGTATGACATTTATTTTCTTGGACTTATGAATGTTCTTCAATTTTCTTTAGTTCAAATTGTGCTGTAGTGTTGCCACTGTTAGTCAATATCTTGCTCAGATCACTACTTCAGCTAATACTGAAAAACATATTTGATATGACACTTTCGAACATGACCAAGTGAGACTTTTTGAGCCTAACAGGAGGATCCCACAATTTGAAAATTTTTCTCTGCATCGACTCTATCAAAGATTTCCATAATTTTAAAATGCCTCTAATTCTCTTTTCTAGAGTATGTTCAAAAATGAACATTCACTGATTGGATAATCCACCATCATGCATACACAAAATTTGTTTATTTAATATTCTGCAAAGGTAATTATTTTATGCAGTTGATCCCAATTTTTGAGTATCCTTGGACAGTTAAGCATCACTTTGTAACTATTGCCTAGGATACAATGAAAATTAAATTGATTTGATTTGTTGTGAATAGTAAGCAATGCATCTTTTCTGGAATGTTTATATAGCAGTATAGTATAGCTAATTATCTTGGGGTTTCTCTTTCAGAAATTCAAGAAGGATCCATATACAACAACATTAGGAGGTTTTTCAAAAGTTACAAACTACCTTATGTATGCATTTCGTGGTTATGATGTAACATCCCAACAAAGACCTGCATCTGAAATGGATCTTAATGAATCTATTTCAGGCTTGGAAATTAATCATCAGGAGGAGCCAGGTTTTGAAGTTATTACACGAGTGAGTTATCTTAATGCCATAAACTTGTGTTTGTTAAGGATACCTTAAAGAATTTTCAGCTTTTAATGTGTATTTTAGTAGTTCTGTTGTTTGTTTGTAAAGGTGGTGTGGAGTGGAATTAAATTAGCATCATTCATTTTAATTTCATCTATTTCAGATTGATCTTGGCATAAGACCTGAAATTCAAAGAGGAGAACCAGTTTCTATTGAGAGGTGGTCACAATGCATGGATGCAGAAGGAAAAGTCCTAGACCCAGAAAATGTGAAAAAATTGATATTCAGGGGGGTAAATGCATTCTTTTAAAATAGTTTTCACGTTGTGTTTTTGTTTCTGTCGTACTTTGCTTTCATTATAGTCAGCATGGACTTGCAAATAGAAAATTGTGTTTGATGAATTTATTGGAGTTTTTTTTATTGAAGATATTACTAGCAAAATTGATAATGGAAAGTGGTTGGGTGTAGTATACTTCAATTTTTAGAAGACCTTTGATAAAGTTCCCAACAGGGCGCTGGTCAGAAAAATTAAAACATGATGGATAGGACAGACAATAATTGATGAATGGCTAACTGCCAGTAAACAGAGTAAGAATAAATGGGTCATTCCTGTGTTGGCTCTGTGACTAATGGGCTATTGCACTGTTGAATATTTGGAGCCAAGCTATTCGCATATATATCAACGCTTTGGAGATGGGGACCAATTACCATCTAAATTTTCAGTTGATGTAAAGCTAAGTGGGAATGTATGTTGTGAAGAAGATGCAAAGCGGCTTTAGAAGAATTTGGATAAATGAATGGGCAAGAATGTGGGAGATGGAATATAATGTGGAAAAGTGTGAGGGGGTCCCCTTGGTAGAAACAGATGAGCAGAGTATTTCTTAGTTGGTAGGAGGTGGAAAATTGTAAATGTACAAAGAGACCTCTGTGTCCTGTCAGAAAGTCAGTGCAGGTTATTCTGTGGGGTAGCAAGCAATCAGGAAGGTCCATGGAATGTTAGCCTTTATTGCAGATGGATTTGAGTATGAGAGCCTTGCTTCATTAGATAGGAACTTGGTTTGACCACACCTGGAGTACTACGTGCCATTTTGGTCTCCTTATCTGAGGTTTTATTATTATAAATATTATTTCCATAGAGAGACGATGCAATAGAGATTCACCAGATGCATTCCTGGGATGGTGGGACTGTCCTGTGAAAAGAGATTGGGCAAACTGGGCTTGTATTCTCTAGAGTTTTGATGAACGAGAGGTGACCTCATTGAAAATTACTGAATACTTAAAGGGATAGACAGTGTAGATGCAGGTAAGATACTTTCTAGTTGTGGAGTGTGGAACTGGAGGCACAGTTCAAAATAAGGCTGATGTCTCTTTGGTCTGAGATGAAAGATTTGCTTACTGAGAGGACCCTTTAGAGCTGAGAAATCTCCAGTCTTTGGTTATGTTTAAAGTGGAGATTGATTTCTGCGAGGGTTATAGGAAAGTTTGGGTAAGAGACATTGAATTGTTTAATTAGCCATGATTGTATGAATAGTGGGGCAGGCTCAACAAGCTGAATGGCCTACTATTATTGTGTGAACAACACACCACTGGAAGGGGTTAGCAACTTCTACCATCTTAGGTCGATGGTGGCAGAAAATCTGTTTCTTGGCTTAGAGCACTCACACACAAAGAGCAGCTACTAAATATGGCTGCCTCAAAACAACAAAAGGACTTGAGACCCACTGGTTGCTTGATGGAGACCCATGTTCTTATCACCTTGTATGCTTGCTCAGCATGGGCAACTCACAGCTTTTAGGAAGGGAAGGGACAATTGTTATTCATGTCTGCAGTGATTTGTAGCTTTTCCAGGGAAAAGAAAATCACAAATGTACCAGTCCTGTCAGAGTCAAATCTTCCAAGTATGCTAGCACTCCTTGGCAGAGGCAACTTCGCTGGCATGAGCATGTTTACAGGATGAAGATTGATGGATTCTTAAGGATATGGGGAGAAAGGCAGAACTAAAAACTCAACAGGATGCAAAAAGCTCTGTAACAATTCTTGAAGTTATGAAATAAAACCCTAAACATTATTTTCCACACACAGGAAACATTAGTCAACAACAGAAGGAAAAGGCAACATTATCTATGGGCTATTGTGTGCCACCATGGCAATTCACTTCAATAACAGTCTGACAGCAGGCTCCTGTGCCAACAACCATGTCTCTCAATGACATCTTATAACCTTTTGTGCAGCACTTGTGATAGAACCTGTATCTCTCCGTTTAGTCACTTCAGCAACCATTGCAAAATGCACCTGGTAGAATTAGTCAATTGCCAGTGGATTTGCCGTGTGTCTATTATCACATGTAAATGGAAGGATGCTAGCAGAGGCTAATGCATAGAAGTACATGTTTAGAAAACAAATAATCAAATGGTGAAGAGTTTGACTTTTGGGGAAGGTTCTCAATAGAAATCTTCACTGCAAACCAATTTTAAAATGTTTTAGGAAACCTAAAAGATACATCGTGAATAGGAAAAGGGGCATGTATATGTGTAAAATTTAGCCTTGATTATTTTGTGCTGAATTATAAATCTAATAGAAAGGAATACTAAAGTTAGGTTGTCCCAAAGATTGATTTTTTTTTACAACTGCAGAATTTTATTAAAGTATTGAATATTTTCCTTTCTCAGGGTCTCTGTCATGCAGTAAGAAAATTGACTTGGAAATTTCTTTTAAATTACTTTCCGTGGGATAGTTCAAAAGAAGATAGAAGATTGTTAATCAAAAGAAAAACGTGAGTTCTTTTTGTTCTACAAGTATCATAGATTTGAGAAACCGGTTGCTAAGTGTATCTTTTCTAGACCTCTACTGGTCTTTTCTGAGAACTGTACAAAAAGATTTCTGTTTATATCCAGTACACTTCTTTGTTTTGATGTGATGAGCAGGGAAATGAATTCAATCCTAATACCCAGAGTTTGGCATATCTGTAGGAATTTGTGAAAATTTGTATGTTATCCCTGTTGTAGTTGATTTTATGCGATGTTTAAAATTACGTTTTTAATAAAGCATTTACCAGCTTAATGAGTTTAGTATTGATATTTTTGTGATGTTAAATAAACACAACATCTGGTTGCAGTAGCTAAGGCAGTAATCAATCAGTTTTAGACTTTGCTCATATTTCACTTATATAGAGATGAGTACTTCAGGATGAAGCTTCAGTGGAAGTCAGTCAGTGAAGAACAAGAAAAAAGAAATACAAGATTGAAAGATTACAAGAGTCTTATAGGTAAACAAGCTTAACTTTCTTAAATTTTGAGGGAAGTAAAAGCATATATTCAAACTGAAATGCTACTTGGTTTGTGAATACAAAATTTCATTTTGTCCAAAACAAGAATAATTGAATTTTTAAATTACTTCTGGTACTCTTTGCCTGTATAAGATCTGCATGGAGCGCATAGACTAAACTAGATGAGAAATTAACACTTCTGTGCTTTTCTCCAACACTACATTTTCATCTCAGCCCTAGAAAGATATTCTGTCTCTGTCACTCAAAGACACTATATATTCGTTTCCTGCCATCCAATTGGCCTCTGAGTAAGATTGTTAAATCTAGATGCAGAACTCTGAGTAGTTTTGTTCTGATCAACTTTGTCCAGAAGGGACTGAACTAAGACGTCCAAAACTGTTTCAGTTCAGAACTCGCCAACCATGAAAGAGGGAAAATATTCATCGGCTCTCAACCTTCTCATCATCTGAGATTGGATTCTAACCCAGGCCATTACCAGTTGATTAACAAATTATGTAAAGCTTGTATGACATTACCAATCTCTCATTGCTTACTTATAGTATTTATCATTACCTTATTGATTCTGTGCATATCAATTGTGTAGCACTCTCCAATCTTTACCCCTTATTTCTGAGCTGACTTGTAAACATCACATCAAGTCTACTAAACCTAAGGATTTGGCTCCCTTCATACTGTATCTTTAATCATTGTTGAATTGATCTTGTAGTCTTTTATCATAAGAATTGAATGCATGTTTTCTCACTGAATTCTATACTTGGTCAATGTCATCACAAAAACGTTCTTTTTTGCTGGTTGTTTATTCTTAAAGTGTTTAATTTTTTCAGTGATTATTGTGCTATCTAACTACATCTTTCGAATTTTAGTAAAAAAAAATCAGTTGTAAACATTCAGCTTCTTGGCTTGGTAATTGCTTATATTTTACATGGGCTCAAACAATTAAGGGTATTCAGAGAACTATTGTTTGGTCTAGGCTGTATAATGTCTTTGACTTGGCTGTTTTTTCCTTTGTGCAAGTTTTCCAAATCCTGCTGCTCCCAGCAGTACTAAATTCGAGAGACATGTTCTTATTTTCTTAGTTGCCCATGGAGAAATTATTATGCAGAAAAATATTGTAATTGTAACCATCTGGAAAACATTTCACTTTTAAAGAATTGTTTTATGCTTTTGGCCATTCTTGACATTTTTTCTACTTAAGGCTTTTTTTTGTGAAGCCTTTCAAGCTATTATTTGTGGGTTTGTCAGATCGAGACATGTTTTAAGGTATGCGTTAGTGGTAGAAAGCAGTAAAGCGGTTAACTATTAGGTCCAGAATTAATCATGTTCTTATTCATTTTGTAGTCCTAGATTTTCATTAAACCATTTTGGTTTTTTATGAAGAGCAGAAAAGGCTAAATTTGCTTTAACTTTTTGATGGCAACTGCTGACTCCTTTTTAAATGTAAATTATGGATTTTTCAAGGACTGCAATTATTATAATGGGTTCTAGTCTCACACCAGTAGCCATAACATGTATGCAACAGGCTCATCTTGTGTCACATTACCAATCTAACATTGCACTGACCACAGTGCTCTCATGTAATCTTAGTTGCCCATGTTTACATTCATATCTAACTTCTTGAGAGAGTGGATAGCTGTTCTGTCATAATATTAAACAATCACAAAGGAATTTTTCAAAATCTTAGGACAACTTAGCAATTTATAAGATGTAGTTTTGCAATATGCGGAGGTAATGCTCCTCATGAGTGAAAGATATGCTGTCCCAAATCTTGTGGTAAACTTAGAAGCTGGACTGTTAGCTTGAATCTTAAATTACACTGCTACTTTTATCATCATGTGCACCTCAAAGTTTTCATGTTAATACCTGAGCTACAGTGTCAAGCAGCTAAATTGCTCACAAATTACAAGGTATTAGTGAGATTACATCTGGAGTACTATATACAATTTTGGTACCCTCACTTGAGGAAGGATGTAATTAGATTGGAGGCAGTTCAAAGAAGTTTTTCTGGATTAATTCCAGCTAAGAAAGGTTTTTTTCTTATGAGGAATGATTCAGAAGTTTAGGCCTATACTTGCTAAAACTTAGAAGGATGTGAGGAGATCCAACTGAGATATACAAGATGCTAAAAGGGATTGAAAAAGTTGGTGTAGAATGGACATTTCACCTTGACAGGCAATTTATAACAAGATGTCATGTTTTTAGGCTAAGGGGTGGCAGACTTAAAAGGGAGTTGAAGAGGAACTACTTCTCTCAAAGTGTCGTGTACCTTTGGAATTCAATACTTCAGGGTTTAGTGGACCACTGAATAAATGTAAGGAGGAGATAGGCAGATTTTCAATTAGTAATGAGTTAAAGGATTGTAAGGAGCGAGCAGGAAAGTGGAATCGAGGCAGAGATGAGATCAGCTATGATCATATTGAATGCCAGAGAAGTCTCAAAGGGCTGAATTACCTACTCCTGCTCTTTGTTCTTGTGTTCTTAAATCAGTCTTTCTTTAAATGAGTCAGTCTTTTAACTGTTAAGACAATTGTTCATTTATTAAACTGCAGACATTTTGAAATTGTTTTGCTTACTATTTTTGTTCTTTGATGTTGCTTTATTTGATCGTCACTGAAATGTCAGTATATAAATTCTTCATTCTGATAAGGGCTTTTGGTGCAGTGCCTTGATAGTTTAAAGACCATGGTATTTCATTGTGGAATTAACGTGTTTCATCTTGGGAGGGGGAAGAATTAATCCATTAAAAACCAAGAGCAGTAAAAGAAAACCATGCATGAAGATACTGGTTAAAACTTAGTTCAAATACATAAATGTCATCTTTGAAAAGAACAAATGCTTTAATTCTTCTTTGATTTCAGAAAGTTGTTTGAACATTTTAATTTGTTTGGAAACAAATATTTCTTTTAGAGAAAGACGTCAACAGAACAGATAGAACAAATCCTTTTTATGAAGGGCATGAAAATCCTGGATTGATTTTATTGCATGATATATTAATGACCTACTGCATGTATGATTTTGATCTTGGTAAGTATTATGATCTGTGAAAACTATGTTCAGTTTTACTTATGCAAACATTTATTATTTTGTAAATCTCTAGCTTTAACTTTACTGATAAATTATGACAATATTTTCTATCAAATGTATTTTTGTAGCATTAATTTAAGCTTTAATAAAAACATTGCAAATATATGCCTATATAGATAGGGACAGCATGCAAATAAACATTTGCTATTAAGTTATTCATTTCATTTGAGTTTAATATGTATTGAAATTGCTTGCTATATATGTGGCTTTATTACTGATTAACGATAAAATGTTTAATTTTTAGGGTATGTTCAAGGAATGAGTGATTTGCTTTCTCCCATATTGTATGTAATGGAAAATGAAGTGGATGCCTTTTGGTGCTTTGTTGCTTTCATAGAACAAATGGTAAGAATTAAAATTAGCTAGAATTGAATTCCAAGTTTTGCCACCACCTTAAATGGATCTCCCAATCTTTTTAAAAAGTTACACATCCACAGAGTACTGAGTTCAGAACTTAGATCACATGGCAAAGGAACTGAGCTTGTCAAAGCACACTTACTTACAATGGGTACATTCCTTTTAGATTTAAATAGACACTGCATTTATACCATCTAATTGCCAGATGCTGTCTCATATTGCCAATATGATCTCGTAGTTTCATAATTTTAAGTGATGTAATGGTCATTTTTTAAGTACAGTTGTAACCCTAAGACAAGTTATTGGTGTGAGGGCATCCAAAATTCCAACGGTCATTTGAATTTAGGATAGTTTATTGTTAACAGTAATGTAGAAGTTACTGTTTTCTTTCTTCAACTAACCATAAAGCTAGGAATGTAAACTAGCCAACTTTGAAAACAAATGTGTCCTCATGCCATTATTCATAATTTATAGCAGCTGAGAGATTATCAATGGATAGCACTGTCTTAATACTTGGGTTGACTAGCCACATTCAAGTGTTAATGGTAACTCTCTTCATGTAACTGCAGGTATAACTGCATGCTGTTGAATAATCAAATGTCTAATTTTAAAAATGGTTATTAGTTGCATGTTTCATGAACGTATACATTTAAAGTCAGAATAAAAAAGTGAATTTATGCCTGATATAACCAAAAATATTTTTCCACTGCTTGAAATACTATCTTTTTATGAGGGAGTTCAATTTGGACTTTGATCTTTTAAATCCATCCACTTGCCTACGTACCTTCCTTGGCTTATTTGCAGCTGATATCTTATTTTTTCCCTATTTATTCATTGTATTCTTTTATTTGCCATAATTCTTCTATATCTACCTTCCTTTCCTGTTTTTTTTCATCTGTTGCCATTTTTTGGTATATTTCCTTCTACCTTCCCTTTCCTGGTCTATTTCTCATCTTGCATTTAATGTTTTTATTTTGCTGTATTTATCTCCCACAACTCAGAAGAGTTTGGAAGTGAATATGGGCATTCAGAACCTTCAATTGTCTAATGCTGATCAGTAGAAGGAAAATAGATCAATGATATTAATTGGTGGATTTTTGACATGGATTAGCTAGGTTGCAAGTTAGGTGCAACTTTTTTTCATAAATGAAAGGTGTCAAAATTATTAGTATTTTTACTGTTTGTAAAATTCTAATATGATACGTATGTTTAATATCTTTATTTTTATTGTAGCATTGCAACTTTGAGGAGCAAATGCAAGGCATGAAAACAGAATTATCCCAGCTGAGTACATTATTAAAATTGCTAGACTTGGGGTTCTGGAATTATCTTGGTAAGTTTATTTTTTTTAAGTGTCCATCTGAAAAGCTAGATTTTGCTCTATATTCATTTTCCTGTCGGTTGATTATTTTTATGATTGTGGCCACTATTAATAATTGTTGCCTGCTGATTGAATGCAGTAGCATTGAGACTCCTATAAACCAATGTGCAAATAGTTGGGTGTTGTATTTCCATACTGCTAAACACCAATTCCACAACTATCTCCATTCTGTTCAGCAAAGGACAATTGCAATGGGAAGTCAGCAGTCTTCTAAGGAGCTGATTTTTTTTGTTTTGCAGGATAAAAATAACATTTTGAATAGAGAACTACATTTAAATAAAATATAGAAGTAGTAATTGTATGATCTTAAAACAGATATTCAGTCAGGTTTTTCAATTAATAAATTTTATGTACCAATATTTTTATTTGTTATTAATTTCAATAGCTGTAAGAAGCGTGTATGGTATTCTGGTTGAGTCCCATTTAGAAATGAGTTTAAGATGTTCAGTTTCTAATTGTTCACAGTATGCTTTATTTTCACATCTGCTCTGTGAAAGCAATGCTAATTTGAAGCCCCAACTACCCGAAGTGAATGCAAAAGGTCTACAGCACTGTTTTAAAGAGGAGCAGTGAAGTTCTTCCAATGCCTTCATTAATGTCACTCAACCACCCAAAACAAACAAACTAATCATTTATTTTTTTCTGTTGATAGGTGGTGTTGGGCAAGTGTTAGTTGTTTCTTTACATTTCTTTACATAACCGTACAGCCTACATTTTTAAAGTACTTTAAAAACTGTAAAATGCCTTGTATCACCTCTGAATTTTATTACTGTTAAGTAAAAACAACTTTTTTCCTTCAAGTCAGTTCAGAAATCTAAGCTTTGATAATTGAATATAAACATGAACAAAATAACTATGCAGAGCACTTTAGATATCCCTGCTCAACTGGAAAAGAGAATTTTTAACAAGATGAGTTGT
Source organism: Chiloscyllium punctatum (assembly GCF_047496795.1). NCBI lineage: Eukaryota > Metazoa > Chordata > Chondrichthyes > Orectolobiformes > Hemiscylliidae > Chiloscyllium > Chiloscyllium punctatum. The sequence goes on along the minus strand of NC_092770.1, from coordinate 13,882,500 downwards.
TTTCCTAGAATCTCAAGAATCTGGATATCTCTACTTCTGCTTCAGGTGGCTTTTGATACGGTTCAAAAGAGAGTTCAACTTTCAAGATACTCTTAGACTCTGGGAGGTTAGAATCATTTCATGCATATTGTACAGATGAATGTGATTTTGATTTTCAGTTCATCTTTAAAAAATGTCAGAATTACTTTGCAATAACTCTATTTATAAAGGAACGAAATATTGCTGAATAGGAAGACATGTTGCTGAAACTTTTCATCTTGTCCTCATCAGGGCAGATGCAAGAATGCCAAATTTTAACCATTAACGATTTATCCTATAGAAGAAAAATGGTGCTAACTCACTGGCAAGCTGACTGTTGAAGAGGGAATGCCAGGGAGAATACCGCAAAGGTATTCCTATAGGTTCATAGGTTCCCCATGTTTCTGGGATATTTGAAAATGACACAAGCCTTGATCGTGTTACTTTTGTTTGCAGAGAAGTGTCTGACGTAACTGCACAAAGGCTGGTATCCTGTCTTTTAAACATGTGCACTGTGGCTGTGACCAGCCAGCTCATGATGAAGGGCTTTTGCCCGAAACGTCGATTTTCCTGCTCCTCGGATGCTGCCTGATCGGCTGTGCTTTTCCAGCACCACTCTAATCTAGACTCTGATCTCCAGCATTTGCAGTCCTCACTTTTGCCTAGTTCAAAGCTAGTCCTAGTCTGAGGAGGCCTTCTGAATCTCCTGTTTATATCTGTCAGCCAGGGCTCCTTGATTGGCCCAGTTTAACTCCCCAAATCAAGAATCACATATTTAATGCCTGGGCAGCACAAAAGCTCAGTCGTTAGCATTGTTGCCTCACAGCATCAGAGATCTGGATTCAATTTCATTCTCGGGCAACTGCCAGTGTGGAGTTTGTACATTTTCCCCGTTTCTGCCGGATGCTCTGGTTTCCTCCCACAGTTCAACAATGTGCAAGTTAGGTGGATTGGGCCAGGCTAAATTACCCATTGTGTTTAGGAATGTGTAAGTTAAGTGTGTTAGCCATGGGAAATGCAGGGTTACAGAGATAGGGTAGGAGGATGGGGCTGGGGCTGGGGCTGGGGCTGGGGCTGGTTGATGTGCTCTGCGGAGGGTTGGTATGGACTGGTTGGGCCGAATGGCCTGTTTCCACACGAGGGATTCTATGGAGCATTCACTGGAATCTGTCTGGTCATGGTTCCAATTATTACAGTGACGAAATGTTATGAGCTCAACTGGTTATCTTAAATTGGTTGTTATTATTGCCAGCTGAAAATGTGTTGCTGGAAAAGCGCAGCAGGTCAGGCAGCATCCCAGGAGCAGGAGAATCGACGTTTCGGGATGAGCCCTTCTTCAGGAATGAGGAGAGTTGACTTTCCTCATTCCTGAAGAAGGGCTCGTGCCCGAAACGTCAATTCTCCTGCTCCTTGGATGCTGCCTGACCTGCGCTTTTCCAGCAACACATTTTCAGCTCTGATCTCCAGCATCTGCAGTCCTCACTTTCTCCTGTTATTATTGCCATTAGTATACTCTGGACTGATCAGCAAGTTCTGCTCAATTGCAGAATCACATTTACCCATGGACTTTTTGTTAGTTTCGCATTTTCGTTTAAATTTGATTTGTACTCTGCCTACTCCAAACAACTGGCAGAATATGTTAATTAACAAGGGATAAAAATACTGAATCTGAAGCTATAATTAAGGAATGTGGAATGCATAACCTGTTATAAAAAAGGGCAGAAGTCTTTTCCATTAGAACAATATGGAACAAATATTCCATTTTCCTATGGAAGGGTTGTCAATACCATCAGATCTAAATCTTAATCACAGTACTTGGAAAGTAGAAATTTCCTTTAAAATTATTCTTTGTTTCTGCATTCACCATCTTCATGGGGAAGGTACATTGGCTGGCTAAAAGTGTTCTTCACTTGCCGCTGCATGTCATGCCAAAATCTTGTGTCTGTGTTCCTTGACTACCTTATCTAAGCCTGTCACACTTGTTTATACCTCTATCAAATTTCTCTTCCATCTCCTTTCCTTAGAATTATTTTCACTTTCCATTATTTTCAGCACCCTTTCAAAGACCTTTACATTTTTCCTCAAGTGTGGTGATTTGCAGTCGACTCAGTATTCAGGTTAAGGTCTAACTAGAACCCCAAACAGGTTCAGAGCAACTCGCCTGCTTTTGTACTCAATACCTCTACTTATGCAGTCCAAGACCCCACACAATTTGCTAATCATTCCATATACACTAGTACCATTAAAGATTAATATGCATGTGTCCCCAGGACCCTCTGTTCCTGCACACATTTTAGAATTGGGCTGTCAGTCTAAACTGACTCTCTCTATCCCTTGTGACAAAATGCACTGCCTCACGTTTCACGATCTGTATTAAGTGCCTTCTGCTACATGTCTGCCTATTCCACTTGGGTACAGGTGTCCTGTGCAGGCAGTTTGTCACAATTTGTGTGCCACTCCTGTAAGTTTGGTATTGTCAGTTAATTTTGAAAGTTTACTTCTCATTCCAAGATCCAAACTTATAAATGCAAGCAAAAAAAATGATGAATAATCAATTAGTTCTATATATATTTGTTATATTTGTCTGCCATTGTGTGTGTGTGTGTTTGGGGTGGGGGTGGAGGATTTGGGGGTGAAAAAGCATGCTTGCATTAATGTACTCAAAACAAAGTCTTCGGGAACATACCGGTATCTAAACTTGATTTGTAGATCCCAAAAGGAACGGTAGAAATTTTCGCCTAGGTATGCATCATTTGGTTCTCTCTCATTTAGTATTTTTTGATTTTGTTTAACTGAGTAATTTAGAGAGAATGTAGTTCTAGTTTCCCTGACAATATTGAGAGAATATTGTTTTTTTTAAATGTGCCTTCAGCAAGATGTTCAGCTGAACATACTGCTAACAGAAATAAATGGAACAATTATTACATCAACCAGGTGGGAAGAAAACCACAAAAAATTAAATTGTGAAGATATTTGAAGATTATTTTTTTGAAAGTGCTGACACCCGAACTGTTATCAACAATATTCATATCTTCCTCCTGATTCTAGAAGGGATCACAGTAGTAATAATCAAATCATAAGAATGGAGGAAATTAAATTTTGACAAGCATTGGAGGAAAAAAAAATCTCTTTGTTTTCTAGGTTATGTGGACTGGATTGCCTTGCCAGAATTTTCATCTGTTGATATGCTGTGCTATACTGGACTCTGAAAAACAGAAGATAATGGAAAACCATTATGGCTTTAATGAAATTCTAAAGGTACTTAATTATTTATACATTAAAAGATCAGATGCAGAGTTGCATGCTTTACCAATATTTCAGATCAGAATCAAGCAGTTAGTTACAGCACAGGAGGGGCCATTCAGCCCATTACGTCAGTGCTGGGTCTCCAAAGGAGCAATTCACATTGTTGCTATTTCCTGTGTTAAGCCCATACTCCACCTTCTTCATTTTCACGTAATGATTGAATTTCCACTTGAATGCCTTGATAAAAGCTGTCAGGTTCTGTATTTCAGATCCTAACTATGCAGTCACTGAAAATATTTTTACTGATGTTGTTGTTGCTTCTTTTGCCAGTTACCTTAAATCTGTGCCATCTGGGGCTAGATTTTCTGGGAAGTGGCAATTTTCCATTGATTATTGCTCCACACTTTACAAAAGAAGAGGGCTCCTCAGTTTTGAATGGAGATTCTAATCAAGGCTTCTCCAGAAGTGCAGTCTCACTTCTATTCTGACAATTCTTTAATAATGTAGACCGGTTAGCAGAAGGCAAACGGTACCCCTATTTCACAGCAGTCAGCTGCTGTATACTGAAATTTAAAGGTTTAGAGAGCACATTAACAGCTGCTGTCAAAAGTTAAGTTCGTAGGGTAAGTGTGATTCTAGGCTGTTCGGAAGGTAAGGTGATCAGAAAGTAGGCTCCCAGCAGAATTAACTGTCAAGTGGGAGGGGACAGGGTGCTCAGTGGGTAGGGGCAAATTGGCAAGGAAACCAGGTAAGTAAAACTGTGTTTAGAATAGGTCAAGAAGGTGTTGGCTTGGGCAGTGGAGTGGGTGGGAGAGGAGTAGTTGAGGATGGGTCTTAGGTTACTATGGGGTCAGTTAAATAGTCTAACTTTTCTGCATTGGCTACTTATTTAATTTCATTAAAACCCCCTGAAGTATTGGATTTAAACTGAGCCGTTTGGAGATTTTTAAGTGTAGAGAAATTTGCCACTGAAGTCTATAATTTCCAGGCAGTTAATTTAGAATCTGCTATGATGGGGATTCCTCAGGGTCCCCATAAGCAATTCCCATCCACACTGGAATAATGAATGTCTGGTCAATGGAAAACCCAGGCTCTAATTCCTTCCACCAATGGTCACTTTTTTTCCTTATCTAGTATGTCCAGACTCTATGATTGTAATATCTCTATCAGATCTCTTCCCAACCTCCTTCAAGGAAAACATAATTCTTTCTTCATACCTAGTGATGAGAAATGTCATTCCCTTGCATCTTTTATGCACACAAGCAGGCTTAATCTTCCTTAAACTTTATATAATGCAGGATTTGGCTTTTTTCCTCCTTGAAATCCACATTGAGGACTTGTTACTTTTGTATTCTTAGCACATCAATGAACTTTCTTTGAAATTGGATGTAGAAGAAGTACTTTGTAAAGCAGAGGCAATTTACTGTCAAATGATGAAATGTAAGGTGAGTGACATGCAGTGAAGTGTTTAACCTCACAGTAATGAATTATGCATGACATTGTGTCAAGCCTTTTGGATCACACAAGTGCATTTTATACCAGCTATTAATTAAAATGTAAATGCTTTTATTGCATAGAGCAATACTGTTAATGCAGGTAATTAAATATTAAAATAAATTTGATAATCTTAAGTTATTCATTCATGTTCACAATTTTGTCCAATGAGGATTGTTAATTTCAAAGTAGCTGTAATATGTTGTAATAAATGATTCAAGCTATCAATACAGTTTAATTCGAGTGAAAATGTACATGAATAGCTTTGATTATAGACTGTGTGGTACATCTTGTTTAAACAAAACTTATTTAAAAACGTTTGTTTAATATTACTAGTGTTATGTTGTGTCTACACAGTCTATTTGAAATTGTATGTACAGATGCCTATTGTTCCGGTTTCAAATGCTCAAATCAGTTCTGAATACACACTTTAAAACTCCTTTGATCATCTCTGCTGTTGCATAGACTTATCAGTTAATATGGAGAAATTGCAAAGTAACAAAAGGTTTTCCATGGCAACCTTTGACAACCATATTTCAATTTCCTGTATCTTGTCATTGCCAAGGTTACAGTTTAAAATTACAATAGTATGGTGTATTTTAAGTAAAACAGAAAAAACTTGAAATTAAAATGTTTTTTTTATTTAAACTATTGTGTGTATTGTTTAGGATTTGCCACAGGCTGTTGGTGAAATTCTCGGCCTAAAGGATAGCACAACTATAACCCCTGATTTGGAAATCAATGCGTCTGAGTCAGGAGATACCAAAAATTCCTGGAGGGCAAGCCATTCTGTTTCGGCAGTGGCTTCCTTAACACAGACAAATGACGACTTAGCTGAACATACAAGCACTGTTCAGAATGGGCGCAAGGCAACGACTGTAGAATGAAGTTGAAATCTGAAATTTTGTGACCCTAGCCAAGTGAGATGCCACAATTTGTTTACTTTTTTTTGCAAAAGTCTTCATAGATAACATATCAGTATTTGGAATGATCTGTGGTTTTAGATATGTGCAGGATTGGTATGAGAAATGCCCTGTTGCAGTTCCAAATGTTTTTTTAAAAATGAATGCAAAGAAAATTTAATTTTTCTAATTACTTAAAACCATAAGGGCCTTCATATAGAAATGATTTTTCAGACTTCCTTGTGTCAAACATGAATATTGAATGGGAATGAGGTTTTGTTTCATAGAAAAAATAATTATTTTGTTAATTCATGAATGCTTATCTAATTAGTACCTATGATTTAATTGAAAGAGGGTTTTCTCTCAAAAATTCCTCCTGAAATCAAAGACATAATTTTTTTTGTAGTTCTTAAATAAGCTTTATAACTAGCTTGTCTGATCCACATTGGTGCTTAATGACTGTCTAAAATGAGCACTTGGGTGAGATATTTCATTCTTGATCAAGTTTTGTCTGAGTTGAAGATTTAGGAAAGCAAATATAGTGGATGGAGGATTTGCTCAGCTGTTGGTTAAGTCGTTAAAAAGTTCCACCGGACATATTTGTTCTTAAAAGAAACCTAGTACTTTAGAGCTACTCTACAGATTTTGAATTAGCTATCCTGATAGCTCTAACAAAATTGATTGCAAGTATTTGTAAAATAACCTGTGAACATTCAAATAAGACTTCAGCTTAATACTGCATTCTACAGTGCTTTGGAGGAAGAAATTGCTTACAAGTTTCTCTGCTGTGATACATTATATGCAGTATTAATTAAAGAATATTCACCACATTGTAACATTAAATCTGAGACTATAATACCTAAAATTAGTTGATAGCAGGAGAGTTCTCTTCAGGGATCCTGTAAGATATAGCACTGCTAGAGATTGTCAGAACTGCCAAGAAAGTTATTTTAAATTGCAATTAATGGAATGCTTAGCCTAATATTCCTTATCAAAATGCAAAACAAAATTTTATATATCTTCTAATCAACTGAGAATATATGTTGAAAAGCATATTTTTAAGCTACTGCATTTCCCATCCATACTCTAATGTATGGTTAACAATTAAAGCATGTTCAATAAATGTATAACTTGATTTACTTTGATTTTTACTATAATAAGAAATGTACAGTGGCACAATTTCTAACAGTTGTATAAAGCCTGAAATTTTGTATTCTGATTGTGTACAAAAGTAAATGTAATATATAACTCTCCTTTCTAACATATGTACTGTGTTCACAAGGGACTATTTTTTAGTACAAATATGTTTTGTTGAAAAGGAAATCCCTGTTTGCACTGCTTTTTATTATGGAAAACTTAAGATCATTTTACTTTACAAAGGCATTAAAGTCAAGTACATGGAAGAAAGGTGTAAAATTACATAAGTTTGTATGCTACCCATTAATATAAATGTAACAAAGAAACTTTTAAATTGAAATAAACATCCTTGAAGAGCTTCAGCTAATGTCTTTAGTGCAAAGAAAACTTCAGTTTTCAGTTTAATTCAAACTGAGTTTCTGGAGGATGTTAATATGATATCTCAAAAACTAAAACTCTGACTTAACATACAGTCAATAACAATGCCATTGACTGATCAGACAATACTTTGTGCTTCAGCTCTTACAGCTCTACTTATTTTGATTTAAACTTAAAGCATTGGTAACCATTTAAGGTCTACATATGAAAAAAACTTAATGTTTAAAGTATTTAAAATATTTTCTTTACTTAGAATATCATCAATGATATATATTTTTAGTGTGCAAAATGTCTTGTATAGTCATATAAAGTAAATTACCATGGAATCGGACAATACAAGAAGGCAGGCTGGAGAAGCCTGTACCACCTTTTCTTAGGGTATTTATCAGTTATGATCTTTACCTGCATTTGAGGAGCATAGGTGTTGGTGTTTTTTTATTTCCTACTGCTTCCACTGAAGAGGGATATCTTGGTATTGTGAAAGACGAGGTATTGTGCATCATCCAAAGTGATCAGACACAGTATATTTTCCAGGTGAAGGCCATACATAGAGTTGAACAGAATAGAATAGCAATTTATTGCCCGGTGTATTTTTACAAAAAATAGTGAAAAGTTTTATAAGTTGCCATGACGTGGTGTCTGTATCAATGACATAAGTCACAGATAAGAAGAAGAAAGTAAAAGTTATGGTCGAGTTCATCTCTGATCACTTTCAGTTCGGGGAAAGCCAATTAAAATGGTGAACGTTGGAATACCTATACGCTGTTGCTGAAGAAGACCTCCATGCTGGGACAAGACCACCAAACCAAGACTGCCTAACCGAGACCACCCCTCCAGCACGTGGTGACCACTATGCCAGAAAGACGCAGCCTGCCAGCCTATTGGAGTACCCATATAGTAGGCATTACCTGGTATATACTGGAAACATTATTTTCAGTTACTTCTCAATAGTTCCTTAAAGTATATCTTATCCCCTTCCAGCCTTTAAGCAATATTATCCCTGTACTTTACTTGTATGGAAAATTGCATGTTCTGTGGGATGAGTGATGACCTAATTGCTATAATCTGTTCGCTTGATCACATGTTATAAAATGCTAAAGGTAAAAACAATGACTGCAGATGCTGAAAACCAAATACTGGATTAGTGGTGCTGGAAGAGCACAGCAGTTCAGGCAGCATCCAACGAGCAGCGAAATCGAAGTTTCGGGCAAAAGCCCTTCATCAGGAATAAAGGCAGTGAGAAGGGCTTTTGCCCGAAACGTCGATTTCGCTGCTCGTTGGATGCTGCCTGAACTGCTGTGCTCTTCCAGCACCACTAATCCTGTTATAAAATGCTGTTAATTCTCTCTTTAGCTAAAATATTAAATATGGCTAAGGTTTGTACTGCCTCACTTAACTAATATGAATTTAATTGGAATGACATGGAAATGTGAAACAAAATATATATTTTAAAAAAGAAATAAAGTAGATATAGAAGAGGTTAAAGGAACTAAATGGATGACTGTCAGAGGTACAAGCACTAAAGACCAAATAGCTTCCTTCTACATGGAAAAAATAAGTGTCCGTTATTGATTTATAAGTTGTTAGTTTGTGAAACTAAACTTTTCCAAGATGGATTCCTCAACACTATTCTTAAAATTGCAATAAACAAAGTTATTACATTGAAAACTAGATCCATTTCTGTTTAGGTACATTGTTTAAAGCTTATTTTTGTGATGAAAATTTTTCTTGAGCTAAAGGGAAGTATTTACAAACTTCCAGGAACTTTTATTTAGGTTACACAATTCTAGGGAGTCCAAAAAGAGTACTAGCATCCACTAAGGCTTTAATTTCCTGTTGTCCAGGAAATTAGCACAGATCATCTTAATCTTTCATTCAGTTTATGCCTCACATTTGTTCTCCTGTTGGCAATATTTGCTTTCTCCAAATTTCTTATTGGTTTAAAAAGATTTATTGCGCAGTGTTTCAGTAGCTATGACATACATTCTCTGCCATTTATAAGGAAACTAGTTTTATTAAAAAAGTGCCATAAGATCTTGACGTGGAATATTTTGTTTCTGCAGGATGCTGTCTTTTTAGTTATGTGCATAAAATTACATTTATCTCATCACATTATTGTTTCATACATTGTAAAACGTGGATTGATAATATTGTAGATTAAAATAAATGCCAGTTACATTTATATCTGCCATTGCACAAAACATCAGAGTTTCACAATAACCTCATGCTGTTCAGTTGAAATCTGAAACTTTTACTTTGGAACTAATGAAGATACCGTTATTGTGGATTGGTTTTAGTTCCTGATTTATGAATACACATGGGAACTCCCACCTGGGAGGTGTTTCTTCATTTTATGACATAGTAAAAACTACATACAATGGAAACCTTTGCTGATATTTGTATGTACCTTGTTTTCTTTTGTAAGGGAGAGAAATAGATGCCTTCAAGAGAGTACATCTATTAATTTGTGGGATAAGGACACTTTAACTGTTTGAGCTTGATTCCATCCTTAGATTCTCATCCATTATCCATTATCAATTATGGATAATTCTGGGCAACATACCTGTACCACTTAATTTTATTTTGGTTATTAATACTGGAAGCTGACTGTGAATGTTGCCACTGTCAAATGTTAAGTGAGGGGGAAAAAGTTCAAAACATCTCTAATTATTTTTTCATTGTAGCAAATATTATGATTCCAGCTGATGCTGATTCTCAAGTCAGATTCCAAACTGCAATTTGCCTTGCTTGAATCAGTTTTCTTTGGTTTTGATGAGGTGGTCTCTTGCTGCAACACAAATATGCTTTGCTGCAGATTTGGTTTAACAATAAAACAAGTTTATTAGGCCAACAGACTTAAGAATAAAGTAGAATAAACCAAGCTATTTGCATATAACGTGTGTTTAAAGGTTTATAAACTGATCATAAAACATTTTGTTCCCAAAATTGTACCTTTATAGGACTTAGCAGAGAGAATCCTCTTCCCTTTTGTACCACAGGGCTTAATTTAACTATGGCTTCAACTCCTCACCTTGAGAACCAATAACCTCTTCTTGGAACCTTCATATAACTGAGCTTAGAATTTCTCAGATTCAAATTATTCCTTCAGATTGTAATGAAATAATTCTGGTCTGGAACTTTCAAATGGAACTGCTTACACTGAGGTAACATATTTATTAAGAAGTTAAAACCTCCATTAATCAGAAGCAACTGAATTGCAAATTCAGCTTCAACCCAGATTTCTGCAAAACAGCCAAATTGAAATCCAAAAGCTTATTCCTGATCTATGAGTGTTTCCCCTAATTAAAAGAAAAAAATCATAATCTTTGACCTTCTAAACTAAAATCCTGATGCACTTTTACTTCGTTCACACCTAGAATCTCCAAAGATTATCTCTGTCAGACAGTTTTAAATGAAAATGGCAAGAGAAATACCTGCAAGTTAATCATTGAATCTCTTCAAGACACACAAGCCAAAACCATATTGTAATAGCTCAAATATTAACTCTCAAATAAGTGATATTAAAATATAGATAAATCACATGCCTTATGTTGCATGAACTCCCTGGAAAGAATGAAAATGAATCTTTAAATAGCATTTTCATTACAAATCTAAAAATATCTTAACATTATTGCAACGTTCACATTAACAGGAATGACATTAAAATTAAATAATTGGTTACACAGTTACCATATTTTGCATTAGTCATAGCATTGTACAACATTGAAATGGACCATTTGGTCTAGCTCATCCGTGCCAATGAGATAGAAGCCACTCTAGTTGAATTGGCCCTTATCCCTCTAACCCCTTCCTATTCATGTACCCATCCAGATGCCTTTTAAATTTGGTAATTGTATATGCCACCACCACACCACCTTTGGCAGCTTGTTCCATATAAGCACTACACTCTGAAAAAGTTGCCCCTTTAGGTCCCTCTTATTATTTTGCCCCTCTCACCTTAAACCTATGCCCTCCAGTTCTGGACTCCTGTTTCTGGGGAAAAGACCATGGAAACCTCTTTAAAGGCCATCCCTCAGCCTCCAATGCTTCAGTGAAAAAAGTCCCAGCTTATTCAGTCTCTCACTATAGCTCAAACCTTCCAATCCTAACAACATCCTTCTAAATCTCTTCTGAACCACTTGGTGTTTAACAACATTCTTCCTATTGCAGGGAGACCAGAACTGAACACCGTATTCTAAAAATGGTCTCACCAATGTCCCACATTATGTCTTCATATGTGCTATTGATAAAGTGTCTGCTGTAATATTTTCTTTTCCAGGTAGATGAATGATTTTCAAACTATATTTAGATTAGATTCCCTACAGTGCGGAAACAGGCCCTACGGCCCAACCAGTCCACGTCGACCCTCCAAAGAGTAACCTACCCAGACCCATTTCCTTCTGACTAATGCGCCTAGCACTAAGGGCAATTTAGCATGGCCAATTCACCTAACCTGCACATCTGTGGGAGGAAATGGGAGCACCCGGAGGAACCCCACGCAGACACGGGGAGAACATGCAAATGCCACACAGACAGTCGCCTGTGGCTGGAATTGAACCTTGGACCCTGGTGCTGTGAGGCAGCAGTGCTAACCACTGAGCCACCGTGCCACCCTCATGGTTGAAGAATTAAGCTCCAATGAAATATTTAAGTTTTTGTACCAAGCTTCTTCAAAGAAAAGCAATAGATCGCGGTCTGCATAAATGACAATACCTTCTACGTTGTTCATGATGTAGCACCAACACACAACTGTTTCACTTTCAGTGATTGAATATTGCTGATATGTTTCTTTGGAAAATAATTGACAGACTTTACAATCCCATCAATTCATGTTGCAGTGAAATGGCCCCCACATGAGGCAAGACGATACTTGGGCCTTATTTCAGTGTGGTTGAAATAAATCACCTTTGCCTTGCCAAATGCACTCAGTCAAATTTATAAGCAAATTGGTTTTTTGTAACCAATCAAAAAATTTAGTCAAGTGGTACAGATATATCCAGTTTTGTCTAAAAAACAAAATAATTAATGTAAACAACAGATACATAGTCCTTCAATGACTTTGTAGGCTAATCTGTAGAATGTTGCCAATGCCTTTTTCATTCCATGGGGTATGACTTTGTATTGATGATGTTCATCTGGTATTCCTTCAATGCGCTTGTGAATTTGCATGGGCAGAGTCTTATAGGACTATGAGAAAGTGAGGATGTTTAGGGGTTTAGATAGGGTTGACCATGAGAACCTTTTTCCACGTATGAAGTCAGCTATTACGAGGGGGCATAGCTTTAAATTAAGGGTTGGTAGGTATAGGACAGATGTTAGGGGTAGATTCTTTACTCAGCGAGTTGTGAGTTCATGGAATGCCCTGCCACTGGCAGTGGTGGACTCTCCCTCTTTATGGGCATTTAAATGGGCATTGGATAGGCATATGGAGGATAGTGGGCTCGTGTAGGTTGGGTCTTGGATCGGTGCAACATCGATGGCCAAAGGGCCTGTACTGTGCTGTATTTTTCTATGTTCTATGTTCTATGGGGACTGCAGATGCTGGAGATCAGAGTCAAGAGTGTGGTGCTGGAAAAGCACAGCAAGTCAGGCAGCATCCAAGGAGCATGAGAATTGACGTTTCAGGCAAGAGCCCTTTATCAGGAATGAGGCTTGTGAACTGAAGGGGTGGAGAGATAAATGGGAGGGGGTGGGTCTGGGGGCAAAGTAGTTGAGAGTGTGATAGGTAGATAGAGGTGGGGGTACTGGTGATAGGTGAGAGAGGAGGGTGGAGCGGATAGGTGGGAAGGAAGATGGACAGGTCCTAAGGGCAGTGCCGAGCTGGAAAGTTGGAACTGGGATAAGATGGTGGGACGGTGGCTCAGTGGTTAGCACTGCTGCCTCACAAGCGCCAGGGACCCAGGTTCGATTCCAGCCTTGGCCGACTGTCTGTGTGGAGTTTGCACATTCTCCCCGTGTCTGTGTGGGTTTCCTCCCACAGTCCAAAGATGTGCAGGTCAGGTGAATTGGCCATGGTAAATTGTCCATAGTGTTAGGTGCATGAGTCAGAGGAAAATGGGTGGGTTACTCTTCGAAGGGTCAGTGTGGACTTGTTGGGCTGAAGGGCCTGTTTCCACACTGTATGGAATCTAATCTAAGGTGGGGGGAGGGGAAATGAGGAAACTGGTGAATTCCTTATGAAGGACTCTTGCCTGAAATGTCTATTCTCCTCCTCGGATGCTGCCTGACCTGCTGTGCTTTTCCAGCACCACATTCTCGATTCTTCAAAAGCAATGAAGTACTGTATAGTGGAATCAGGTGACATACATACAGCAGGCCTCATCTTGAAATTGGGATCAATTCACACTACCTATCTTTATTTTTGTGAGCGGCATGCAAGTTTCTTGTTTCGCAACTCACCTCATCAATATTTAGTCTCCCAGCTTACCAAACTTGAGAAAAAAAAGCTAGACTTTGGGAAAACTGAACAAGAAAAGCCAGTGTGAGTACTTGAATTCTGCTTGCTCCAAACAATGTCCATGTTGGAAATTGGACACCAACATTTTAAGGTGTGATCCGTGGGCGAATTTGGTTAGATAAGGTGAAAAAATGCACGAGGATTCATGGCAGAAAGCTTAACGTGCATCACGACTCAGACTTAACCAAAGAGCGACAGGTTTCAACTCCATTTGATGATCTCCGAATTGTAATTATGTGTGATGTATTATTGTCATCTGTCAGACTGTTGATTCTCTTATCCTTAATACTTGATGCTCATTTAAGTAAGGTTTTAAATTTACAGGAATGCTATTTTTGAATTCTTCCATGATAAAATTTTTCCTCATATTCTCAATTTTTCCCCTCTAGCTTTAGTGGTCTAAACCACTCATCCTCTAGCATTTCTTTTTCCTTGCAAATCCTACCAATGTCCGATGAGGTTTCTTTCTTGAGGTCCTAAATATTAATTGTTAAGCTTCAAGCACAAGCTGTTAAGCATTCAGTATTGCCTGATAGTTTTGCACACTGTAGATGATTCTTCAGCCAAACCAGTGTACTCAGCCGTAGCTGCACTTGTCAAAATGCTCTGTAACATTAAAATAATAATTGACCTCTTTATTTGTCCAGATTTCTTCTCAAATGAGATAAAATACCAAATGATTCAATTTTCAGTAAGTTTAGGCACTAAATGTAGATTTAGTACAGTTATAGTCCCACTTTAAAATCAGAAGTATCCTCCAAAGTATTATTTCTTCCTATGTCTTTAAGTTTTCCTTTGGCCAACTCATGTTCTCTCTTTGGTGTTTACGTTTTATTTCCAAATTCCTTTATTTGTCTTTTTCTTCCCTTTACACTTTAAATTGTTTTCACTCTAAATCTGTATTTCTGTCTCCAGTTCAAGTCTTTTTATCTCATTTTATGTTCAGTTTTTCAATTTCTAGTTATATTCCAGCTAATTCCATTCGTGATATCATATTTTCTGGTTCCTTCCTTCCAATTCTAAATGATGGTTAATCACTTGAAGCATAACATCCTTACAATTCATGCTTTTACTTCAACGTTCAATTAAGCCATTAACTCTCAGTTTAGCTTTAGTCAAAGATTTCAAATAATCCACTATTATAACTTGCACCATCCAAAAAAAAAGTTAAATTCAAAGCCATCTTCCAATAAAATTCACGACAACACATCTGCTTTATGTCCAGAACCACCACACAACTGTTGTTTTAAAAAGATAGAAAGACATGGACCCCTTTTAATTCCAGTGATTTCAACTCCTGCCAAGAGCTCCTAATTGTTATGATCCCAGTTGTGATCAGGAGCAACTGTTATACGCATTCAACTTCAGTCAAGACTTCTGCAAAATTGCCAAGCTAAAACCCAAAAGCTTCATCCAAAAAGGCCCTTCGTTGAAAAAAGTTGCTGGCTTTGAAGGGAATTTACAAGAGAAAGTCAGGAGCTCTTACAAGACCTTGTATTTTGTGAAACTGGATCTGATGCTGGTTTCATTTGCCTTGTTGCAATTGTTGCTGATCCCTACTGCTGCTGCTGCACTGGGGCCAATGTTAATACCAGGGCTGCCCAAAAAAATGCATTGCCTCAGACATAGCTTTTATGAAAACATATATGTTGGAAACCCTAAGGTTTCTATTTGGCCCATCAAATCCACACTAATCTTCTGAAGAGCATCCCACCCAGACCCACTCCCATACACTATCCTTGTAATCTTGCCTTTACCGTGGCTAATCCACCTAGCCTCTGAATTCTAGGCAATTTAGCATGGCTAGTCCACATAACCTGTGCATCTTTGCACTGTAGTAGGGAACCTTGCGCAGACCTGGGGAAAATGTGCAAACTCCATGTAAACAGTGCCTGGGCCTGGAATCGAACCTGGGTCCCTAGCACCTTGAGGTAGCAATACTAATCATGAGCCACCAAGCCACCCATGGCATATTTAGAAGGGCACAGTGTTTGATCCTGTTGAAGACATTGCATTATTCCAAAGTTTTCTTTGGAATTGGTAGCAAAGAACAAAATGTTTCATGTACAGTAAAACTATTATCCACCCTCTCTTGGATCTGAAATAGAAAAATCTGAGGTAGTAACTTGGATGAGAATGAAGATGATAAAAAAGAAATAATGAACAAAACAATCACTTGAAGTAAAGATAAATGATTTGGAGATGTGGGTGTTGGACTGGGGTGTACAAAGTTAAAAATCACACAACACCAGGTTATAGTCCAACAGGTATAATTGGAAGCACACTAGCTTTCGGAACGTCGCGCCACTACCACCTGATGAAGGAGTGACACTCCGAAAGCTAGTGTGCTTCCAAAGATAAATGATGGTTTTGATGTTGAACTTTTCTTTTACTTTCTGTCGAATTGCCAGAGAAGAATCATAGCAAGTTACAGCATGTAAGGAGATCATTCAGCTTATCTTGTCCATGCCAGTTCTCTATAAGCGCAACTCAGCCTGTGCCCTTTTTCCACAGCCTTGCAACTTATTTCTCCTCAGATAATTATCCAAGTATCTTTTGAGGGCCTCGATTCAGCCTGCCCCCTCCCAATATCAGACAACATGTTCAAAATCTTAATCGTTCACTTCCTAAAACGGTCTTTTTAATATGCTATTGCATTTCACATGTGTTGCAAAAGAAGTACCAGGTATTCAATGCAACTTTTTTCGAAGTTAGTTATCTAATTTTATTCAGAATCACATACAGCTATCACTTTGATACATAACTTCTGATAAGGGGGTTAGTATGGAATGTATGTAATTAAACATTTGCTCATCCAGAATTGGATTGAGAAGGTTATAATTTTTCCTTGTGCATTTTTGCAGCACTTACTCATTCTTTTTTTCTTGTACAAGGCAGACAGTATTTTGGTCTCAGGTATGACAGGAGTGAGTCATGCCTTCTCGTTTATTGCGCAATCAACGGGGTTGATATTGATGATCTGCATCTTGTAATTACCTCTGCAAAGTATTAAAATAAACCCTTATATTAAAATGTTATCAGTTGTTACATGGTATCAAATCCGTTCGTATGTCTAACAGAAATATTTATCTGCCACATTGGAATATGAGTCTTGCTAAAGTGTCCAGTATATGAGTTTGCATGTGAATATTCTACGGTCTAAAATAATCTATATAGTTGGCATTGGTGACCAGAAGTCAGTCAGTCTTTTATCAATTCAAGGGATTATAACTTCAGATCTGCCAAGCCCCAGAACATCACATGCTTCTCAATTCCAAGACACCCCTTCTTGTTGCTACAAACCACATAATTATTCACCACTTCCCTGCTGTTTCGCCACTTACTTTTCAATATGATCCCAATGTATCTCAAGCTACCTAGTTCAGTCACCAATTCCAGCCGAAGATCATTGGCCTAAAAAGATAACTCTCTTTCTTGCTGTGCACATTCTGCCTCTCACTCTCACCAACAACATTGAGACAACCACAGAGACTGGTAGGCTTGTCACTGCTATGGTCATGGGAGCCCTTTCCTGGAATGTGATCCAGTCATGACCAGTCATAAGCAGTCCAGTACTAATACCTTGTTTTGGACATCATTTTGTTGTCTGTCTTGTGAAAATTTGCTTGATGATGCTATGTTTTCCCTCATCATTCTTTCATGCCACCATAGAATCCCTACAGTGTGGAAACAGGTCCTTTGGCCCAACAAGTCTATAGCGACCCTCTGAAAAGCAACCCGCCCAGACTCATTCTCCTATCCCATATTTACCCCTGACTAATGCATCTAACCTACACATCCCTGAACACTATGGGCAATTTAGCATGGCCAGTTCACCTAACCTGCACATCTTTGGACTGTGGGTGGAAACCGGAACATCAGGAGGAAACCCACATAGACACAGGGAGAATGTGCACACTCCACACAGACTGTTGCCCGAGGCTGGAATCGAACCCAAGTTCCTGGAGTTATTAGATTAGATTACTTACAGTGGAAACAGGCCCTTCTGCCCAACAAGACCACACCGACCCGCTGAAGCGTAACCCACCCAGACTCATTCTCCTACATTTACCCCTTCACCTAACACTATGGGCAATTTAGCATGGTCAATTCACCTAACCTGCACATTTTTGGATTGTGGGAGAAAACTGGAGCACCCGGAGGAAACCCACACAGAAACAGGGAGAACGTGCAAACTCCCCACAGAGAGTCACCTGAGGCGGGAATTGAACCTGGGTCTCTGGTGCTGCGAGACAGCAGTGCTCACCACTGTGCCACCGTGCCACCCTGTGGGATTTAAGCAACCTTGGCAAGGCTAGCCATTGTTGCATATCTCTAACTGCTTTTGGTGATGAGTTAGCATCTTGAACTGTGTTCCATCTGGTTAAGTACACACTGCTGTTATCAAGAGACCTCTAGGTTTTAGTGAGTTTTGAGAAGATTTGTAGCTCAGGTTGAGGTTCTGGATGTAGGTTTGCTCGCTGAGCTGGAAGGTTCATTTCCAAACGTTTCGTTCCTCTACTAGGTAACATCTTCAGTGGGCCTCTGGCGAAGCAATGCTGAAAATTCTTGCTTTCTATTTATATGTTTGGGTTTCTTTGGGTTAGTGATGCCATTTCCTGTGGTGAAGTCACTTCCTGTTCCTTTTCTCAGGGGATGGTAGATGGAGTCTAACTCGATGTGTTTGTTGATAGAGTTTCAGTTGGAATGCCATGCTTCTAGGAATTCTTGTGCATGTCTTTGTTGGGCTTGTCCTAGGATGGATGTGTTGTACCATCAAAGTGGTGTCCTTCCTCATCCGTATGTAAGGATAATAGTGAGAGAGGGTGAGGAAGGACACCACTTTGACTGGGACAGTCTGCATTCTTGGAGAAAGTGAGGACTGCAGATGCTGGAGATCAGAGCTGAAAAATCAGAGCTGAAAACACATTTTTCAGTCTGCATTCTTGGTTTGGTGGAACTGTCTGCAGCTCCAGTAATGATCAACACTCCTGATTACTCGACAGGGAAAACACAACTGCCACTGATCCAATTGACCAGGAGTTGTCCAAGATGAGGTATCCTACTGAAAGTAGACCAAAAGTCCCACCTTAAAGCATTGAAGCTTCTCTCAGCTTCAAATTGTTGCAGGGCAACTGTCAAGATCTTGGATTGGTTGCCTCACACCCCAACATTTTAATCTGGGGTGGGAGGAATATGTGCTTGGAACATTACATCGCTAAACTATAGTCCATTGTACACTACTGTCAGAGACAGAAGTGATTTTTTTTCTAAGGGAAAAAGTGACGACTGCAGATGCTGGAGATCAAAGTGGAGAGTGTGTTGCTAGAAAAGCACAGGAGGTCAGACAGCATCCGAGGAGCAGGAGAATCAGGATTTCTGATGATGGGCTTACGCCCGAAACATCGATTCTCCTGCTCCTCGGATGCTGTCTGACCTGCTGTGCATTTCCAGCACTACACTCTTGACAGTGATTTTTCTAAGCTGACAGTGATGTGTCAAATGGGTAGCCTCTCTTAGGATGGCGCTGAGCTTCTCTATTGTTGTGCTGTTGTTAGATCTGCACTCATCCAACTGAGTGAAAAGTATTCCATTACACTCCTGTCTTGTAGATTGTGGACAGGATATGGGAAGTCAGGAGGTCTGTTATTTACCATGGACTTTCTAGATTCAGACCTGCTCTTGCAGCTACATTATTAAATGGCTATCTGGTTCCATTTCTCATCAAGGGAAATCCCTAAGGTATTGTTAATGGGAGATTCAGTGTTAGTAATGCCATTTAATTACAAGGTGAGATGATTAGAGTCTCTCTTGTTGGTAATTGCCTGGAACCTTTTATGGTGTGAATGTTACTTAACTTAGCCCACCACAGGATGTTGTCCAGATCTTGCTGCACATTAAATGGATTACTTTAAAGTAGAAAATGCCACTGATGAAACAACTGAAGATGTGGAGCCTAGGACAATGATGATACCCTAAGTTTTCTTACTTTGTTTTGTTGAGTAGAATTGTGCTATCATAATTGTTAGATCTTGAGAGTTGAAATGACATTTTGTGCATCATGTTTCTGCTACCTAGGGGATGGTGTCTTGAGGTAGGATCTGATTGTCTATGATGTAATGATTCATTCCCTTTGACAGAGTGGTCAACAAAGCAAATGGCACCTGATCTTCATCAGTAGCAGCATAGGCTACAAAGCAAGGAAGTTTGCTATCCTGACACAAAAGACTGATTTGATCTCAACTGCAGCATTTGCAGTATTTCTAGTCTTCACATTTTATATAGTATGTGAAAACATTAAAAACGGCACAGAAATTATTTTTAAGAATGGTTCCATGGATGAGGGTAAGGAAAAGCCAGGGAACTATAGACCGGTGAGCCTGATGTCAGTGGTGGGCAAGTTGTTGGAGGGAATCCTGAGGGACAGAATTTACATGTATTTGGAAAGACAAGGACTGATTAGGAATAGTCAACATGGCTTTGTGCATGGGAAGTCATGTCTCACAAACTTAATTGAGTTTTTTGAAGAAGTAACAAAGAGGATTGATGAGGGCAGAGCCATACACATGATCTATATGGACTTCAATAAGGTGTTCAACAAGGTTCCTCATGACAGACTGGTTAGCAAGGTAAGATTTCATGAAATACAGGGAGAACTACCAATTTGGATACAGAACTGGCTCAAAGGTAGAAGACAGAGGGTGGAGGTGAAGGGTTGCTTTTCAGACTGGAGGCCCAGAGGAGTGCCACAAGGATTGGTACTGGGTCCACTACTTTTCATCATTTATATAAATCTTTGGATGTGAGCATAGGAGGTATAGTTAGTAAGTTTGCAGATGACACCAAAATTGGTGTTGTAGTGGACAGTGAAGAAGGTTACCTCAGATTACAATGGGATCTAGATCAGATAAATGGGACCTCAGGGGCAACTTTTTCACACAGAGTGTGGTGCATGTATGGAATGAGCTGCCAGAGGAAGTGGTGGAATTACAGCATTAAAAAGACATCTGGATGGGTATATGAATAGGAAGGGTTGAGAGAGATATGGGCCAAGTGCTGGCAAATGAGACTACATTAGGTTGGGGTATCTGGTCAACATGGACGAGTTGGACCAAAGGTTTCAGTAAAGAAAGAGGTTATTCAGCCTATCATGTCTGTGCTCAACCCTTGAGGGAGAAATCTACCTCCTTCCACTCTCCTGCCTTTTCTCCAAATACTTGCAAGTTTTTATTCTTCAGATACTGATAAAATTCCCTTTTGAATGCTTCAGTTGATCCAGGTTTCATCATACTCTCAGACAATGCATTCCCAATCCTAACCACTCATTATACAACAAGAGTCAACTTCATATCTGTCATAGAAAAAAATGTTTAGAAACTATTATTAAAGATGTTATAGCAGGGTACTTAGAAAAAGTCAAGGTAACCAGGCAGAGTTTTGTGAAAAAGAGATTATGTTTAACCAATTATTAGAGTTCTTTGGATAAGTAAGTGCATACATTGAAGGGAACTGGACGGCATTTGATAAGATGCCACATCGAAGATTATTGCAGAAAATAAAAACTCATGGAATAGAAGGTGACACTAGTCTAGGCAGAAGATTGGCTAGCTGACAGGAAACTGTAGGCATACATTGCTCTTTCCGGTTAGCAAGATATAATGAGTGATGTGTGGGGGGATCAAATTTACAATTCATGCAAATGATTTGAACGAGGAGACAGAATGTATGGTTTCGGAACTTGCGGATGACTGAGTAGAAAATTAAGTTACCAAGAGGGTAGAGGTTCCAAAAGGGTTCTCTCTCGACCAGTGTTGCCAGATCGGCTGAGTTTCTTCAGCACTTTCTGGTTTTATTTCAGATCTCCAACATTTGCAGTATTTTATTTTTAATTAATGTATTTATATTCTCAGTATTAGCCGTCAGATGATATAAACTCATTACTTCCCCCCCCGGCTGATATTCTATGTTCAATCCTCTGATGGGAATTCCATCTTTGTCACAGAAGCTAGAAGATAATGGGCATGGAGAAAAAGTATTGGGGAAATCTTGGTATGAAGGGGAGCCAACCAGCAATGAAATCAATAAACCAGTTTATTTAAGACAAGTGCATATTGAATGAGAGGGAGAGAAAACAGGGGCCTCTCCCTGATAACACTTATTGTTGAGGACTTTCACAAGGAGATAGTGTTTTGTGCATTTAATTGACAGGTCTTAAATTTCACTCTGACTTTGGTGGCATTGAAAGTATTTTATTTCAAACATTCAAACTGCGATTCATCATCAAACCAGGGGATTTGGAAGCCACTTAAAAGCTGGGGAGAACCAGCGAAAGGAGAGAGATAACTGCCGAGCACATTACAAACATATAATGTTATTTGCTAAGGGTCAGAAACCCCCCTCTATATTGAAATCTTTGGCCACCAATAAGAAGAGCGATTTAGTATTTTAACTGTTTAAATGCAACTTGCATTTAACCACTCTCTGTACAAAGAAAATGATAAATGCATTTTTACTGTAACATTAATCCGATTTCATGAAATAATATCAGATCGGATGCATCAACGCGCGGATATTTCAATGCACCCTGCTCTAATCGGTTGTGTAAAAACCCTTTTGTTATCACCTGGCTCTCAACATTGCGATGTAAACCAGAGGCTGAAATGTAAATCAGTAATCTTACAGCTGGAGTTCCTTGCCATTGGTGAGGTGGAGAGGACTTTTCCGAAGTTCGCTCTGGACATTAAACAGTGCAGCCCAATGCCTGAAGGAGCCCAAGAGTGCGGTTTGGTAAATGAGCATGCTCCGCCCTACAGCTCGACAGGGTATTTAAAGATCCCTGAGCAGCCTCAAGCTATCACCCAGGCTGACTCGCAGCCCCAGTGAAGAACACGCTCCTACCTTTCCAGTCCTCCAAAACCTTGCCCTTAAAAACGTGCCAAGATGATGATGATGATTGGAAATAAATACCGGGCAAAACGAGGAATGTCGCTGGACTCAGGTTTGCCGAGGCAGCAACGTGTAAGCGACCAGGTGTGTTCACAGCTGCAGTGTGCTTTGGTCTTGAGAGAATTGATGGTGGGGGAGGAATAGATGCAGGATGTTTTTTTTTAAAACTTAGAACAGAAGACATGAGAGGCCATTTAACATGGATTTGACTTTCAGGGTGAAATCCACAATCAGGACTGGTGACTGAGGCACAAATGATATCAGTGATCAACATGAAATGGGATGGATGGATGAGGGAGAAAGGGTTTTGAAGGCAATTGAGCACAGAGTTGCTCAGTCTGATTTGCTGACAGAGGGTGAACAGCAACATGGACTTGTTGAGCCACTTTGGCCATTTGTAGATTAGATTAGATTACTTACAGTGTGGAAACAGGCCCTTCGGCCCAACAAGTCCACACCGCCCCGCCGAAGTGCAACCCACCCATACCCCTACATCGACATCTACCCTTTACCTAACACTATGGGCAATTTAGCATGGCCAATTCACCTGACCTGCACGTCTTTGGACTGTGGGAGGAAACCGGAGCACCTGGAGAAAACCCACGCAGACACTGGGAGAATGTGCAAACTCCACACAGAGAGTCGCCTGAGGCGGGAATTGAACCCAGGTCTCTGGCGCTGTGAGGCAGCAGTACTAACCACTGTGCCACTGT